>NW_012136080.1:4901247-4903845 GCF_000956105.1 Propithecus coquereli
TTTTTAAAAAAAGATAATCTACTTTAGCTGTACCAAATGACACCTGGTTTAATAAGAATGTTCTAACTGTATAAAGTCCAAGGGGGTCAGGAGACATGTTTGTGGAAGTGTGGAGTTTGGTATTTATTGTTACTCTAGTGGACTCAACCCCCACCCCTTGCATCTTCTGTGTTGTATTTCTCTGTGGCTGCTTTATCCTTATCTTTTCTCTGTAGAGGTCAAGAAGAGGGCTGCTTAACTGTGCTCCCAGCTGAGTGAATGTAGAATGGACTAGAGCAAGGATGACAGACATGTAGCTGACATGCTGCATACCCATTCCTATGTTGTTGCAGACACCAGGTCATAGTGTACTTTCTTTCTTAGCCATAAGGCAGTTTCACAATTTTCTCAACCTCAGGGAGCCAGAAGTTTCAGTTTCAGTGAAACCTATTTGTTATCTGGAATGGAGAGTTTGTGATGATTACCAAAAGTTCTGCTTTTTTCCCTTTTGCCTAGGATTTAATGTAGCCCAAGATGAAGAGATCTTACTTTCTGTCCTAGGTTGGTAAGTAGGCTAGCAGTTTAGTAACCTTCCAAGTGTACTCAAACATACTTGGATTTATCATGACAAACTGATCCCCCCACACCCTTTAGTGAAATACTCTGTTAGGAAACCTTTAGACACCACCACAGTTCATTTTTTGGGCAAATCTTCTATAAACGTAACTCAAAAAGTTATCCATGGTGAGGACTGGGGAATAGGTTGTGTTTTCCAAAAGGTATAATTAACCTTTTCAAGTGTACAATTCATTGATATTTTTACCAAACATACCAAATTGTGCAGCCATCATCATGAATCAGTTGTAGAACATTTTCTTGACTTCATTATGATCTCTGAGGTACATTAACTCTTAATCCCCATTCCCCCAACCCAAGGCAGCCATTAATCTATTTTCTGTCTGTACAGCTTTGCCTTTTCTGGATATTTCATATAAATGAAATAATATAATATTTGGCCTATTGTGTTTGGCTTATTTCTGAGCATAATGTTTTTGAGGTTTGTCTATTTTGTAGCATGTGTCCATAATTAGTTCCTTCATATTGGTGAGTATTATTACATTATTAGTACATTTTGTCAATACATTCACAGTTTGTCAGTCCATTCCATGAACATTGGTTGTTTCTAATTTTTGGCTGTTATGAATAAATCTGCTAGGAACATTGGGGTTGAAGTCTTTGTATGATTATGTCTTTTCATTTCTCTCGAGTAGATACTAAGAGTGGAATTGGTGGGTCATATGATAAATTCATGCTTAACTTTTTAAGAACTCCAAACTATTTTCCAAGGTGGCTGTACCATTATACACTCCCATCAGCTCCACATCCTTGCCAACATTTTTTCTTGTCAGTATTTTTTATTATACATATTATTCTGTAACTTAAATTTTTCTCTCAATATTTTGAAGATTTATCCATGTTGATACATGTGTAACTCACACTTATTCATTCTCACTTTTGAAAATCCAGCCATAATGTGAAAAATGGCTTCCCAAAATTCAGTTTATAAAATGTAGGGTTGCATTATTATGTGGTTATTAAAAAATACATCTGTGCTGTCACCAAAGGCACAAAAGTAAAATGGTGAAATTTATACTTAACACCATGCCTGCACACTAAGAAAGTCTACAAATGTTCATAGGGCAATCTTTTCCTAAGTCCATCCTGCCTGCTTCTATAGAAAATAAGAATTTTAGCTTTATTTGAGAAATGGGCGGTGAAAGTATAAAGAAGCCAGTTACAAAAGGCCACATATTGTATGATTCCTTTTACATGAAATATCTAGAATAGGTAAATCTATAGTGACAGAAAGTAGATTAGGGAGGAGTTGCTGGGGCAGAGGAGATTAGGGGGAGATGGGGAATGACTATTAATTAGTATGGGGTAATTTTTGGAATAGAGTAATAAAAATGTTCTAAAAGTTGCTGTGTTTATGCTTGTAAAACTCGGAGTATATACTATAAACCATTGAATTGTATACTTCAGATGGATGAATTCTATGGTATATGCATTATGTCTCAATGAAGTTGTTAAACATGATATATGAGCCTTTATAGAAAATGTCACTGGTATAAAAAAATCATAAAGGATAAAGTAAAAAGTACTCTGCATCCCAGCTGTTCTTTTTCAATAATTACGGAGATATAGTATCATTCTAAATGACTATTTAATAAATTCGTTGAGTGGATGTACCATAATTTATTTAACTGATTTCCTAATAATGGACATTTAGGCTGTGTTCAATAAGCAGTGTTGCAAGTGGGATCATTGTAAGTATATTTTTGTGCACTCGTCTTTTCAGGATAAATTTTAGAAGTAAAATTGTTGGGTCAAAGATTAAGTGCATTTAAAATTTTGAATCATATTTCAAAATTGCCCATCAATAAGATGCTCCAGTTTGTCCTTCTCCAGCAATAACATGATAATGTCTGAATTGCCATACTCTTGGATATTGCCCAAATGCTATACTGCGGGGATATTATCAGTATTTTTATCTTCACCAATCAGGGGGAAATTAACTCATTTATATTTGCATTTCTTTGTGTAACTTGTTATATGTCT
>NW_012136080.1:4903895-4953743 GCF_000956105.1 Propithecus coquereli
GTTTGGCTTATTTCTGAGCATAATGTTTTTGAGGTTTGTCTATTTTATAGCATGTGTCCATAATTAGTTCCTTCATATTGGTGAGTATTATTACATTATTAGTACATTGCCTCCCACATACTTAAATGTTGTATATTTTCTTTAGTTAAAGAGTAATTCAGAGTTCTTGAAGTGCTGAATGTGGCTTTCATTTTTTTCCTTTCCCCTTAGCATATATATTAAAAAAAAAACAATAAAACACTTCTGCTAGACGTGATTTTGATGGATATAGGTAGAATATTAAACCAAATGCTACAAAGATAATTCACATGATTGCTCTTGGATTGTCTTTATTGTGTGCCTTCCCTGTTTCTCACTATTAAAAAACAAATGTTTAGTAGTAAAGTTAAAATTATTTAAACATATTTGAGCATGTTTTACTTGCTGTGGTATACCAAGGACTTTAAGGCTTAGATTATGAAAGGATGTATTAATACTGGTATTAAAAGTATATTTGTTTATATTATTAATATTATAGTTTTAAAATTTTATTTTGGTCATGGTCTCTGGCATTTTGTCATAAAAGTGATATAGTACTTCTTCATTAACAGTTCTGACATTTTTCAGTATCTGAGAGAAGAAAATTTTCTCTATTTTGTACAGTGTCTTTCAATGGTGGTTTTAAAATATGTTCTTCAGTTGTTGAAAGGTATATAGTACAGATATCCTATTTTTAGAAGGTAGCTGGCTTTTCAGTTGTAGAGTAGTAGGAAAAGTATAATTGACTTAAATTATTTTTAAAACTTTGTTTTTAGAAATAGAAGTACAAAAAATCTTTCGTAACCTTGCCTTTTTTAATTCTTAGGTATGCTTTTTATTTAGCTTTTAGTAACTTGTAATTTAAGATCACAGTTATTAGGTGTATTTCTGCATTTTATATATCGCTCCCAGATGCTACAGTATTAGTTTTTATCACTGCATATTTTATGAAATGTCAGCCTTCTGTTGGCTGTTCACGCAGCATTGTTAGTGATCAAAGACACAACATAAAGGAGAGGAATCTAAACAGTTGACTTATCTTTGTCCTTCATTGTGACAAAAATATTATAAAATTACTTTATTATAAAAAGTCAAAGGCATCATATAACATGCAAAGAAGTGTCTTTGTGTTTTATTGAAATAAAATCTCAAAAGGTTTAATATCAAGAAACCTAGCTATAAAGAGAAATAATAATATAATTTTACAGAGTTTTCCTTGGTAAAGAACAAAGGTAGTATGTCATGTGTAATTTTTTAATACTTTTCTAAGTGGCAGTATGCCATGAAAAACTACACAGTGTTTGACATCATAAGAGGTTACTCAGTTTAAACTCTTGATTTTGTTACACAAAATACATTCTAGAAAAAGAGTTATTAGTTTTAGTGGGTGCATTGTTTAAGTTGTATGCGATCTAGTTTATTAAAAGATTTTCTTGAATTGATCTATTTTGTATTTTAAAACTTTATTTCATAGATTTAAAGACCCTTTATTTCTTTATTTCAGTGATTTCAATATCAAGATAAAAGTATAGAATGGGAGAAAAATTCTCAGTGCCTGAAAGAAACTCTGTAAGAATAAAAATCTTGAATGATTTTGATCAGCTGTTGTGTATGCCCAACACAGCAGTTGGTTCAATCAATTTTATGTTTTGGGATGGTTTTATTAAAATGAGCTGCTGCTTTCAGTAAATCATTGAGAAAGATGCTGGCTTTATACATGTCTTTTTTGGGTGGGGGCAGAGCTTAGAATTGCAGCTTTGTAAGTCAGTGAAATTAGAGACAATTCCTGATTACCACGAAATTCAGTGTGTTTCTGTGTTGTGGGCATGAGAATTTGGAAATAGATGTAGAATAAAGATTTAAACTAAAAAATGGTTTTGTATAAATGCACTTTTATGGCTATCTGCAGGATACTGACTTTTTAAATAAATAACCATCAGTAGACAATAGTGATTTATGTATCTTCAGTTTCTTGTACAGTTTCTATTAATATTTTTATAAATGAGTGAAAGTTAATTGTGTTCTGATGGGAGAATTAGATCTTTGGAAAGCTATTGGAAAGACATTGCCATTGGATATCAGTTAGAGGCCTTTTTTACCCCCTTACTACTAAAACTATGGTTTGTAGATCAACAGTATTGGTGTTACCTGAGAGCTCGCTAGATATGCAGGATCTTGGGCCCAATCCTATACCTACTAAACCAGAATCTGCATTTTATCAAAATTCCTAAGTAGTTCATATGAATGTTAAAATTTGAGAAGCCTGCCATAATGCAGGCTTACTTTGCTTTGTGTGTATGTATGCAAATATGCTGATATTGGAGTTGTGGGATGCTGATAATTAGAGCTGGTCATTTGCAGTTCAGGTTGCAGGAGGAAGTAGAAGCTCATGCCAAAATGTTAGGGGGGCCCAGGTGTACGCAGGTATTTAATCTAGAGCTCACAGGCTTTTGAGGCTAAAGCAATTGCAATTAGAATCAGTGGCTACTTTGGTATTATATGTGGAAATCTTCCTGTCATCCTTCTGATGTTAAGCAGGTGTTTTCTTTTGGCCATGGCAGTGTCTTACCAAGTTCCCGGATACTCATGTTTTCTTCCAGTAATAGTGTAGCAAGTATTTCCAAAGTGTGTTCTATGGTGTATTTTCCCAGGAGATGCTTGGAGTGAATGATCCTATGATCACGTAAGTCTGGAAAGCACTGAATACTTTGTTTCCCTGTAGGAGAATCATAATATACATTGATGTATTAATAAATCTGAGAAACTGGTGTAACTTCATTCAATTCAGCATTTCCCAAATTTACTTGACCATAGCATCCTTTAAAACAAACAAACAAAGAAAAAACAACATTTTAAAAATCTTTTGTTATACTTTAACATGTGCACAAACTGGCTTCTTTCCAGGTTTATTTATCTTAGTCAAAATGAGAGTTAGGACAACTTCTGAAATTGTCATGATGTTATGCCCCATAAGACATACTTTCTCATATTGTTAAGTGCAAAAGGTATCAATACAGCCCTTTTGTGCTGAGAGGGTTAAACATGTAGACACCGTTGAGGGTTGAAGTAACTGAGAAAACATCATTTAGAAAGTAAATGTTGAACTGATCCCAGTCAGATTTGGTGGATGAATGAAAAGGAGGAAATTCACTCTTCCTAATATTTACTGGAAAGAGGAAAACCATGAGCAATGGAACAAGTTAAATATTTCAGCTGAATAAATGTTTACTGAATCCCTAATATAGAATAGGCTCTGTACTTGGCCTTGGGCAAATAGTAGTGAAAAATATACAGTCTGCCCTCCAGTTGCTTGTTGGAGTGAGTATAGTACCTTCTGATAAATGTATGAGAGCCAGAATCCAAAACAGGTTTTTCCTTGGAGCTTTGTAAAAAATAAAGTTGGCCAGAATACTGTCCAGAGACAGGACACAACTGTAGTAATAGGGACCTCTTGTTACGGGAGACAGAGTAAAGGAAAATTGTGAGAGAGAATTTTCAAAAGGTAAGGTTGGGAAGAGACCAAACAGCCATGGAAAACTCAGAGCTGAAAAAGAGGCTCAGTCTAACACCGAAAATGCAGTGCTTCGTGATAGTTAAAACCAGTGATAGACTTTAGAGTAAGACAGATTGGGCTTACCTCCTGGTTACATAACATTGTGAAGCCTCATACTTTCTTCAGCTGTAGCGTAGGAATAATATGATAGGAAAAATAGTAGATGGCTGGCTTTGAAAAATACTTTTAATTAGAAATAATTTCAAATTTACACAAGGGTTATAAGAATAAGAATAGTATAGTCATTATCCAGATTTAGCTACATTTTACCCCATTTGCTTTATCATTTGGGCACTAGCCTTCCCTTCCTCCTTCTACATAACACACGTATTCACACAATTTTTTTTCCGAACCATTTGAGCAGAGATTGAGTATGTCATAGCCATTTATCCCTAAAAATACTTCAGTGTATATTTCCTAAGAATAGGGCTATTCTCTTCCATAACTAGAGTACAATAATCAGCTTCAGTAAATTTAACACTGATTTAATACTTATATATAATCTATCATCTGTCTTCCAATTTTGTCAGATGACCCAGTGATATTTTTTGCATTTTCCCTCTTCAACAAGAATCCAGTCTAGGATCAGATACTGCACTTAATTATTATATCTCTTTAGTCTTTTTAAATTTGGATTGGTTCCATAGCCTTTCTTTGTCTTTTATGACACCGTTATTTTTGAATAAAACAGCACTTCATTTGTCTGTCTGTCCTACCAACTTTCCTTTCTCCCTACCTTTCCTTATTGGAGATTGTCTGTTTCCTCATGATTAGATTTAGATTATGTCCTCCAACCAGAATACTATATAAATGATGGTATGTCCTTCTAAGGCTATCACATCTGGGGGCACATCAGTGATGTTATTAATAATTTTGATCACTTGGTTGGGGTGTTGGCAGTTTTCTCCACTATAGATTTGCTGTTTTTTTCTCTTACAGGTAATAGGACCTCTATGGAGAAACATTTTAAGACCATACAGATATTTTGCTTGTCATCACAATTTCCACCTAGATTTAGCATCCAGAGATGATTCTTGCCTGATCCAGTTTTCTTTTATAATGGTTGCAAACTGTCTATTTTCTAATTCTAGCCCTCCTTCCACATTTACCAGTTAGCATCAGCATTCTACTGTAAGCAAAAACTCTTCAGATTGACTGATTGATTTACTAACATATTCATTCATTCGTTATTTATCATCAGTATGAGCTCATGGATATTTTTTTCCAGTAGTTTATAATTTATTACTGTACTCAATTATTTTGGTGCTCAAATTGCCCAGTTTTGGTTATTTGAAGTACATGATAGCCCTGTATGGCATATTTGGGTGCTTCCTTACTTTCTGGTAAAACAAGTTGTTGCAGGCTTGTTTTTAAACTATTCTGCCCCAGCTCTGACAGGAGCCATTTCTCTGAGGAGCTCTGATTATTCTTAGTGAAGAATAATATTAGAGATCAAGATCTTGGCAATAGTGTGCTCATTGCTACTGGGTCTTGGCTTTTAGGTGCTTTTAGAGGACACAGACAGGAAATATAGGCTTGTAGATACACACACACACACACACACACACACACACACACACACACACACATATTTATACATACGTACATATGTACATACTGAAAAACATACCTATGCATGTTTTAGAAATCATGAGTTCACACCAGTACCTCTAATCCTAATCTATCCTCACAGAGTTCTTTTCTTGCTTTCTCCCTTTCTATATTAATATGTCCCTTCTTTCACAGTGAGCACTTTGGCTTTCAGCAGCATCAATACATTTTTTTATTTGTTCAACTCAGTAATATATCTAAAATAGTTTCAGAATTGGTTCTTCGTATTATTACTAGAAACAAATCTACCAAAAATTTCGAGATTTGTCTGAAGTTCTCCCTCCTTACCCCACTCAATTCTGTGGGTATATAATTAAATGTTGTACTCATGATTACTTGGATTAGTTCTACTCCATTGATCTGTCTATTCATGTAGCAGTGCTATACTGTTTTAATTATAGAGGCTTTGTAGAATGTTTTAATGTCTGTATAATGTTTTAATGAGGTAGTTCCTGCATACCTATTTCTTTTTGGCGTTTCCTGGTTTTTCTTCAACTTTTCTTTACCATTTGAACTTCAGTGTCAATTTGTTTAGCTCCATTAAAAGCTTATTAATATTTTTATTGAGTTATTACACTTGTAAATTTGTGATGTATTGATGTTGAGATGTCATAACCAAGGACAGGGTATTTCTTTTCAGTTGTCCAGGCTTATTTTTGTGTCTTTTAAGGATGTTTATTTTTCTTCATGTAGTTTTTGTACATATCTGTTTATTCCCAAGTATTTTACTTCTTTATTGCTATTTTAAATGGGGCTTTTTCATCCATTATATATTCTAATTAATTATTATCTGTGTATAGGGGCAGTGTACTCATTTTCGCATGTTCAGTTTATATCCTGCTATCTTGCTGAATTCTTTTGGTTTGCTATGTTGCCCAGGCTAGAGTGCCGTGGCATAAGCCTAGCTCACAGCAACGTCAAACTGCTGGGCTCAAGTGATCCTACTGCCTCAGCCTCCCGAGTAGCTGGGACTACAGGCATGTGCCACCATGCCTGGCTATTTTTTTTTTTTTTTCTATTTTAGTTGCCCAGCTAATTTCTTTCTATTTTTAGTAGAGATGGGGTCTCACTCTTGCTGAGGCTGGTCTCAAACTCCTGACCTCAAGCAATCCTCCCGGCTCGGCCTCCCAGAGTGCTAGGATTACAGGTGTGAGCCACTGCGCCCAGCCAATTCTTGTGTTTCTTGAGTTTTATTATTGATTTTCTAGGATTTCCCAGGTATTCAATCAGATCATCTGCAAATAGCTTCATATCTTCTTTTATAGTTCTGCATATAACTTTTTTCTCTAGTAGTTGTATTTCTTCTTTTCAATTCTAATTTCTTAATGTTTCTAATGTTTTCTGTAGTCTAATTTTACTGACAAATATATCCAGATCAATGTAGTAGTCGGCATAGTGAGCGTCCTTGCCTTGTTCCTGAACTTTAGAGAAATGAATAATGTTTTAGTGAGAGCTATCCATGGCAGAAAGGAGAACTTCTTGAGATAATGCACTGTTCTGAGGTCTTTAAGGGCATTATCACATATAATCCCCTATATTATCTGTTTTCTCTTTTACAGCCAAGTCTTTTGAAGGAATTATCTCTACCTGCTAACTTTTCATCTTCATTTTCTTACCTCCCATTGTCATTCCTCAGACCACTCCACTCTGGTTTCTCAGTTGTCAAAAACAGGCATCAACTAAGGTCATCGTTGAGACTTCTGTGTTGCTAAATGTAAAGGACTTTTTTTTTTTTTCTATCTTCATCTTACTTTTCCTCTTGGCATGCAACATTGCAGACCATGCCCTCTTCTAAGTGTACTTTTCCCCTCCTGTAAAATCACATTCTTCTGGTAGTTCTTTCTTAGTCTTCTCCACTAGTTATTTTTTCTCTACTTAACTTCTAACATTGGCATGTTGTAGACCCTTTCTTTTAAAATTCTATTCTGTCTTCTTTTTGACTCTGTTTATTCTATATATCTAAGCAAACCTGTAGCTTAAATTGTTATCCGTATTACATTATCATCTAAGAGTTGCATCTCTAGTCTACACCTGTCCTCCGAGATCAAGATCTACATGTCCATCAGCCTATCTGCTATCCATTTCTAGTTTGAGATGTCAAAGTCATTTTACAATATTAGTTCTGACCCCGCCCCCAAACATTTCTAGTTTTAAGTGAATAGTATCTATAAGCTAAAAATCCAAGATTAATTTTTGATTCTTCTTTTTCACTCATCATCTTTATCTACTTCTTTATTAAGTTCTATTAAATTTATCTATCCATTTTCTCTGATTTTCTCTAGCTTAAGGGAAAGGGTGGACTTTTATGCCAGAAGAAACATCGTGAGTAAAGAATAGAGATGTCCGTATTTGGTAGACTACATAAATTGGAGACATACGTAAGATTAGAAGTAACGTTACAACTATTTTGGCGAAAGATGTTGATTATAAGAATAAGGAATTTGGGTGATCATTGGGTGCTCATAAGTAAATGGGAAGATCAAATAACTTTAATAGTACTTACTAAGATTGAAAAATGGGAAGGAACTTGGAACTCCAGATGGAAGACTAGTTAGGAAGCTAGCAATTTTAAGCAGCTTACTTAAGAGGTATTAAGTGCTTATATTAGGGTATGATAATGGAAAATAAAAAGAGGTGATTTGAGAGATACCATAATGTTATTCAGTAAAATATGGCAACAGCTTGGATCTGAAAGTACAGAATTATTGATGACTCCAAGATTTCCCCACAAGGTGACAGGTGGAGTAGAAGGTTTGGGGGAAAATAGTGAGTTCTGTGTTTGATATATTGAATATAAAGTGCTGGTGTGGAATGTCAGGTGGAGACATTTAGGGAATGTTTGGGGTGGTGAATAGGTTTATTCTTTAGTGCTAGCATCATCTGACAGAATACCAACTGTCCAGAGCTATGTTAAGAACTCTTTTGTGGCAGCATACTACTGACTGGCAATGTCTGTCTTGGGTGTTATGTACTTGCCACTCATGGTCTGGATCTTGGGATCTAGGCCAGAGCTAGAGAGATAAATTTGGGAAATTTTCAAAGAGAATGATAGTGGAATTCATGCAATTTGAGTGAGACCCCTAAGCAAAAAATAAAAGGAGGAAGGGAGAGGGGAGGAAGGAAGGGAGAGAGGAAGAAAGAGAAGGGATTAAAGGTGAGAAAACAAGCAGGCAAAGATAGAGCTTGGAGAACCCCTACATGTTAATAAAGTGGCAGCATCAGGAAAAGAGTCAGAAATGGGCAGGTTGATTGTTGCAAAGAAAAATTATAGAAACAAGGGAAAGAGAATTTAGGAAGGAGGTTCTCATATTAGACCTACAGTGTAATCAAGGAGTATAAAGGCTTGGGAAAGGATGTTCATTATATTTGGATGATTGAAAGAACAATTTCAATAATTCTAAAAGTGTAAGAGTCATATATAATATAATACGAGGTTTGTACTTCTGTTAAGATAATGTTGCAGAAAAATGTCCCATACAATAAAATGGGAATAGTTTTTGACTAGTTAAATAGGCAGGTAATGCTAGTATTTTGCTAGATTTTGAAAAAGTATGTAAAATGTGAAAAAAATAAATGATAATTTCAAAAATCCATCATGGATAGGAAATGAAAAGTACAGTCAGTAGGCCCTTTTGGATGGAGTGGTATATATAAACATTAGGAACCTTCTGAAAGCATGTAGTAAAACATTACAGATTTTCAGATGATTCTGAGGTCTAGGGAGCAAAATGCTGCTTAAACAGTAAGGAATAAATGTCGGAATACCACTGGAAGCTGCATAGCTGGTCAAGGAGTTGGCAAAGTACTCTCATTTTTGACAGCTGCAAAGTGATACTCTAAATAAATTGGGCTGTTTTACTAAGAATAATGAGTTATGACTGGTTTATTCTGATACAGGAAAGAGATAGGATATATTGGAGACGTTTTAGAGTGTGCCTAGAGATACCCTCCTTCCCTACTCCATGATCTGGCCAAAACAGCAACTAAAAGGTTATTGTAATTGCAGAAGAAATTTTTATATAAGAATAGAAAGCAATGAAAGTGCAACAGATTTTCTGAGGAGGGAAAGATAAATGTTATTCCACTGTTGTAAAACCCTAGCATTTAATATCCTAGTACATTGTGTAGTTCTCGTTGGTGACTCTTAGTGAAGATTTAATCCAACTGAAGAAGACACAAAAAAAGAAAGAGATAATCATGGATTGGGGAAAGTAGATATACTAAATCAAAACCAGAAACCTGATTTTTTTGTACATATCCAGCAAACTTTCCCAATTCTTTTATTAAATCTAATACAATGTCCATAGATCCTCTTGGATGTCCTAAATTATTAACAACTACCATAAATAAAAGGCAACTTTTTTCTTCCCTTTTTACTCATTATGTATTTTATTTTTTTCATCTTACACAGTGCTGTCTTGAAGTTTTAGTACAGTCTTCAATAAAAGCGGTGATAATGGGCATCTTTGCCTTACTCTTTTTAAAGGGCAGTGCTTCTAATTGTCACCATTATGCATTATGTTTGCTGTCGATTTTTGGAAAGATAATTTTACTTCATCACATTATGGTAGTTTTCCTCTACTTCCAATTAAATTTTTTTCAATTTTTAAAATCATGAGTGGTGTTGAATGTTTTTTCTGAATCTGTTTAAATAGTTTTGCTTCTAATGGGTTGCCTAAAATGCAGTGATTTAGTAACAGAAAACCTCCAGTAAACTTCATAAACAAACGGGATTGTTAGCCTGTTCTCTAAGAAATGAGCAGTCATTTTTCTTCTTGATTACTGTAGGTCCTGATCTGGATCCTGTAGGCTTTAGGGGAATTGCAGCTCTTCAGAAGTCAGCAGGAATGATGCTGAATAGGGGACTGGGAGGTCCTGCCATGAATTTATACCTGAGCTTTATTTTTTCTTTAAGATCAACCCTGGTTTCTTTTCCTTCACAATTTCTGATAAGGGCTGATTTCAAATACAAAAAGAAAACATATTTATAATTAGATACAGCTATATTAAGTTATTAGAATGAGAACAGGAAGATTGCCTATGTGGATTCAAATTTATATAGAGTTAGAATTAAAAGTTGCAGGTAGACTACAGGCGACCACAGATCATTTTGTAAAGCTTGAAAAAGGATTTGTATTCCATTTTTTTCACTATTGTAAGTGGAAAAAAATTTTTTTTTGTAGTGCACACTAGATGTTATTGAGAAAATATTTTGAATTGCAATTTGTATTGATGGGTGATAATTACATTCATCTAATACTACTCTTTTGAATTTCTTGCAAAAATGAGGGTTTAAAAATTATTTTTTTGCAAATAGTTACCTGACTTTTTAGATCATTTCTCTTCTATGGGTTATTTATCTGTAGATTGCTTTCCAATGAGATATTCTGGAAAATAGCTGGTTTTAACATAACAGTTATATCAGCTTTTGTATGGTTGATCATTCTCTTCAGTAAAATTGAATTAACTGTTGAAAGGAAATTTGATTAAGCTGTAATATTGCTTCTCGGTTTTCTCCTCTTTCTTATTATGTTGCTGAACATATCCAGAGCTGGGGTTTTCTTTTTATCTGAATCTATTGGTATGTATCAGGATCCTTCTCTGGGACCTGTGATGCAGTTTACTAGTTTTTGGTTATTTTTTGTTATTGCTTTGTTCAGTATAGAAATGACCTCTTTGTCAAAGTGTATGTTTTGAGTTTAAAAATATTTCAAAAACCTGTGAACTGAACCATATGAAGGTTTATTATTATAAAATTCTGTATTTAACTTTTCTCTCCTGAGGGACAGTCTCTTATATTTAATTAAATATTTCTTATGCTTATTTTTATTTCATTTGCATATTCTAAAAATTATTTTAAAATTTTCACATAAATTAATAATTACTAACAGTAAGTTCCTTATTAAAATACTGTATCAGTCACCAGTATCATTATTTTTATTTTTTATTATCATTAATTATAATATTCTCATGTTTCATATATTGCAGGTAACCAAAAGTTTGAGTAAAAGAATAAAGTGGAAATACTTGAGGTGAAAATATTTTGGTAAAAATTAGACTCACTAAGGAGCTTCTGATTGACTTTATTGGGAGGGAGGAGTTGTGGGCATTAGAGTAGTGAGGAAATAAGACTTATTTTACTTTTTTTTTAGTCTATCACAGTTTAGATGAGGGAGACTTGCAAGATAAATATGCCTAGAACTACAGAGCAAGCTCATATAAGTTATTTTTTAAGAATATAATACAGATGTCACAGTAACTTGGAAAATGGTCTTCGTCTTTGTATGAAAAAGTCTATTTTATTTTATTTATTTTTGAGACAGGGATCTCACTCTGTTGCCTAGGCTAGAGAGCAGTAATATCATTGTAGTTCACTGCAACCTCAAACTCCTGATCTCAAGCAATGCTCTAACCTCAGCCTCCTGAGTAGCTGGTGCTACAGGCACATGCCACCATGTCTGGCTAATTTTTTTTTTATTTTTTGTAGTGGCAGTGTAGCCCTGTGTTGCCCAGCCTGGGCTCGAACTCCTGGTCTCGAACTCCTGGTCTAAAGCCATTCTCCCACCTAGGCCTCCCAAAGTGCTAGGATTATAGGTGTGAACCACCACACCCGGCCAAGAAGTTTATTTAATGTCATGAAAACATATGTTATGACACATAACATGACTATATTTTCTGTATGGCATTATTGGATGTTAACAAAGCATCCACCGCCCCAACTCCCTTTTTTTTTGCTTAGCTGAGAAGTGTAATAAAATTTGTCTGTCAAAACTGAGCATGTTAATATTTACTGGTATACTTCCCCAAAATGAAGCACACTTTCCTGATCTTTAATTACAGAGCATGATGAAATGAACCCCACATAAGATGAACTTTTTTTTCCTACATGATCAAATTTTCTGGTTAGTGAAAGACTATCCTTTTTCCCTTTTAAAATATTTGTTCCTAGTGCCCAAACTCTTCAGAACATAATTTAACCTTTGTGAGATGATTAAAATGGTACTTTAAGTACTAAAAATGAGAAGTGCTGCTGAGCAGAATTCTAGTTGCTAAAAATGCCAGGTAAAACTATACATTTTTATTACATGTAGTTCAACACATTACTTATAATTGAATTCTGCTAAGACTAAAATCCTGAAAAATTCCGGAATTTTCTGATATACATGGTCCTTAGGATGTTATAAGTTTGCTTGTGTTTGTTTGAATTGTGTGGTTTGGTAAAAGTATTTAATACTATTAGGTTGTGAAGTATCAAATGTCCGATTTCCTTAAGTACTAAGTTTGATAGTTGATATCTCTGACATTTTGCTTTGACACTTCTTGTTTTATGTGTATTGTGAAGGTCCATCTTCAGTCTTGCAAATGCACGTTTTGGCTTGTGATTATCTTTCAAATGTTTTTTAGAGCAATTTTTGTGATATCATGGATAAGTCAAAAATTCGTGTTATTTTCAAGTCTGAGTTCTGTTGTGGAACCAATGCAGCACAGAGAGCTCGAAATAGTAACAAAGTGCTTGGGAAGGATGTGGCTAATGAACTCACAGTACTTCCGTGGTTTGAGAAGTTTGGTTCTGGTGATTTTAATCTTGAAAATGAGCCATGTGAGCGACCCGAGACCAAGGTGGATAATGATGAGCCGAAAGCTGTAATGGGAGCGAATCCATTGCAATCTACGCATGAATTAACAACACGGTTTGACATTAGTATTCCAACAATATTGGACCATTTGAAACAAATGGGCAAGGTAAAGAAGCTGGATGAGTGGGTTCCACATGAATTAAACGAGTGTCAGAAGAGAAATTGTCTTGAAGCTTGCCTTTCTTTGCTGTCACAACATGAAGGTAAACCATGTCTACACTGTCTTGTTATATGTGATGAAAAATGGATTCTTTTTGATAATCTCGAGCATTTGACATAATGGTTGCATAAAGATGAAGTGCTGAAACGCAGTCCAAAACGGAACATTCATCAAAAAAAGCTAATGGTGTGAGTTTGGTGGTCTAGCGCTGGTATTATCCACTACAGCTTCATGAAACCTGGTCAATCGATTACAGCGAATGTCTGCTGCAACCAGTTAAACAGAATGATGAGGATGCTTGCAATTAAGCATCCGAGATTGGTCAATAGAGACAGGCCAATCCTCTTGCAAGACAACCCTTGACCACATGTCACATGAACAATGCTGCTTAAACTATAGAAGATGAACTTGGAAACTCTCTGTCATCTACTATATTCACCAGACCTCACACCAACTGGCTACCACTTCTTGCAAGCTTTGGACCACTTCTTGGAAGGAAAAATATTCAATTCTCAACAAGCTGTGGAAAACGCCTTTCACAATTTTATCACCACTCACTCTCGAGGCTAATTTGCTGCTGGCATAAACAAACTACTGTTAAGATGGCAAAACTGTGTCAACAGTTTAGGCACATACTTTGATTAATTGTATTGCTTCTTGTTTGAGATATAATGAACTATGCTTATTGATTCAAAATCGGACATTTCATACTTAATGACCTAATAATAAGTGACTAATATTGGTTATGGTTTAAGAGCCTGGTTTCTTTAAAAAATCGTGTTGATGAGTCACTCATTCATGCAAAGACAACCTGAGGTTGTAAATTTTATGAAGCTGGGAAAGGCTGGTGCATCAGGAAATGCAGCTCAGCCGTTTTGTGAAGAGGTTTGATCCAAAGAAAGGTTTTGAAGATTGACCCAGAAAAGAACTTTGAAGAAGATTAACCTGGAAAAGAACTGTACTACTCTAAAGATGAGTGTTTGGGGATGTGGAAGCTTGAGACTAAGTTGACTTAAAAATATCATGGCTCTTAGCAAATTGTTGGTGAGTTAAATTATATCATGTGGGTTCTAGGCACCAAATCTTGCTTATATATAGCTGAAAATAGACTAAGGTACTGAATGTCAAAATAGAGTAATCATAGTCAAAAAAAATGTGCCCAATAGTTTTTGAACTTAGGGTTTTTTTAAAAAAAAATTCTCATTTGAGAATTAAAATGATTTATCAGTCTGTTTCAATTTATATATAACATAAAATGTACATGGTAAAGTGTTATTACCCTCTGATATATGTATTCTGGTCAACATTATTTCTTTGTTGTAAGACCTAGAAGGAGTGGCTTAATCTGAAACTTACTGCCCCATTTTAAATGTGAAAGAAGTCCAGCCCTCTGGTAAGAGTGATGGATTCTTCATAAGGAAATTCTGTAATAGCCTTTAATAAGTACTTAATAATCTCTTTGGAACTCTTTCCATTTGTTTATGTCTACTTTGGGGGGAGAGTGGATAGTCCACAGATCTGAATTTTCTAGGCAGTTTGCTATCATTTAATCTTAGTGTGGTAATTTGGTATTTGAAGACTTATTCAGGCATCTCTCTGTATTCATTGCACATTTATACTAATAAGGCTCAGGATGTATTTTGGCTCTGTTTGGCCAACCTGCACGCTGGCTTTAGGGATATTAGGGAAGGAATGCTATTTAAAAAATCTCATTCCCAGCTGTGTATGTATGTATGGCCTAAGGAAGAGTAACATATTTAAAACAATCTAGGAATTTGTCATTTAGAAAGCTTAATCTTAAACTAATGCCTATTACATTGACTGAAACACAGAGCTTAGCTAGGTTCACTTTCAGAGAGACCTTTCTTTCTAGTACTGAGTACAAGGAATAATGTATTTCAGATTGA
This sequence comes from Propithecus coquereli, assembly GCF_000956105.1. Taxonomy (NCBI): domain Eukaryota; kingdom Metazoa; phylum Chordata; class Mammalia; order Primates; family Indriidae; genus Propithecus; species Propithecus coquereli. The sequence continues at coordinate 4,918,782 of NW_012136080.1, forward strand.
AGGTAAGTCAGAAGAAATCAATTTCTGAGCTCCATGAATTATAATTTCAGTGTTATTAGCCCATGGCCCTTGGGTGTAGGGGACACGAACTTCATTCTTGATAGCGACTTTCCAAGGTATTCCAGTGACATAGAGATAAAGGAATCACTTTAATTTACCACATGGATTTGGATTTACATTACTCATAGGTAAGTATACTTGAAGGCATTGTGCTGTTGGATAAAGCAGTGGTCCCCAACCTTTTTAGCACCAGGGACCAGTTTCATGGAAGCCAATTTTTTCACGGCTTGGTGGAGGTGGGCATGGAGGGTTGGTTTCTGGATGATTCAGTGATTCAGGTGCATTCAAACCTTTCTGCTAATGATAATCTCTGTTTGCAGCCACTCCCCAGTTCTAGTTCCATAGCCTCAGCGCCACCTCCTCAGCCCCACCTCAGATCATCAGGCATTAGATTCTCATAAGGCGTGATCAACCTAGATCCCTCGCATGCGCAGTTTACAGTACGGTTCAGGCTCCTATAAGAAATAATGCCTCAGCTGATCTGATGGGAGGCGGAGCTTAGGCGGTGATGTGAGCAATGGGCAGAGGCTGTAAATACAGATGAAGCTTCACTCACTCACCCACTGCTCACCCCTGTTGTGGCCTGGTTCCTAACAGGCCACAGACTGGTACCGGTCTGTGGCCCAGGGTTTGGGTGCTGCAGGTGTAAAGGATATGGGCTATGGAGGATCACAAACCTGAGTTTAAATACCATTTATTAACTGTGTGGTATTGAATTAGTTTCCTTAAACAATGCCTATATTTCTTCATCTGTATAAGTAGGAGTAGTGGTAATAATAAGGTTTTTTTTTCTGAGAGCTGTGTGGGAATTAAATGAAATAACATGTTTCTAAAGCAAACAAAGCAGAGTCTAGGTTATCCTCCTTTCACCCTGACCCCAACCCTAAGTATCATGGGTTAAGAAATTAATCTCAGGCATTGCTCAGAAAACAGTTATAACTTTAAAAGTTCATTTATTTGTGGTCTTTACATGAGTGTATTTCTGAATATTTTAATGAAAGGTAATAGTATTTCAATAAATATTTAGGTCACTATGTTTAAAAGCAGCAAGAGTTTTAGATTAGGTAACCAATCTTGAGGGACATTTTTCCTTCCAACAGATGCTCTGGGAGATGGCCCAGAATTCACTCACTCATGCAAGGAGTGATCCAGTGGGGAGAATTGGGAAGGGTGTCCTACTAAGTAGCATTATTAGCCTTTTTGAAGGCCTCAGCAAGCTTTTATGAAATTCATTCTTGTAGGAGTGTGGTATTAACCATGATTTTATTATCACCTCTTTCTTCTGTTAACTTAGATAAGAGAATTAACTGTGAGGATAAACACAAAAGACTTTAAGGATCATTTCTTAAAAAGATTGACTTTGGGCACTTTCTTTTTCTTCCAAATGTCCTAGGAGCTAGATACCTTATTTGGGGTTCTGCCTTAGAGAGTAATGACCAGTTGTCTTAGAGCTTTTGCTAAATTTCCAGTACCCAAAATAGAAAACATTAAATTTTTAGAAAAAGTTTATGTCCATTTTTGGTTATAAAATCAAAAGTCTTGGCATACTATGTCATTTTTAAAAATCCCGACCCCCTTTTCATTTCACCAGTTTATCATAGTTTAACCTTACAGAACATTTGTCTTACGGGATTTTGAATATTATTATTTTTAAACATTTTATTGCAATATGAGACCATACTAATAATTTTGTTTGGAATCTTTAAATATTTTTAAGGTATTTTTGAAGAATACATTTAAACAATTATCCTGAGTAGCAAAAAATGATATTAACAATGTAAATTAAATCACTGCTGTTTTATTGAGTTAGTAGACAGACTGAAACACTAGTTCCAGTACATGTGTAACCTTCACGTATTTGTTTTACTGGAGTGTTACTTGGAAACCTACTAAACAAATAACTTAAATGCAAACCCCAAAATTCAGTTGGTTTATTTATAAGTAGCTCAACCTGAGATATTATGTGAATCATAGAGACCACAACTTGGTCACTTTTTAAAGATAGTATTATTTGAAGATATGTCTAGGTTTGAAAGTTATTTAGAACTAAGGAGACTTTCTGAAATAAAATCTCAAATATCGTTGGCTTAGTGGTAAGAACTATTTTCTAAACTTCACTTTAGTCAGTGAATTCAAATTATTTAACATTATAAAAATTAGCAAAATTAAAATTGATATCATTTACTCATTCCTTTCTTCATCTTCAACATACCTTTATTAGGGGTGTAAGATACTGAGGTAGGTATTGGGAATGTAGTTGCTGCTTTGTCTCCTAATCAGCTGTTTTAAATCCCCTTCCCCCTTTTTATAAGCCTCCCTAACACCTAGATTAGAAACCTTGAAAACTTGTTAAACTTATTTCTCTTCTTCCATTTCTTTAGCTATTACCATTTCTCGCAGATTCTTTTGACTCTGTCTTCCATTTCTATAGCCAAAATGCTAGTCTGGTTTTTAGTATTATATACCACCCTTAGAGCAATCTTTTTCACTAAGTACCTGATAATTTTATTTAGCCATTTTTCTGTGCTGCTAATGATTAGCAACCTTGTTCAGTTTAGATTTCCTTTTTTTGTGTGTGTGAGAAGGAGCTGATAGGCAATGAGATCGATAAAGAAACAATAGTTTGGTAGGAAAGTAAACCATGGAAAGTGATAAGCCAAAACAGAAAAAATATATCTAAATAATCAAGTCCTTTCTAGAGCTAACTTATCTATTCTCTGTCTCTGGTTTTAATTAGTGTTGTCCCCTTTTTTTCTGAGTACTAAAGCTTCCTCAAAATTCCAGAGTGACTTGGAATAGTGACTACTTTTCATAGGCTTTCCTGCAGTGCAGACATGTATGGTTCAAATTTTTCTTTTTGCACTTTTAGAACAATATAGATCAGTGTTTATTGGATACGAATTGAGAGACAGGTGATATTACAAAAAAGCAATAGATTAAAGAAAAGAAACTCTGAAACAAATGTAATAACATAAGGAGTAGTTAATGAGATGCAGAATAATTTAATAAATCTGGAACTGAGAATTTAGAATACAAAACACAATTATGGACAGTGCTTAAACTTTTCAGCTTGTTTAATCTGAAATAATTTCTTCAAAAATCTCACTTAATTTTTATCTTAATGACAGGGACATATTTAAAAGAAGGGAGTCCTTTAATTAAAAATATGCTTATTTTTATTGTATTGTGAAGGAAGTCTATTTTGAAAAGTCCCATGCTTTATGTCTGCCACAGGAAATAAACAAAGCCTAATATAATTAAGGGAATTTTTCATCTCTTGGAATCAGGTTGAATCTGCAGCTTTCTTAGAGAACCCATACTTCCTGGAATTTTCTGACTTCTTATGGGACAATTTGATTGGTCTTCAATATTAGAATGAATCTTAGGTGCCCAAATTGCCTCAAAGAATTGACCCAACTTCTTTTGGTCAATTTAAGCAGAGTAATGGGAGAGTAATCTATTTCTAATTCTTATGCTAAATCAAAGGCAATATCTAGAGCTTGGGCCTACGTGGAACCAGGATATATAGAAGAGAGGTTATCAGGTTGGCATCAAGAGCAATATTGGAAGAAAGTATTTAATTTCAAAAAATTCTCTTTTGCAAATTGTATGTGCATTGGTTTTTGTTCTGCCTGGAGCTTAGGGTAGTGTGGAATCTGAAAGCATGAATGTGGAAGAAAAGTATGTTGTATGCTAATGTGAGATAAAGAGTCATTTTAGAAGTGAAGATACGTTTTACTATTAGGACACCTTGGCAGCATTTCATTTAATGTAGAAGCTGGAGGGATGGTTTTATATTGCATCAGTACTTTTGGAGTCTTTGGCTCTATAAAGGTTTATAAAGTTGAAGAAAATTCATGAACAGAGTGGGTAATGGTCAGATAAACCAATGTGCCTATATTACACTTAACAATTTCTTTTAAATAATGGAGCATGATACAAGGGTTGAGACCAGATGGACACCAAACAAACACTACCCATTGCTTGGATTCATGTCTTAAGGTTACCATTTGCTAATTATAAGATCTTCAACATGTTAGTTTCCCTTATCTGTTTTTTCTTGGAGAGTAGTCATTAAAATGGGATACTCCACATAAATATCAATATCATAGTAAGCACTCAATAGATGTTATTGTTACTAAAGTTCATTTTCAGGGAACTTTTATTATCTTTGGCTTTCTTTTCCCTAGCATGGTCCTGATATAAGTCATGGGGTTAAAAAAAAAATAGAGTGGTTATCTTCTTTGATTCAGAAGAATACAAGGAGAAACTATGCAACAAATTTTAAACTATAGCTGCCCACATTTAACTCCACAGATAAGCCTTGAAAGAATAACCAATATCTTAAAATTTCAAAATTGAAAAATAAATTCAGTTAACCTTGAGTAACAGTTTAGAGTTTTGAAATTTGTTAGAATCTCTAAGCCACCAGAACAGTATTGCCAGCAGAGTAGGTTAATGGGAGTTGTTTGGTTAATGTGCTCCACAGTGATAGTTGGGGTTCATGCAGAAAAGAAGATAGACACACTTTTAATTGTTTAAGTGATGGAAAGTGGAAAGATGGTAGACATATTCTGTCCTGAATACTACTTTGGTACCAGTGTATGTTAGTGTCCCTTGATGCCACTGAGCAAGGTTATATGTAAACTTTTATTCCTTTTTTTAATAACTGTTATTATATTAGACCCTCTTACATATAGCTTTTGCAACAAAGTTTTCATGATGAACCATTCATCTCTCTTAAACATGTCTATGTCTTGTGGGATGTATATCAGTAAATGACATACTCAGTAAATGAGTAAATGAATGATATGTATCAGTAAATGAATTTTTAATAAGAAGACTAAATTCTATATTAGAGAAAATCAAATTTGATAGAGGCATTTTATGTATAGTTAAAACTATTTTTGTTTAATCATTCCTCTTTCTTTAGAAAAGGAACATTGATAGTGGTTGTTCAGAAAAATACCTGAAATTTTTATATTAAGTTGGGTACCTTTTTTTTTAGACATGGGGTCTCACTGTGTTGTCCAGGCTGGGGTATAGTGGCATGAGCATAGCTCACTGCAGCTTCCAACTCCTGTGCTCAAAAGATGCTCCCACCTCAGCCTCCAGAGTAGCTGGGACTATAGGTGTGCACCACCATGCTCAGCTATTTTTTTAAAAATTTTTGTAGAGATGGGATTGCATTATGTTGCTGAGGATGGTCTTGAACTACTGGGCTTAAGCGATTCTCCCACCCTGGCCTCCCTGGGTGCTATGATTATAGGCATGAACTACTGTGCCTGGCATTAAGTTGGGTACATTTTACTTGGGCTAAATGAAATAATATATATATTGAACAAATAATTTAAAAATCATGTGGCTAGAGATAGGATCAAGATGACTGACTAGATGCAGGTAGCATGTGCCTCCTCCAAGAAGGAACTAGAATAGTAAGTAGATACATTTCGAACAGATTGTTTAGGAGAAAATGCTGGGATTCACTAGAGAAGTGATGGGAAGCACCAAGAGTAAATAAGAAGAAGGTTCAAGGGAGCTTGCCTGGCTGGGGACTGGCTGAGATCTGAGAGAAGATCCTGGATGCAGGAAACCAGTAAGAGAAAAATCCCCAGGGCTTCACACTCAGAAATGAAGTTTTACAGTCTCGGTTATGGGGGAACCATAAACTCAAGCAGGCCTTGGGCTTAACATAGGGAGCTGCCTAAAGATTGCACAGAGACATTTTCTCAGAAAGGGAACCAACAAACAATCCCACAGGCATCTGAGCCTAGAGCACCTCCAGCTGGGCACCATTCTGAGAGCCTAGATACCAGGGATCTACAGATGCAGCTGCCGCCACTGTGTGCTGTTCTGAGGAGGGATATGGGAGACTGGGGCTCCCACACATCCCTGAGAAGGTATCCACTACACTGCTGAGGGGTGCTGTTGAGACTGAGATGTGAGCAGATTGCACTCCCCACAGCTTCTTGGACATACTGATTGCCTGAAAGGGGCCCATCTCTCTTTGGTCATAGGCCCAAAGCACCATTTTGAGAGTTTAACACTGGGTTGTACCCTGCCATTGGGCCAAGTTCAGGCCTACATGGCTGTATCTGCCACTTGGCCAAGGGAAGGATAGGGAAACCAGCCTGTCTTAGGCATACCTAGGACAATACCCACCGCTCTGCCGTCAGCTGCTGTGAGATTGAGACCTAAGTAGACTGTACTGCCCACAGCTAGCACCATTTTGAAAATTTAACGCTGGGCAGTTCCCTTCCCTTGGACTGACTTTGAGGTGATGAAGCTGCAGCCACCCACCTGGCCAGGGACGGACAGGGAAGAAAAGCTCTGCTAAGCATAGTTAGGACCCTGCCCCTGACCCCCCCCGCCACACCCACACCCACACCCACACACACTGCCCTGCTGCGGGCAGCTGTGGAACTGGACACTAGCCAGCCCAACCAGTTGCAGCTACCAGCAACACTGGCATGGACCCTTTGGATCCCATTGGGTTGCTCCACCACTGCTACTGCCATCATACCAGCTGTCTAGGGGCCTGAGAACCTGCCCACACACCTGGCCTGCTGCTGTCAATATTAGCTTCTGAGGAAGCCACCCGAGGGACCAAGAATTGTCCCTCCAGGACCCACTAACACTAGTGCCAGCGTAAGCTGTTCTGGGACCTAAAAACAGGCAAACTCAGCCCACTGTTGTCACTACCAGGGCCTGAGTACTGTCTCAATTGGTATTTCAGTCCCCAGCAAACTTCATCACAGCCTCAACCAATAACTAAATCCTAAGCGGCTAAGGAAATCACAGATACCACTGACTCTATGTACTACTGAAGAAATCACATAAAAAACACATTACCGCAGGCAGCCAAATCCAAAGCATCCTGCTCAACCAACAGTGTGTATACATTTTAAGGAAAAAATTCTACCCTGTGAAAGCAATTTCCAAAAATTCGAAGTGACTGGTATACCAAATGCACGGGTATCAGTGTAAGTACACAGGATACATGAATAGACAAGGAAATATAACACTACTGAAGGATAATTGTCCAGCAACAGACCCCAATCAAAAAGAACACCTTGGAATGCCAGACAAATAATTCAAGATACTGATTTTAAAGAAGCTCAATGAGATGCATGAGAAGTGTGAAAACCAGTACAAAGAAATAATAAAACAATTCAGAATGTGGTTGAGAAATTTACCAGGGAGGTAGGTATCTTAAAAATAAAACCAAACAAATTCTGGAACTAAAATACTCATTAAAGAAAACAAAAAATACATTCAAAACCTTCAATAATAAACTGTACCAAACAGAAGAACAAATCTCAGAACTTGAAGACAGTTCTTTTGAAATAATACAATAATAGATAAAAGTAAGGAAAAAAGAATAAAAAGGAATGAACAAAGCTTTCAAGATATCTGGTACTACATAAAGTGACCAAACTTACAAATTATTAGCATTCTTAAGGGGGAAGACAGATCAAAAAGTTTAGAAAAACCTATTTAAGGAAATAAGCAATGATAACCTATTAAGTCTAGCTAGAGAGTTAGATATCTACAATACAGGAGGCCCAGTGATCCCAAGCAAATACTTTGCACAAAGGACTTCCCCGTGGCACATTATATTCAGATTGTCTGAATTCCAAGTTAAAGAATTTTAAAATTTACAAGAGAAATGTGTCTAATCACCTACAAAGGAAACTACATTACACTAACAGCGGACTTCTCTTCAGAACTTTACAGGCCAGAAAAGAATGGGATGGCATTTTCAAAGTTCTGAAGGAAGAAAATAATGTCAGACAAGAATATCTTGCCACAATAAGCTTCATAAATGAAGGGGAGAAATAAAATCTTTCCAAGATAAGAAAACACTGAGGAAATTCATCACCACTAGATCAGCCCTACTGGAAATGCTTAAAGGGGTTGTAAACATGGAAACAAAAAGGTTGATGTTCACCATCATGAAAAGGCATGAAAATATAACTCACAAGTCATAAAACAATCAAACAAAGGAGGAAGAGAAAGGAATCAAATGGCAGCATCACAGAATTTCATCAAACCGCAAAGACAAAAAGAGAAAAAGAAACAGAGGATTATAAAACATTTAGAAAACAAGTAAAAAATATGGCAGGAATAAAGCCTCAACTATCAATATTAACCTTGAAGTAAATGGGTTAAATGCTCCACTCACATGATATAGATTGGCAGAATGCATTAAGAACATGATCTGACTATATGCTGCATATGAGAAACTCACCCATGAAGACCCACATAGACTGAAAGTAAAGGTATGGAAAAACACTCCATGCAAATGGAAACCAAAATCAAGCAAAGCAAGCAAGGAGTAGCTATACTTATATCAGATAAAGCTGACTTTAAATCAAAAAAAGTAAAGAAAAAAAAAAAAAAAAAGAAAGAAAGAAAAGGTTATTATATGATGATAAAGTGATCAACTTAGCAAGAGGATATAACAATCCTAAATATATATGCAGCCAATATTGGAGCTCCCAGATTCACAAACTGAATATTAATAGACTTAAAGAAAGCGGTAGACAGTAATAGTGGGAGACTTCAGCACCCTACTCAGCACTAGACAGATCATCAAGACAGAAAATCAACAAAGGAACATTGGACTTAAATTAGAGTGTATACCAAATGGACTTAACAGACACTTACAGAACATTCTCTCCAAAAATTATAGAATAAACATTGTTTTCCCCAACACATGGAATATTCTCCAAGATAGGCCACATGGTAGGCCCTAAAACAAGCCTGACAAATTTTAAAAAATCAAAATCCTATCAAGTATCTTCTCAGACCAGAGTGAAATAATGTTAGAATCATTATGAAGAGGAACTTTAGAAACTATGCAAATGTATGAAAATTAAACAAAAATACTTCAGAACAATCACTGGACCAAAAAAACAATATGACAGATTAACAAAATTAAAAGTTGATTTCTTCAAAATGATAAACAAAATCAATAAACCACTAGCTAGACTAACCAAGAAGAGAGAAGATCCAAATAAACAGAATCAGAAATGAAAAAGGAGACATTACAACTGATACCATAGAAATACAAAAGATCATCAGAGCCTATTATGAACAACTGTATGCTCAAAAACTAAAAAACCTAGAGGAAATGGATAAATTCCTAGAAACAGAAATCTCCAAAGATTGTACAAGGAAGAAATAGAACTCCTTAACAGCCTTATAACAAATAATGAGGTTGAATCAGTAACAAAAAATCTCCCAACAAAGAAAAAGACCAGGACCCACTGGATTGACCAAACACACGAAGAAAATCTAATACCAGTCCTCCTGAAACTGTTCCAAAAAATTGAGGAAGGGTCTTCTCCCCAAATCATTCTGTGAGACCCAAATCACCTTAATACCAAAACCAAACAAGGACATAAGTAAAAAAGAAAACTATAGACTAATATTTTCGATGAACATAGACACAAAAATTCTCAACAGAATATTAAGAAATTGAATCTGACAGCACATCAAAAAGATAATACACCATGATCAAGTGGGTTTTATACCAGGTATACAAGGATGATTCAACATATGCAAATCAATAAATGTGATACATAAACAGAATTAAGGACAAAATCATATTATCATGTCAATAGATGCAGAAAATCATTTGATAAAATTTAGCATTCCTTCATGGTAAAAATCCTCAACAAACGAGGCATTGAAGGAACATACCTCAAAATAATGAAGGCCATATACGACAAACCCACAACCAATATCATACCTAATGGAGAAAAACTGAAAGCATTACCCCTAAGAACTGGAATAAGACAAGGATGCCCACTTTCAGTACTCTTATTCAACATAGTGATCCGATAACAGAAAAATAAATAAAAGGCATCTAACTTGGAGAAGAGGAAATCAAGTTGTCCTTGTTCCCTGTCCCTAGAGACTCCACCAAGAAACTTACAGATTTGATGAATGAATTCAGTAAAGTTTCAGGCTACAAAATTAGTGTACAGAAATCAGTAGCATTTTTATATATCAGTAATGATCTAATGAACCAAATCAAAAGGGCATTCCCATTTACAATAGCTGCAAAAATAAAATACCTAGGAATATATCTAACCAAGGAGGTGAATGATCTCTCTAAGGAAAACTACAAAAACACTGATGAAAGAAATTGTTGGTGACACAAACAAATGGAAAAACATCCCTTGCTCATGGATTGGAAGAATTAATATTGTTAAAGTGACCAACTATCTAAAGCAATTTACATATTCAGTGCAATCTCTATCAAAATACCAATGTCATTTTTCACAGATATGGTAAAAGCAATTCTGAAATTCATATGAAACCCCAATAGAGACTGAGTAGCCAAAGCATTCTTGAAGAAAAATTACAAAGCTGGAGGCATAACATTGCCTCACTTCAAATTATACTACAAGGTTATAGTAACTCAAACAGCATGGTAATGGTATAAAAATAGACACGTAGATGAATGGGACAGAATAAGAACCCAGAAACAAAGCTACATACTTACAGCCAACTGATCTTTGACAAAGTTGGTAAGAACATCATAAACTGGGGAAATGACACCTTTTTCAAAAAATGGTGCTGGGAAAATTGGATTGCCATATGCAGAAGAATAAAACTGGACCCCCGTCTCTCACCACATACAAAAATCAACTCAAGATGGATTAAAGACTTGAATGTAAGACCTGAAATTATAAATACAGTAGAGGAAAACTTAGGGAAAACTCTATTGGACATTGGTCTACTCTAGGCAAAGAATTCACGACTAAGACCTCAAAAGCACAACACAAAAGCACAAAAATCAACAAATGGGACTTAATGAAACCACAGAACTTTAGCACAGCAAAAGAAATAATCAACAGTGTGAACAGACAATCCGCACAATGGGAGAAAATATTTATACACTACATCTGACACGAGGGTAATATCCAGATTTTACAGTTTTATAAAGAACTCAAAGACCTCAACAATAGCAAAACAACCCCATTAAAAAGTGGGGTAAGGACATGAATAGACATTTTTTAAAAGAAGACAAACAGACGGCCACCAAGCATATAAAAAATGTTTAACATCACTAATCATCAAAGAAATGCAAATTAAAACACAGTGTAGGTCAGCCTGGTGGCTCATGCCTGTAATCCTAGCACTTTGGGAGGCCAAGGTGGTAGGATTGCTTGAGGCCAGCCTGAACAAGAGCAAGACCCCATCTCTACAAAAAATAGAAAAATTAGCTGGGCATGGTGACATTCGCGCCTGTAGTTCCAGCTGAGGCTGAGGCAGGAGGATTGCTTGAGCCCAGGAGATTGAAGTTGCAGTGAGCTATGATGACTCCACTACGCTCTAGCCTGGGCTACAGAGCAAGATCCTGTCTTGAAAAAAAACAAAACAAAAATAACATAATGAGATATCATCTCACATCAATCAGAGTGGCTACTATTAAAAAGACAAATAATAACAGATATTGATGAGGAAGTGGAGAAAAGGGAATTCTTACACACTGTTTATGGGAATGTAAATTAGTGCAACAACCTCGATGGAACACAGTGTGGAGATTTCTCAAAGAACTAAAAATAGAACTACCATATGATTTAGTTATTCCACTTGTAAGTATCTACACAAAGGAAAAGAAACCAATATATTAATATAAAAAAGATAGCTGCACACATATGTTTATTGCAGCACTAGTCTCAATAATAGACTATGGAATCAAGCTAACTGTCCATCAGTGAAAGATTGGATAAAGAAAATGTGATATGTATACACAATGGGATACTTTTAGCTGTAAAAAAGAAAGAAATCATGTCTCTTTCAGCAACATGGATCGAACTGGAGGCCATTATCTGAAGTGAAACGACTCAAATACAGACAAATACCACATAGTCTCACTTGTAACTGGGAGCTAAATATTGTATACACATGAAATCAGAGTGTGGAATGATGGGCAATGGATATACGCAGAGGGGTCAAGGGGGCTGAGAGTGGGGTGGATGATGGGAAATTGCTTGGTAGGTACACTGTGTGTTGCTTCAGTGATGTATGCATGAAGGCCCTGATTGCACCATGAAACAATGCATCGATGTAGCAAAATTGTACTTGTAACCCATGAATATATACAAATAAAAAAATAAATGAGAAAAACCTAAAACAAATAAAACATAAACTCTAAATTTAATCATGTAGCTAAAGAATGGAAAGTAGTTTTAGTTGGTAAACATATTCTTAGAAAGCTTGAAAAGTCATCTATTTCACTGGTGTATTAGAATATTTGGGGGGATCTGATTGTGAATCTGTATTTTAATAAGCTTCTCAGGTGATTTTTATGCACACTAAAGTTTTATAACCAATGCTGAATTCTCTACTGACAGCTTTTAGGATTTGGCTTCTGTCTCTTCTGATAGAAGCTCTTTTTTCCCAATTGGGGGAAGAACACAGGTAAACTGAGTAAGCTATTCCTAATGAACTACCATTCTCTATATCATGAAATTTTCAAAACTTTCAGGGTCAGCCTTAGTTGAAGGACAGTGAGATCTGTGAATAGCCTTCTGCTCTAAGTCCTTTCTCAACTGACGCTTTTATGGCGGAGGAACATGTGACATTAATGGTGATGTACAACCCTATGTAATGTGTCAGAGTCTTCACTTATTTTTCATAGCAAGGTAGGAATTGCAGGTGAGGGAATGTATGTCAGAGAGCTTAAGATGGTCTTCTTAAGCTTCTCAACCTTGTAACTAAGGTTGATGTATTTTAAAATTCAAACTCTTGACCATATACATGCTACCCTTCTTTTTAGTAGAATGGGCATGGGCTGTGGGTCAGACAGCTTTGGGTTAGAAATATGGTTGTATTTATTACTGACTTTTCTAGCGACTTTACATTTCCCTAAACTTCGGTGTCCTCATCTGAAAGTGGGCATGATATTTCTTACATTCTAAGATTATCATGAGGATTAATGATCTAAAGCATATTTTTGGAGTGCTTAATATAGTTCTGTCCCAGAGTAGGCATTCCAATAAATGGTGAGTATTACTCAGCAATTTAGGATAAGACATAAAATGCAAATATGCCTTATGAAGTTAACCAATTATAGGCTAAAAGAGTTTTTTAAATTTCGAAATATCATATGCTTTTCTGTTCTGATGTGGTGTAATAGCTAGAAACTAGGGAAGCACTGGATGTGTGAAGAGATTTTCCTTTGGGAAAAGAATGTGGCCTCTATTTTTTTTAAACTACCCATATCCTGGCAAATTCTAAATTTGATTTTAGCCCAAGTACTTATTATAGCTCCAGACTCTTCTTCTAGCTTGAAACATTTAAATCGAAATGCCTACAGGGTATCTCGAACAGGTAACTACTTAACATGTCTAAGTCTAACCTTAGGTTCTTTCTGCTCTATACCTGATCTCCTTCTAGGGTTCCTTAGAGAATAGAATTGCTATCCATCTGCATCTTCTCTACAAAATCTAATCTTCTACCAAGTTCTGCTGATTGTTATCCCATAAATCACTTTGTACCTTCTCTATCATCACCACCATCAGTATTGTCTAAGCTACTGTCATTTTGCATCTCATTCCTCCCCTTTTATCTCTCCTGATTCAGCCAAATTTGGTATTTTTTCAAAGTAGAATTGATTGTCATACCTTATTTAAAACTCTTCATTGACTTTGCTGGCTTTTTCTGCCTCATTTTGTTTCACCTGCTTTCCCTCTCCAGCAATGACTGGACTTTCTGCTTGACCTTTCTTGACTTTGTGCTGGTCTAACACCTGCTTTGGGGCCTTTGCACTTGCTGTGCCCCAGTCTGGAACACTTCCTATACCTTTCAGATCTCATCTCAATTGGTCTCTTTAAGACCTTTGTTGATCTCTGGGCTAAATCAAGTCTCCTGTTAAAAAATTTCATGGCTCCTTCACCCCGTATTTTTAAATAGCACGTATCTCTGTTTGCAAGTAAGTATTTGCATGGTTATTGGATGTTGTCTGTTTTCCCAAATAAAATAGAAGTTCCGTGAGGGCTGAGACAATTTCAGTACTTACAAAGACCTAAAAAGGCCCTGACAGTAGACAACAAATATTAAACGACTGACTGAAATATGTAATTAGGCAATTAAAATACAAAGTGACTAATTCTAAAGTGAGCTAAGTATAGATGGGGTCACAGTGTTGGCCCCAATGTTAAGCATTGCTATTTGGGAATACTTGAGTTGTCGTAGCATGAGTTTGATCTGACTCTAATTTTCTATTAAAAATAAACACAAGTAGCATTTATTTTATTTTATTTTAATTTTTTTTTTGAGACAAAGTCTCACTCTATTGTCTGGGCTAGAGTGCCGTGGCGTCAGCCTAGCTCACAGCAACCTCAAACTCCTGGGCTCAAGCGATCCTCCTGCCTCAACCTCCCGAGTAGCTGGGATTACAGGCATGCACCACTATGCCCGGCTAATTTTTTCTATATATTTTTAGTAGTCCAGCGAATTTCTTTCTATTTTTAGTAGAGACGGGATCTTGCTCTTCCTCAGGCTGGTCTTGAACTCCTGAGCTCAAGCAATCCTCCCACCTCAGCCTCCCAGAGTGCTAGGATTACAGGCGTGAGCCACTGTGCCCGGCCACAAGTAGCATTTTAAATTTTGAATTACCCAATACAGGTTAAGAGCTTCTCAGAAATCGATTGTTACTGTACTTGAATGAGCTTTAAAGTAAAAATTTACCCCTTTCTTGAACCTGCACAGTATTTGAAGTTTACAATTCAAAAAGGATGTAGCTGGTTACATGTATTTTGATGTTTACTATGTGAAATGTGTTCATTTATTTTAGTTGCCCAAGGTATAAAATTTAAAAATTCTACCAACCTTGTCAAGACAAGAAATCATAGATATTTTAATAGGTTTCTCAGCTCTTACGAGCATTAGAAAGAAATCAAGAAGGTTAAAGTAATATTGGGATTATGCTTTTATGTTGACTATTTTGTATTTGAGCCTTTATGTTGGCAGATTGAAGTATATTTGTGAAAACTTCTAAGACTTTTGTATTTTCTTGAAAATTGGTTTAGTACTGTTGTTTACATTTTAAAATTAGTGCTTTCAATAAGATTTTGGTTTTCATCTGTCCTGAGTTCTCCCTAGAAACACACAATTTCAAAAAATAAAAAATAGGCATAGTAAGCAGAAGAAAGAGGTGGTCTGAGCATTTGTGTGTTAAATATGCATGTTAATTATGAAAAAAATTAGGAAAATATGAAAACAGATGTTACATAAATTATTGCAGTCCCAGGGCAGCAGTAACTTATACACTGACAATAATTTTTATATGTGCATGTGTATGTCTATTTCTAGATTTCTCAATATTTATGCAATTCCTAGGAGAATCCTAGAAAAAGAACTGGTATATCTTTTCAGTGAGACTATGGTAAACATTCCTTCTGCATATGGATTGCTAAGGAAGTTTTGTCGTTTCATACAGTTTTACTGTAGAGACGGCCTTCTGAGTTTCCTAATTCTGCCCATGGTATTCTTTTTTTTCTCCTTTCTTTGTTTCTCTGTTGATATGTCAATTTGTTCTTTTATTGGATATATCCTGTCACAACAAGAAGGTTAATTAATGACCTTAGCAGTGTAAGAAACTGAAAATTGTACTAAAATAAAAAATTGATCTGAAGTGTTTATTTAGAAATAATACAAATTACAGCTACTCAGGACAGTGATTGTAGTGCCATTTTTTTCTTTTGATTACCATCACACATTCTGAAGAAATTGCCATCATTCTCTGAATAGTAGTGACATCATATAAAAGTATGGCGATATATATTGTGTTACTTAAATACACATTCCAATCAAATACACATATGTTGGGGTAGTTGAAAGATATTTGAGTACCTTTCATACTGAAGAGCCATCCATAGGATGAAAATATTCTGTATTTTTAAAAAGAAAAAATGAGAAATAGAAATATGCTTTGTTTTAGTGGTGTGACAATTTTTAGTTCAATCATACAAGAAAAACCATGTGAATATATCGCTGTCCAAGGATAGCTGACAATATTTAGATATTTTCCATATATGTAATATAATTTAGAAATGTTGTTTGTAACTTCTCAAATAAGATTGAAATTCTACATCAGAATGTAATAAATCATTCTCTTTACCAAACAAACATACAAACAAATAAAACGTGAATTGTATTCAATAAACTGGATATATCTAAAATGGTAAAAAACAGTTTCTGGAAATCCTATTTCCAGAAGGGTGACTTTGTTACTTTGTTTTACTAGCATGTGATGCTAAAATGTGTTTGAAATAATTAATTTCTATTGAACCTTAGTAGGTTTCAGCTAGATCTGTTACCATGTTTTTCAGTTCCATGTTATTGATTTATGTTTTACATTATATTACCTAACTGCTTCTATCTTTTTGTATATGTGCTGAGCCACCAATAAACTCTTACCAGGTTGTTGAACATTAAGAACTAATAGGGAATGAAATCTAGAGGAAGGTGATAATATGTTTAGTAATTGTTTTATTATTAAGAAGTTCTTTACTTAAATTGGATCGCCTATTTAAGAAATTCACTTGTCATTTTTGTGTATTTTATGTAAATATATCTGTCATTTATGATCTGTGGTATAGTGTATTACTTCTAAAGGTGATAAGATTTTTTTCTTTTTCTCTAGAAAAATGCTATAGAAATTAAATTATTAACTCACAAATAATATTTACTTGTCATCACTGATACATCTGTATTCTAATTTTACATTTTATTAATTTTCTTGAATCCATTTTCAATGGAATTTTTTTCACATTTGTTTTCAAATGTCAAATTTCCATTTTTATATTATGTGATTTTTAAATTGTGATATTATCTTACTATGTGTTAGAATAGTATGCTTGTTATTTTAACACATATCATTTCAGTGAAAAGTTAAGTGAAGTTGTAACAAGTGATTTGTTTTATAGCATTTATATATATACATATAATAAAAAACATATTATAATGCCATTTATTCTTAGTATTGTAAAATGCCTCCCTTTCTTCCAGGAATTAAAATAGGTAAGGAAGTGATTAATAAGTACACTAATATTTGTCCTCAGAGCACCTAAAATATTTTGACATGAATTTTTTTAGACTGCATTTTGCATTTTTTAGTATGGTTAGGGTTCCTTCTGGGATAGGAGCATTTGAAGCTATTTTACTTATTTTTCTAGGTCGATGCTGTTTTTCCAGCAGCTCAGTTGAGAGAAAACTTGGCTGGTCTCTATTTCTTGATTCCTCTTCAATCCATTTGCCTACCAAGACTTGTATTTGGAGAACTCTATCATACTGAGCCTGAAGTCATCTTTGAACCTGAAAGAACATGTATTCTCAAGTGCCAGCCAGATTTATGGACCAGTAAAGTTCTCCTGAAAGGTAAGCATGTATTTATTCAAAATATACACTTAAAAATGGTATACTCTCAAATGTCCTTGCTATAGTAATGTATTCTGTAGATTTGTGTGCAAAAAAGCACATGTGGTATGTTTGTACACTTCTGCCAAATTTAGACTGTAAGCTTCTTCACAAAATAATGTTGCCCCTGCAACACAGTTACTCGGTTTCCTGATCTGTTTCTTTCCACCTCCTACATTCAGTCATTGGTTTCCATTCTTTTCCCTTTCCTTATAGTTTTTCTTCTCATTTAGCTGAGTCTTCAGCGGGGGCTTTAAAAAATGTTTTCCCACCAGCAAATTTTAGTACTTTTCTTAAGGAATGCTTTTTGTATTTATAGGCCCTTTCTTTTCTATTTTTATCCCTTTTGGGCATTTACTGTATTTGTTAAAGGAGCAGGAAATTAGAACGATTGAACTCAGTGTTGAAGGTATCTCAGAGAGGTAGCATTCACAATTGTGTTCCCACCACAACCCATAGTAAGAAGTAAAATTTACATTAATGAGCCAGTTCCCACAGGTATAAATGAAACTGAAACAAAAGTTGAAATAATTCTTACCCTAACTACCTGGGATGTGCTCTGTGCTCTATTATATTATATTCTTTGTATATTTCATTTAATACTTACTAGTATATGTCACCTTTGCAATTTCAGAAACGCTGCTTTAGATTACTTGTATGTTTCTTCATGACTGATCTGTTTGGAAAGTAAAAGAAATTTGGCAATTTCTTTCTGTCTCAGTCAAGTTGCCTCTTCTATCTGTTCTATGCTTCTCATCGCTCTCCCAAATTCAGTATAAGTTATCACCTGACTTAGTGAAAGAACTGGGTAACTGAACACCAGAGCCCTTCCTGGTTTCCTCTGTAGTAAGAACACAAGTACAGATAGTAAGATCTCAAACTTTGAAAGGAGAATAAATCTTTGCTAGAATCATGCCTTTATACTCTGGTAAGGTATATGTTTCTTTATTCTCTTCTTGTTTGTTTTGTCTGTGTCAATTATATGTGCATTCTGATGCCCTCAAATCATTCGGGTGTGAAATATTTTTAACATTTTAAGTCCTGAATATCAGCTGAAAATAACCCAGATCCTTTTCTGAAGTGTTCTCTTCTAGTGCCTATTCCTGTTTTATAAAATTTTTATCCTTGTAATAAAGTGCACGCATTTTTTTCCTGATTTTAAAAGTAATATTTTGTGTTAGAAAGTTTGGTAGATATAGAAAAGTGTAACGGAGATAAAAATTATCCCCAATTCTAGTCTGCAGAGATGAACTGATGTAACATTTAAAAAGTAAAATCTATTATTTTTAATTTTAGTTGAATTTACACAGGAAAAAAAACTGAAGTGAAGCTTAAAGGACTAATGAACCTCAGATAAATGTTTTTTTCAAAACCATAAATAGTTTCTAAGAGACTTCCAAAGTTAAAGAAGATTATGGAAGTCTGGAAATCTCTAAGTACTCTGGAAATAAGAAAATAGTAAATGGTGAACTAAAAGCAGAATATCTTTTTATTTTAAGATAATTTTTTGAGGTGAAATTTATTTAACGTAAAACCAACCATTTTAAACTGAACGATTCAGTGGCACTTAGTTACATTCACAATGTGGTACAACCTACCACCTCTATTTAGCTCCAACACTCGAAGGTAAAATACCTTACCCATTAAGTAGTTTCTCCCATTCTGCCATACCCCTACCCTCTGGCGTCTTTCAATCTGTATTCTGTCTCTATGGCTTTATCTAGTCTGTGTTTTTCAGAATGTGACCTTTTGTGTCTGATTTTTTTCACTTAGCATAATGTTTTCAATTTTTATCCATGTTGTAGAACTTATTACTTCATTCCTTTTCTTGGCTAAAGAATATCCCATCGTATAGTATACATGACAATTTCTTTATCCCTTCATTCATCAATGAACATTTGGTTTACTTCCACCTTTTGACTATTATGAATTGTGCTGCTATGAACATGTATTTACATATAACTGTTTGAGTACATGTTCTCAATTTTTATGCGTATCTACCTTGGAGTAGAATTGTTAGGTCATACTGTATTTCCATGTTTAATTTTTTGGGGAATCACCAAACTATTTTCCACAGCGGGTGTACCATTTTACATCCTAGTCAGCAATCTGTGAGGGTTCCAGTTTCACTACATCTTGCCTACACGTGTTATTTTCCTTTTTTGTGTGTGTGAGTATTAGAATATCTTACGATAGTGACAAATGACTTTCAGCAAGGTAGAGAAATAATTATATATTTCTTACATATCATATTTCTTATATAGTGATTATATGTCAATTCAGAATATCACTTAGTTCTATTTTATTTCAAGAATTACCTGACCAGTGGGAACTTTTTTTCCCTTTTTTTTGGCAGAATAAAGGGTTTCTTACTTTTCTTCATTTGCTCAAAATCAAACATTTCGTTTCGCATTTCTTCTGTGATTTTTTTTGTATATGTAGTTTTTTTGTTTTTATCAGAGTTTTAAATTGCCATTGTTTTTGTTTAGTGCTCATAAGAGATCTATATCTCTATTTTTATTGACAGCACACCACAGTGCAATACAGTTGTACTTCTAGGCTTCTAAATCATAAAATAACATTTCTGTAAGATTATTTACACTCTTTTGGAATAAATTTCCCACTTAACCTTGACCTTCTATTATGAACCAGAGCTTCCTTGGCCTTTTGTTGAAGTGTCTTTCTGAGATTTATTTTCATTATATTATGGGGTTAGTTCTACTGTTATTTATATCCCATTGTTATCATCATTCTTAGATTCCTTTAAGTAAAATCTCAGAAAGGTTAAATAGAAGATGACATTCCTGACTTGTGCATATTAGAAATGTTTTTATTTTAATTCTTACAGTTGGTTGATAATTTTGCTGGGTATATGTTTCTGAGTTTAAAATAATTTTCCTCAGAACTTTGAAGGACTTTGCTCTCTCCAGTATTTTCTACTATCCATTATTCCTCCTGAGAAATCTGAAGCCAGTCTTACTCATGGAAGATTCTTCTAGGAGCTATGATAGTGAAAACAAAATAGACAAAAATCCTTAAGTTGATTAAGCTTACATTTTATGGTAGAGAGGTTGACGAGTAGTAAGATAAATAAATAAAATACATAGAAGGTTAGTAATCCTATGAAGGAAAATAAAGCAGAAGTGGGAGATAGGGATTTCAGAATATAGGGAGAGGAATGGAAATTTTAAATAGGGTGGTCAGAGAAAGCCTCACTGAGAAAGTAATATTTGAGTACAGAACTGAAGAAGGTGAGGGAATAGACAATTTAAGCAGAGGGAACGGGAAGTACAAAATTAGAAGATGGACTGTGACTTGTCTGTTAGGTTTAGCAGTGGGAGGTCATTGATGACTTGGAGAAGAACACCTTCAGTAGAGGACAAAGGTCTGATTGATTGGAATGGGGTCAAGGGAGAGTGAGGGGGAAAACAT
Organism: Propithecus coquereli; assembly: GCF_000956105.1. Lineage (NCBI taxonomy): Eukaryota > Metazoa > Chordata > Mammalia > Primates > Indriidae > Propithecus > Propithecus coquereli. Next base: position 4,939,716 of record NW_012136080.1, read on the forward strand.
GTGGCAGCTTAAGAGGGAAGTTAGGGTCAATTAAGGATTTTCTTAAATAGGAGAAAAACAACATGCTAATGGGAATGTTTCAATAAAGATGATGATTCAAAAATAGTGGAGAATTGTTAAAGTATTTTGCACAAGTGGAGAGATTACCTTAAATGGGAGCACAGGTGGTTTGTTTCTTTTTATTTATTTATTTATTTATTTATTTATGTTTTTGAGTCGGGGTCTTGCTCTGTGACCTGGGCTAGGGTGCAGTGGCATCATTATAGCTTACTGCAGCCTCAAACTCCTGGACTCAAGCAATCCTCCTGCCTCAGCCTCCCAAGTAGTTGGAACTACAGGTGTGTGCCACCACACTCAGTTAGTTTTTCTATTTTTTGTAGAGACAAGGTTTCAGTTTTACTCAGGCTGGGTTTATTCTTAATAATAGGAAGGAAGGCATGGTATATGGGGACGGATCCATCTTTAAAAGCCTTTGGTTAAGCTTTGCACTACCTCCGGAATATGTGACATCCAAGAAGCATCAAGATAAGCTGCTTCCCACTTCTTTAGGCTTCTCTTGTAATTCTTACTCCATTGTGTTTTTTGCTGTATACTTGCTAAATGTAAATATATGGTGGTTTCTAGTTTAGGAATTTTGTGGTTAAAAAAAAATTCTATTAATGAAATTAAGGCATACAATAGGCATGTATGAATGATATACCTCTTGACGTTTTTGAAAAGTTTCAAGTTTGTAAATATTTTATAGAATGTTCTAGGGAACCACCAGGCTACATTAAGATTAGAAGCAGGGCTATCAGCTCCTTTCTTATACCAGCTTTAGGGAGCTTATGGTTCAAATTCACTTAGTAGAATAATGATAAAGTACTTAATGTACTAGATTGATTGAATACGGGTGAAATTGTAATTGTAAAACTCTGTGAATGCCAAGGGTCTATTGTGTTCATTACAATTCCTGTTTCTCTCTGTCACTTCAGCCCCAGAGCACAGTTGATAAATACGAGATACAATAATGGCATTAGAATTCTACCATTTTCCTGTTGGTAAAATGTGATCTCTCATATGTTTTTGAGTTGTAACAATGTTACCCTTCCTAACCATTTTTGCCAAGCTCCCAGCTCTCTATAGTGATAAAGTAGGCCCCCTTTATCTGGGGGTTCCCTTTCTAGGTTTCAGCTGCCTGTGGTTTTACTTACCCATGGTTTTACTTGCCTGTGATCCAGTCCCAAAACAAGTAAATACAGTATGATGTGATATTTGGGGGGCAGCGGATGAAGGGGAAAGGACCACATTCACATAATTTTGACTATAGTGTATTGTTATAATTGTTCTATTTTATTATTAGTTATTGTTAATCTCTTACTGTGCTTAATTTATAAATTAAATTTTATCATACATATATATGTAAAGGGAAAAACAGATTTCATGCATCCACTGGAGGTCTCGGAAGGTATCGCCTGTGGATAAGAGGGGACTGCTGTATAACTCCTCCTCTTGCTGTAGATACTGCTCGTGGTACCCTGTGACATGATTCAAGTTGCGTTTTCACTGTGCCCTAGTACTGTAGTGCTTAAGTTAGAAAGGATAATAGGTGATACAGAAGCAGTTATAAGGCCCAAAATTGAGCAGCCTTGTGCTTACTATGCCCTATAGCATCTCCAGTGGCTTAAATAACTAATTTCAACTCTTTACAACCCCCACCCTTTCCTAAAACCTGGCACAATTTTCTGAGTTGCTGAGCTGGAAAGAATTTTGAGTAATATCTCCTATACATACATATATATTCACTTGTCCACTTATGACACGCTTTCTAAGAGTCAATATATTTGGTATGCTGTATACTTGGTATACTCGGTATACTCGTACTTTGTGCTCTGTCTTTGGTAGCACCTGTTGTTATGGAAGTAATAATTAGAAATAAGATGTCTTGTGCTTCTTATTACCTTATTTTGATTGCCTTTAAATGCAGGTTCTCATTTACTGCTTTCCCCAAAGGGAAGCAAGAATAAAAGTCTCTCATTTTCTTTTGGAATGTACCTTACATTATATCCTAATATGGTATGTGAAATAGATTCATTATTTGTGGAGAGGCTGCCCAGCACTTTATGGGCTAACTCTTGAGAGAGTTCACCAGGAATTTTCCTTTTCACAGGTGAATAGTTCATGTGTTATAGCCAACTCTTTCACTATCATCTTAGCCAGTTCTTTCCTAAATACTTCATTGTTTAACATCTTATAATTTGTCTCCCTCTTTGGGCTTTACATGTATTCCTCCAGTGGGTTGCCATTTTGTCATCTGGGGGCTTGGTTTCTGTGTTTAGGTTACTGATCTAAACCATTTGCATTGAGTTTTCCTTTATAAGCATGAACTTGTTTGCATAAATCTAAGTGCAAAAATCTCAGCTATTTTATTCTGATATACTTTTGTTCCCTTGCAAGCTAATATTTATATTCCAAACCTCCAATCCCATCCTAATAATTCTTCTAAGTTAAACAAGACAAACTGTTATCACCATGGGGTTTTATATTAATGGTATATTTTAGATAACACATAAGGTTGGTTCTTTTTAAATATTTTTCATTGAATTGAAAAATTTTAAGTGGAGATGATGTTTGGGAATGTAGGTAAAAGGTAAAGGATAATTCTCTGTTTATAAACTCTAAAATGTTATCAGTGTTGAGTAAAATCATTCTGAATTCATCTTTCCATTTGATCAACAAATGTTTATTAACTGTTTACTTTATGGCAGATACTAAGGTAACAGAATTATTTTGTAAATTATACATTCTTTTAGAGATATTTTTCTTTATAAATTAGATGATATGAGGAAAATTGCTTGTTTTTCTTTTTCATTTTTTTTTTGCCAAATTTATTGTGAATGTTTTTAGCACTGTATGTGCGAACAGCTGACCCATTTAAAGGGGATTGTTAAAAAATCTTTAATTTGTAATGATTTGACAATTATGCCACTAACATTATATTTATTATTGAGATAGAATCAGGTTTTAGTTATTAAAAATATATGCCCCAAATTTTATAAATATGAGCAATAATTTTGCCTAAACTTAAGGCTTACTTTATTCAGTATACTTGTGAACCTTGGCTGAAGATATTTTGAAAGCCTAAATTACTTGGAATGTATTTGAAACCTCTGCTCTTACATACTTCTGTTCAAAACGTTACATATGTTTTTGAATCATTTATAGTACAGGCTTAGAAGTTGGAGTTTTACATTTTCAGTAAAAAAGACTTATAAATATATTTATGTTAGTACTGTTGGAACTAAATAGTTTTACTCACATAATTGTCATTCAGCTGTAGCTGTCTGGAATAAAACTTATTGGAAGTTGGAGTTTTACATTTTCAGTAAAAAAGACTTATAAATATATTTATGTTAGTACTATTGGAACTAAATAGTTTTACTCACATAATTGTCATTCAGCTGTAGCTGTCTGGAATAAAACTTATTGGAATAAGTAGCCATTTCCTATGTGAAATAGCTATTTAAAATGTTTTTCATCTGATAGCAGGTATTTTAATTCTTAGAACAGAGGAATTGAAGTATTTACATAGGTAAGGAAGGTTATCAGCTCAAGTTCAAGAGTATGTTGTTTGACATTATTAAGCCAAGGATATTTTGTAAGTTTTAAAAATATGTGTTTATTATTACTTTTGTAAAATACATGTGCTTTTATTATATCTTATGTGTGAATCTAATTTCCTATTGAAGTCACTGATTAAGGGGAATTGTGTACCAGTAGGGTTCTAAAACCTTGACGTTATTTTAATCTGATAACAAATGGGTTTAAGTTCATGTTCTTTCAGTTGTTGGCAACAAATTTAAACCTGTATTTTTTGGATTTATGAGGATAAGTCCTGCTTTGGCAATCTTGTAGATCCTCAAGAGAATAGTTAAACAGTGATTAATCATTGTTTCTTCACTGAGTGTGCAGAAAAGAATGGAAAAGCTGCATTTCACACTTCTGAAGCAATTAATCCCCATGATCTTAGCCAGGTTTGTCTTGTAGATAAGTCGGGATACAAAACGGTACCTAATTTATCAATGTATGCATGCCATAAAGTATAAAACACACAATTTATTTCATATCATTTATAGTCAAATGTAAAAAAAGAGTGACTTTGCCATATCCAAGAGTGTTTCCTACATTACCTTCATATAAACTAAGTACCAGAGATTACAATGGGATTCCTGTTTATTGTGCACATCTGGTGCAGTCACTATGCATTTTCTCATTCACTTGCTGGCATTTTTAGTGATTGTGGCATAAATCACCTTGCTAATCAGAAACATAAGTGACGGGAAGTCATCTCCTTTTTTTGAACAATGGGAAAAAACATATGGCTTCTTAGACGGTACTTGGCTGTTTTACTATTTATGTGGCATTATATTTTTTATTTAGAATTTCATATTAATTGCAGTGGTTTGGTTGAAGGCATTGAACACTCAGTGGTCAAAGTATTTGTTTTAGACCACTTTCCTAACAAGTAAAAAAGATAAAATCACATGCTTTGTATTTAAATTTTTTTTTTTTTGATAAAAACTACTTTGGGAAGAATTTTTAAGATAAAGATGAATTGAAGAAAGTATATACATTTAAAAGTACTTGGATGGATGTTTACCTACATGCATGCATATAGTAATTACAAGTTATGTGTTAGTTTTTAATTATACCTATTTCAAAGTACTGTACTGATCAGAGTAAAAGTTACTGTCCTTAAAGTGCTAAAATGTAAATTGACAGTAGTTTGCTTTTCTAGAAGTAATATTAGTTCAAGATGAGTTGCATTTTTGGTTATTTTGTTATTTATTTGGAATTGCTTCTGCATACACTGCAAGTAAAAGATGAAGTAAAGCTTTGTAAAGTTTAAGAAATTTACATCTGCAGACTTTAAATGCTGCCCCCCAGTCAATTTATAGCTATTTGTTATAGAATGCTTGATGTAGGTTTGGAGTTATTTCCCCTTTTTCCTCAATAATCACTAAATTCTCAAAAGGTTGTGAATATAATAGCCTTTTATCCCTGATGTTATAATACTTACCTACCTATCCCTTACTATAATTTTTTATACTTGAGTGTCAAGAAAAGATTTCTTTTAAATATGTAAATTTCAAATGAAAATTAATTTTTTTAGAGAAATTATCTTTCACAGTTTTTCTATGTTACATGTGACTATAAATTAGTGAGGCAAAAATTTTAACAAATATATCAGAGCTTATTTATTAAAATGTGTGTTATTTTCTTTGGGGAACATGTACACATAATCCATCAATCAAAGTATTTCTGGAATGCTTGTTTTTGAATTTCTTTATTGGAATTGATGTATAACTGTTCAAAATGGATACTGTAAAGGGAGATAAGATTCATTTTGCACATATATATGCTAGTATTTTTGCTTAAAAAAATCAATCATAATAGCTTGCATTGCAGCCTGTGTATACCTTGTAGATAATTGGACACAGTGAATAAAAATACAGTTTGGAAAAACTGCTTGAATTTTAAAGTAATGGTCATATTTATCCATTTCGTTTTAAAAAATCTTTTATATTGTCTCAAGGACCACCTGCAGTAGGAGTCTACAAATTGAATAAATGCAACATAAGGAGAGAGGTTTTTTTTTTTCTGTTGTCATTGTTTCAGAAAATGCCACTATTCAGATTCTCTGTTAATGTATAGTGTGCTGTTTTTTAAATTATAGTTATAAATGAATTGAGACTTTCTTTCTAGGTTAAAGTTGTCCAGTGCTTAAAATTGACTGAAATCCCACTGTACTACTTCACTTTTGGCCATTCTTATTTCCTTCATGCTTTTCAAGCCTCTAGCTCTTATATCTTCCCCTACTCCCATTATTTATTTGTTTAAAGATTGAGGTGTATTTCTTATAGAGATCAATTTTAAAGTAATATACTTTTAAACACATATGTATATGTTTCCTTTTTCTTCATCAAAATGTAAAAATTATAGGAGGATAGGATGTTAACATCCAAGAAATAGGCAGCTTAAGGGATGGCTAAATGTATCAAAATAATTAAGGAAAAATAAAGAGTTATCTTCTTAGTAACTCAACACTTTGGAATTTGTTAGTATTTGAACTTTGAGGAAAAATTTCTTGCATAAAGCTCCTGATGGGAAAAATATATTAACCTAAAGTATTTGCATAGTCATCATGTTTACAAAGCCAGGAATTTAATTTTAATTTCTACATATGTACCAATTTTTGAATGAAATTGAACTATCAGTGATGTTGCTATTCATTGCACATTTTGTTTAAAATTTACTTATATTTTCAGAGAATTTGCATTATTCTTTTTTCCTCCAGTTCATATTTTGTTTTTTATTTACATTCATAGTTTTTTGGTACATATTATCCTCCAAAGTAGATTCTGAACTGAATACAGAACTTGCAAGAAAAGTTATTGTTCTTTCCTTATGTTCTCATGGCATAAAGAATGAATCCTCCCATTATAGGGATAACCTTACTGATATATCCAAGCCAGGCAGATTGTTGCCCGGTGTCCGTCTTTCTAGCCATCCCTTTCCCCGCTTGTGTTTTTCTGGAAGTCGCTTTTGCAGTGCTGACAGAGGTGTTGTGGCTACCAGTGGTGTACCTAGAGGTGTACCTACTGCTTGAAGTGCTGTGGGGTAGGTGGTGTGACACTGATGGCTGAATCACACTGAAATTCAGATAAAAATGTTAATTTGTGAAATATTTCCAAGAAAGAAAGGCTTTTATTTGTGAATGTGAAAGCTGCTTTGAATGGCATATGTAATTCAGAAATTTTAATGTGAAATTTTTATGGTGCATATTAAGTATGAGAAACATGGAGCAAGAAAGGGTATTCCCTGTTAAAATATTTCTGTTTTATGTTGTAGTGTTTAAGGCTTTTTCTGGGTGGCATGTTTCCATTGTGGTCCTCACTTGATTTTACTGTAGGAGTTGTTCAACCATATCTGGGACATAAAGACCAGCAGGGTTGGCCTGCCAGTAGTCTTTGATAGGTAGGAACAGAAGTGAGTTTTTCTTAAGAAGAATAAAAAGCCAGACCTGGTGATGTGGTCTCAGTTGTTAGCAAAGCAGCATTTCTGAATTTAACCTGGGGTCTGTTTTGTTTTCTGGTCCACATCTCTTAGTTCTTATGTCAGAGACCTGTGGAAACAGAAGGATGGGTAGGCTATAGACAAAAAAATCAGAAAGAAAAGGAGAATCAGGAGAAGTACTATAACAAGCATGGCCCTTGCACTCCCTGAGAGACCAGGAGAAAGACATTCTCTCTTCTTTTCCACAGTCCACTGAGTAAGTGTCACTTTACAGACTCTACTATGCTGACAGTGTTAGAAAGCTGTGGGGCACCATGGTTGACAGTAGTGCTAATTGACAAAGTAGTATTTAGAGCAAAAGAGAAGCAGAGCTCAGTGGAGGTGGGAATATGCTGAAGAAGCTACAACGGTACCCTGTTGGTTACAGTACCGACCCATAATCAACAGTACAAAGCAGAGGGAGGAATAGTTTCCTTGAGTGGGAAAGGATGAGGCCCACCCAAGCTTAATTTGGAGGCAATGGAATCAGTAGAATTTGAAAATGCCACACAGAAAGGTGCAAGGAGGGGTGAAATGATAGATGTGCCTTGGTAGGTGAGTGTTAGCTGGTTGGTCTTATTCATGAACACAAGTGAAATACTTCAGGATGATTCCTAGGAAAGTTCTGGAAGGACAGCTTTTAGAGGCCTTCATCCTGCCTTGGGGGTGAAGGTGAGCATCAGCAAGCATGGGTTACATTTATTTTGTAAAATAATTCACAAATTTATTGAGATACTAAAGGTTTCACTTTTCTTCCTTCCCTTTTTTACTTTTTCCATAAAACACTTTTTGCTTACTTACCTGCTATTGCAGACAGTGTTCTAGGTACTGGATCAATAAAGTTAAGATGTTATTCTTTTTCTTAGGAGCTTGTAAGTTTATAGGGAAGAGACTGGCAGTTAAAAAATTAACATCTAGTGTAATGAATAATGTGATAGATTCATGCATGGGAGCCTGTAGACCCCACAAGAAGCATCATTAAACCAGCTTGGAGGCATGGCGGATGGTTCCCAGGCCTTCCCTGAGAAGGTGCAGGCTGAGCCTGTGTGAAGAATGTTGAAAAAAGACACTCCAGGCAAGGGTAATATCGCCTACAGTGGCCCAGAAATAACTACAAACGCTAAGTGTATTGAGACTGTAGGCATAGGGTCTAGATTTTAAACAATCTTGTGATTATACTAAAAATTGAGGTTTTTTTCCTAGAAGGAAAAAGGAGAAGAGGGAGAAAGACTAACTGGATAGAAAGAGTCTCAAATTGTTATGCTAGACATTGTGATCTCCTGAAGGAATTTAAGCTAAGGACAGGTGTGATCAGATTTGAATATTAGAAAGAGCATTTAAGTGACATTTAGCAATTAGAATTAGAGGGAGTACTTGAGCAGCCAGGTACTGGTTAGAAGACTGTACTCTAAGTCAGGGTCAGAAGTAAGGTAGAACAAAGGACTAAATTAGGAGGTAGAATTGACCATATCTAGCAGTTGATGGCATGCAAAAACGTCACAAAGGAAATATAGGCAATTGGCTTGAGTGACTGGTGCCATTCCTTAGACAGTGAATAGAAGAGGAATTGTTTCATGGGGAAGAGGATGACTTCTGTTTGGACATCTTACTGATTAAAGATATTTAGGAGATGGTTGAATATAAGGATCTCTCAAGACCAGGAGATCACTTGGAGTAAGAGATGTACATTTGGAAGCATTAACATGTTGATGTGAACTTATTTGACAATTTTTTGCTGATCATTTTCCAAGTGTTGTGTTAGGCATTGGTGGAACAAAGATAAATAAATGTGTTTAAAAGGTATATGTAAGACTGCCCAGGCATTATGGGTAGAGAAGAGGTGAGCACTTTGTACAAGTTGACTACTATCAAGCTGAGTGATGAGAAAAGCGGAACTTGTTGAAGAGATGAAGGAGGGAAACAGTGAATGATGGTGTGACTGAAGACAAAGCAGGAGACAATGACAAGAGCATGTGATGAATGGAAGGGTCAGAAGTGAAGTGCTGAAAAGTACTCATTGAATTTGACATCTCTAATGTGTCTTGGTAAGTACTTGGAGTAGAGTATGAAGCGTAAGTCAGCCCATAGGGCAGCTGATACATAAATGGGAGTCGAAGCATTACAGACTATCAATAAAAGGTACTAAGTCACTATTATCTGTGATGAGCTGCCTGTTAGAGAGGGATGTAGTGCTGAAAGAGGTTTGTTTTGTTCTTAATTTAGGAGAGACTTCGAAGTGTTTACATATTGATGAAAAAGGGCCAGTAGGGAGAGGGAGAGTTTCAGTGGTCCCCAACCTTTTGGCACCAGGGACCATTTTCACGGAAGACAATTTTTCCATGGACTGGGGAGGGGAGGGATGGTTTCAGGATGACTCAAGCACATTACGTTTATTGTGCACTTTATTATTATTACATTGTAATATATAATGAAGTAATTATACAACTTACCGTAGGTTGGAGAGCCCTGTGTTAGATGATATAGGAGAGAAAGCAAGTTATTATAAAATAGTTAAATTTGGAGCAATGCATGTGAAAAAGATGGAACAGATTTGGACCACGACTAGTGGAGGGATTAGTTTGTATAGAAGGAGGCTTAAATTTTTTTACTGAGATTGCTAGAAATATGAAAAGGGTAGATGTGATGTGGCAGTTTAGGTCCTCCAGGAGGCAGATGCCAAAATAGAATGAAAAGGTTAAGAGATTTCTTAGGGGAAAGTCATAAGAAGGTAAGGGAAAGAGGAAGCAGAAGTAAGCAGGAAAAGCCTTCGGACTATAATGCAAGTCTGGCATTACAGATGATAAGAAAGGAGGAAGGAAGAAAGACTGGAGAGGACAAGCCTCAGCTTGCCATGCAGTTTTGAAAAAGTTTCAGCCAAGTCAATGGTGAGGGGGTGGTGGGCTGGGCAGAGCAAATTTTGCCCATCAGAGATGCCTGTTGGCAGGTATACTTTTCCTCCAGCATCCCTGTCATCGTCTAGGAGCAGTCTTGGGAGACTATGGCCTTGGCATGAACACTGCAGTGGATCCTGACAGCTGAAAATTGTCAGTTTACTGCAACTCCTCACAGCAGTTTCTCTCTGAGTGCTCTATCTGCTTGACTACCACAGTGGTGTTTCAGTTGGGTGAAAGAGTCAAAGATGGAAGGAATTCTTGTTGGTCCATTATTTCCTCTGCTTTCATCAAATCAGGTGTAGAGTCAGAGAAAGTGATTAAGATTGTAAGTGTTAGAGGGTTATGAGTAAAGCACAGCTGATAGACACGAAGAAAGAGAGGGCAATATACTGGTAAGACTTGAAATATTAATAGTAGCTCATAGAGGCTAAGATTGGTGGGAAAGGAAGTGAAATAGAAGGAGAATAAGGTATTGAAATTAAATGAAGTTGAAGAACTAGATATTTCAATGAGTTTGAAAATACTTGTACTAAGAGTTCAAGAGTAAAAGAACTTAAGGATAGTGGGAATTGTGATGATAAAGTGGTATATTAGTTTAAAACAAACAGCTGAGTTCCAGGAAATGCTGATATTTTGAAATTCCTTCACGTGAATTGAGAATAGAATTTTACCAGCAGAAAATGACAATTAAATGTATGCATCATAGAATCACAGCCATAAATACCATGAAAAAATATAAAGGTATCATAATTACTTAGTTTTTATAGTGTAACTTTTCTTCAAAGTAAAGCTTTAGAGCCACTTGTATATCAAGTTTCTTGATAGATTAAATCTAGTCAGTTATCAGGGAGTGTAGTTTTGTTTTTTTGTAAGAACTTACTTTTTTTTTGGATTATTATTTTCAACTTCTCTAATAGCCTAAGAAAATATTTCAGCTTTTTTATTTCTCAAAAGAGAAGGAGAATCAAGTGTGTTTCCCTCTCCTAAAAGGTTTGTTTGTGTCTCTGAAGGTTACCTGATAGAAAAATTAGAGAAATGAAAAAGTATTGAAAGCCTGTATAGGCAAACATTTCTTTAACTGATTAAGCTAAGATAGCAGTATTAAATACATGAAAACAACTTTTTGATATTTCTCTTTGCAGAAGGGAATCAGGGGTTGCAATAAATAACTTAAAGAATTAACATAATATCACAATAAGATAAGTTGATGGAAGGAAGGATGGACAAATGGACAGATATTATGATAAAGCAGGATACTAAAATGTAATAGAAGATTTTAGATGATAGATACATGAGTGTTCACTGTAAAATTCTTTGACCTTTTCTATATATTTGAAAATATTTGTAATACAATATTGAAAAAGTAGTATCATAGCATCTGCAACATTTAAATTTATCTAAAAAATGAAGGTCTGGTAGATAGATAAGTGATAATACAAGTACAGTAAAATATCAGTTGTAGAATCTAGGTTGTGAGTGTATGCATGTTAACTATAACATTCTTGCAACTTTTCTGAAAGTTTGAAATTTTTCAGAATAAAATGTTGGAGAAAATACAATGTTTGGAGTTAAAGATCTGAGTTCTAGTTGGGTGACCTTAGCCAAGTTACTTAATCCATGAGCTTCAGTTTCCTCATCTGTAAAGTGGAGATAACACTTGGTTCGTAAATTGTTTTGAGTATTAGAAAAAAATATTTGTAAAGCTGGCAAACGACAGACATTTGATAATGCTTCTGACAATAATGAAACTATAAATCTCCAATTTAGGGATTGTATCTTGGTTCTTGATTAATATTTGTAGAATTTCTGGATATGTGGGCCAGTTAACTTACCAGATGGAACTAGGGATGAGGTCAGGTCAAGGCCCCCAGGTTCAGAGTCTTGTGTGTTTCAGTGACTTAGTGTCTAAGAGTCAGAGCTTGAGCCTAAAAGTTAAGACCATCCTCATACCAAAGATGGAACCTCTGACTTTCTAGTGTCTATCAAAAAACTCTTCTTATATGCCTTTTAAAATATTTTCATTTTGTAAAGTATATTAAGTTCTCCAAAGTGTATCTGTCTTAATTAGTAATTTGATGTGAGTATATGTATACCATACATCAGTATGAGGTTCTTTGTTACATTAAGTTCTATAGAATATATAGTAAATGAAAATTATATTTACTGCTATATATATCGTGTTTATAAATTACATTTATAAATATATAAATATTTACTGTGTAATATTCAATAGCACCTTTTCCATCAATGGCATTCTTTTTTTTTCCCAACAAAAGCCAGTCATTTTTTGTTAAGAAATAAACTTAGATTTCTGGTTTGAGCTTCAGCCTGAAATGCATTTATGAATAACTGTCCTGTTGTTTTTTATTTGCTCTGTTTCATATGCAGGGTGGATAAAAATTACTGAACTTTTTATATTTATGTAAATTTATTTAAAATTAAATTCACATTTACTACCATATGCCTCAAGGGCTAAACATAATATAGACTATTATAATCATTTATATAAATTGGTTTTAAAAACCAGTTCAATATGTTGAATCAATATGTCATGAATTTCATATCTATATAGTTGTCATCCTAGTAAATTCCATGACATGTACTTTTACAGCATACAGATTTTAAATAAAATTGAATAGACTTTTCTAGCCTGCATTATGGAAGAACTTCTGTTACCTCCAGTTAACTGATTTAATATCAGAAAAGAACCATGATGCTTCAATGTAAACCAGCCAGATTTTGTATATTCATCAAATCTTTTATATATTTCAGTATTTTTATATTTCAGTAATATTAGGTGAAGTACGAAATGTCCGATTTCCATAAGTACTAAATTTGATAGTTGATTTCTCTGACATTTCACTTTAACACTTCTTTTTGTATGTTTATCGTTAAGGTACATCCTCAGTCTTTAAAGCCATGTTTTGGCTTGTGATTATCTTTCACATTTTTTTTTTAGAGCAATTTTTGTGAAACCATGTCAAAAATTCATGTTATTTTCGAATACAAATTCTCTCGTGCAACCAGTGCAGCGCAGACAGCTCGAAATATTAGGAAGTGTTTGGGAAGGATATGGCTAATGAATGCTTAGTACTTCCATGGTTTGAGAAGTTCCGTTCTGGTGATTTTAATCTTGAAAATGAGCCATGTGGGTGGCCTGACACCAAGGTAGATAATGAAGAGCTGAAAGCTGTAGTGTAAGCGAATCTGTCTCAACCTACACATGCATTAGCAGCAAGGTTTGACGTTACTATTCCAACAATATTGGCCAATTTGAAACAAATCGGCAAGGTAAAGAAGCTGGATAGATGGGTTCTGCGTGAATTAAACGAGTGTCAAAAGAGAAATCATCTCAAAGCTTGCCTTTCTTTGCTGTCATGACATAAAGGTGAACCATTTCTATGCCATATTGTTACATGTGATAAAAAATGGATTCCTTTTGACAATTGGCAAGTGTTTGGCACAATGATTGGATAAACACAGTCCAAAACTGAATATTCGTCAAAAAGAGTTAATGGTGTCGGTTTGGTGGTCCAGCGCTGGTATTAATATTATCTACCACAGCTTCATGAAACCTGGTCAATTACAGCAGGTATTTACTGCAACCAGTTGGACGAAATGATGAGGATACTTGCAATGAAGCAGCAGAGATTGGTTAATAGAGACAGGCCAATTCTCTTGCATGACAAGTTTGGGACCACATGTTGCACACACAACACTGCTCAAACTACTGAAGCTGGACTTGGAAACTCTCTGTCATCCACTGTATTCGCCAGACCTTGCACCAACTGACTACCACTTCTTCCAGGCTTTGGACCACTTCTTGCAAGGAAAAATATTCAGTTCTTAACAAGCTGTGGAAAATGCCTTTCGCAATTTCATCACCACTGGCTCTCCAGGTTTCTTTGCTGCTGGCATAAACAAGCTACTGTTAAGATGGCAAAACTGTATTGATAGTTTAGGCGCATACTTTGATTAATTGTACTGCTTCTTGTTTGAGATATAATAAACTACATTTTTGATTTGAAATTGGACATTT
>NW_012136080.1:4953793-4959094 GCF_000956105.1 Propithecus coquereli
AGTTTAGGCGCATACTTTGATTAATTGTACTGCTTCTTGTTTGAGATATAATAAACTACATTTTTGATTTGAAATTGGACATTTCATATTTAGTGACTTAATATTTACTGATTATTCTCTTTTTGCAAATTTTCATATATGGAATAACATGACAATAAATATTTACTTCAAAGTGTTGTTCAAAGAGTGCCCTTGTCCTCTTTCTGTGGGCATTTGCCAGCCTATGGCTGCAAGTTTTTATGAAACTTAGGATAATTACAAGGCATCTCTAAATGTATATACCTGTATATTTTGTCAATTAATGAGGAATAAAAAAGCATATCCACTTATGTGTATCCAAGGAAGATCTGTGATTTTTTTTTAAATTAAAATTCATCCTCATATTCAGATAATTGGGGAATACTAATATACTAGGAATATCAAATCCTTTATGGTTACCTGGGTAAAAATTTAAGCATGAGTAAAATTTTGGCAATTTTAAGGTGGAAAGAATATTTAAGAGGAAATATTGGGAGGAAAAAGATAGGCGATAATGTTATCCTTGAGCAAATCCTGGAACGAGTAATGAATTAAAAAATACCAAAAATATTTTATATTGCCAAAATTGAACAAAAAGTTCCTTTTTATTCTTAATATCTTTTTATGATTTAAATTTTAATTTATTTAAATTCTGGGAAAAATTTCAAACATGGCAGATTTAGTATAAACAAGTGTTACATATTTGCCATTGACTTTAAATGTTGAATAGTACAATATCTGTTTGTCCTACGTAATTATAAAAATCACTTCTTTTTTTAGTAAAACCTAACAGTTATACTACTTAATACTTCACAACAACGAAAAAATATTTAATGTGTAAACAAAAGCAATTTCCACCAAACCTTTGATAATGTTCTCTTTTGTAACCAAACTATGTTAATGTAGTTAACCTGTAATTAGTCTGTTATGATTATAAAAAATTAGAATAACTTTTACAGAGTAATATATACCTTTCTTTAGTACCCTCTCATTCTCTATACTTGCTGAATATATAATGGCAATGAAAAAATATGCATTTCTTATATTCTTAAAGAACTTATTTTCTTAATTGCCCATTAGGGTCATTGGGTCTGAAATATTGTTATTCCTCCTACGTTCAGAAATGAATGAAAAATGTAGAATGTGGTTCACTTTTAAATTGTTATCTTTCTAAACGCTGTCTAGTACATTGTTACCAAAGCCTGCTGTATTGTATGAGAAGAAGAGTCAGGAAGGAAAGGAGACTTAGTATACTCTCTTGTTATTTTGATTTGGTAGGTCAGGGTTTTTTAAGTTAATTTTGTGTAATCTGAGAATTTTATACCTAGGTTCTTATTATTCTTGAATACCTTTTGTTTTTTTATACTTGTGTGGTTTTTACCTTGTCATATATAGGTATATTTTGTTTATTTAGAACAATTTCTAGTTGTCTTCAGAAAGCATTGAAGTCTAAAGATTCAAAGTAATTTATTTCCAGTGTGTAGTATTAACTGCTGTGCTGTATATACATTTTATATTTATGTCAGGAAAGGGTTGCAGAGGGGTGCTTTAGAACCACCTTTTCAGCTCTAAATAGCTATTGTGTACATATGGTAAGGTACTGCTGCTTAACAATTAGTAACTGCTTTGATGAAACTAAATTACATGTTTAAGTTCCCATCAGGAAGTCGCTTCACATATCTGTATTAATGTATTCAAGGCTCGAGAAGGAAAGTTAATTTTCCAGCTTAAATATTTAATTCAAGCTTAAAATTTAGTCTGTAATTAGAGCTCCCAAATGGCAGGAACATGGAGTATTTGTCCATTTTAATTAGATTGTTGTTTACCTATTAATTATATATCATATCTTGTCATATAGTTTTGATGGTAACAGATGGTGCTAGGAGTTAGTAAGGGTTTGAACAAAATAAGATTCCACATGATTTATTAAGTTGCACTTTATTAGTGAGTGGTCTGCTTTAGTCAGGTTATTCTCCTGAATAAGGACTGTGAAACATTTCACTAATTTTGGTAATTATTCTTTTGTGGACACTTTAAGAAATATTGAATGTAAAAAGTTCTGAGCTGAGTGGCGTCTATTTAGAAACAAAATGGGTTACTTTAAGCATCTTTATTTCTGAAGGATATATATTGTCAAATTGCATAATTGATAAGTTTACTGCATTTTGCTAGGACAATGTTAGGGAATCAGAATTTTATTCTTTGGCAAAAATGTAGTCATAGAGAATGTCTTATATATATTTAAGACATGATTTAGGATATGAAAAATAATAGGATGATGATTTAGTTATTTATTTCAAAGATGTTCCTTCCCCTGACTTTTGAATTTTACAAAAAGACAAGGTGCTTTGTTTACCAAAATGTCAAGAGCAGTCTGTGGTGTCTAGCAATGTTGATCAACAGAATTTCCATATTTAAAAAGTAAATGTCAACTAAATAGAAAGGCCTTGTAAGTTTGTTTATATAAGATTTTATTTTTTTGGCGACCTACTTGGTTTCCTAAAATGAATAAATTTGAGTTTTACATATGTATATATGCATATATGGGTGGAGGGAGATAGAGAGGGGGGAGAGGGAAAAAAGGAAAGAGGGTTTAAAATTTTAGTCTCTTAGTCTTACATAGTTTATTCAAAATTTACTATAATCCCCTATATCATTAGCTTAAAAGTAAGTTTGTTTTACTATCTCTTATCCCTTAAGATTCTTATTTTGAAAACTGTAGTTATAGTTTTATAGCAAAAAATAAAGAGAAGGCCCACTTTTATAAGATTTTTACAAGATTTGCTCCCTAAGGGATCTGATATATATCAGATCTTCAAAACTCTGGCTCTCTGTTACCTATGTTACCTTAAGTAAGCAGCTTTGGTTTTGTTAGTTGTGTTTTATCTTGTCTTGTTTTTGTATTTTAATTTGTCCCCATTTAACCTATGTAAGTTTTTTGAAATATATAATTTTGGTCTTTGGAATCATAACTAATTCTTTATGGTGGGTGGTATTTTAACATAAGTACAGATTCTACGTGTTTGTAGTAGATTGTCAGATGTGTAATACAGGACTCTTAGTATGTATGAAATGCTCATGTAACTGAATATATTAAGTACTTAAGCTTATCTTACATATGTTACTGAATCAAGATGTTTATCACCACCCATATATTACAATGATATGTTCAGGAAAGAAGAACTAAGTGATTTTTTCCCCCTACTGAATAGGACATTGTCACTTTAATGTGGCCTTATTTTCATGTTTTTCCCCCTAGAATGCTGAGTACTTAAAAAGTGATCTCAAATGTTGTGTTATAATGTCATAATATAGGAAGAATGCTGCAGTATAGTTATAGTAATTAAAGAAAATATTAAAGGAAAAAATTATTATTCATTTAGAATACATGTAGCCTTAGTTTGAAATTTTGGATTTTTAACTTTTCTCCCCTTTGTGAAAATATGGGACTATATTTTTCTTTGACAAAATTTATCAAATGTAGTATGCACTAAATTTCCACATTGAAGCATATAAATTACTGTAATTTGAAAAGTTATTCTTTATAAAGAAATAAGGAGATAACTTCATTTCTTTTTTTTTTAAAGCATGTGAAATATATTATACATTTGTCGTGTTACGCTGTTATATCTGGGGGCAATAAATAAATATATAAATGAAAGGCTATTTGGTGATTGTTAATAGAAATAGCAAGTAGAAGTAGAAATGACGTTTTCTTTGGGGTTGATTCTCCTTCACTTCTGGCCTACCCCTTTGTCCTTTGGGAGGACTTTTATTTTATTTCAACAGCCAACCATGAGTATATTTAACTTTTTTAAAGAAGGTGGTAGTACTGATTACTTTTTCTGTAATTATTATGTTCTTTCTTTCCTTAAAATAGCAATATATGAAAAATATTTCAGAAAATGTGGATGATTAATCGGTCTTATTACTTGATACTGATTTAAACCAAAGTAATACATTAACTAATACTCCATAAGGCCTTTATTAAACATAGGACTCAAAAAATGTTACTGAATAAACAGCTAATGTAATGTTGAGAAGTCTTGCTGAGGTAGTGACCATTTGGGAAAAGGTGATGATTGTAGGATTAAACTCCTAGTGATCTACAATAGATGTTTTTAGACAGTGTCATAAAAAAATTAATATGTTCCATTAAATCCAGTTCCTCAGACATGTAAGTTTCTCCAGGAACAGGTCTCAGGGGTAATATAGTACTGGGACAATAACAACCAAATATTATTCTAAACATTAGGGAGCAGGGATTTTTTTTAAGCCAATAAAAACCTAGCTTTAGTGTTTTTTAGCTTTCGTTTCTCTCCATATAATTGACCAAAGGCACAAAAAAACCTCTAATATACTGTAAGTTGGATTTTTTTACTTGCCTTATTTTTTTCTTTTAATTTTTTTCCACTCAGTGGTATGGTGTTACTATGCATTGTGACAAGTTCAAGATTAAAATAATCTTCATAGAATGTTCAAGACTTGAGTACTCATGATTTGATGTATGGATGCTAATTTTCTTCTTTAACACATAGGAAAAAAAGAGCCATTTGTCTATGTTGGTGCTTAAGAGAAAGGTGAGGATTTGGTAAGATCTTCATCAGTGATGATGGTGCATATACAGGGAACCAACTAGCATAGTGGGTGGGGTGAGTGAATATAGATTTTAAATACATCAGAAGTACTCATCTCAAATGTTTCATATGCCTTTCTGCTTTGTTTCTGTATTCCTTTTGAATGCCATGACCTTGCCTGGAACTCCTACTTCATCTTTCTTCAAGATTCAGTTCAAATTTATTTCTTTCGTAAAATATTTTAGCTTGCACGTTCCTTGGCACTTTGTATATACACTCATCATGTTAAATTATAATTATTTGTTTATGTGTCTGTGCTTCCTCCTCCACTGTAGGCCCTGCAGCTTAAGGAGGTGTAGTATTTTATTTATGTTTTTACCTCTAGTGTTTTCAGCTCAGTGATGGTTCATAATGTATAATGAATGCTGGTTAAAAGGATGAATAAAAATTTTTCAGTTCATAGGATGCATCTATAATGTAAGAGTTAGAATGCTTTGGATCTGTGAGGGACCTCTGTAGGGTTTTTTTTTGTTTGTTTTTTCTCTTTTTTTTGACCTTTCAAAAAATTATAAAACTTTTTCTTATTAGGAAATATCTGGGCTGGTTGCTTTTTTCTGTTATTTGTTTTCCATATTAAACTGTCTTTATTTCTTGCTCGTGTATAAGTACTTCATGTTTTTGCTAAAATAGTCAAATAATATGGAAG
>NW_012136080.1:4960406-4961741 GCF_000956105.1 Propithecus coquereli
TGGTTTCGAACTCCTGAGCTCAAACAATCCGCCCGCCTCGGCCTCCCAGAGAGCTAGGATTACAGGCGTGAGCCACCGCGCCCGGCCTGTTTTGGACTTAGTTTTAATCTGTTGATCTATTCGTCTCTCTTTATACAAATCTTACATTATTAAATAACTGTGAATTTACTATTTTTCTACATTACAGGGCTACCTTCATACTGTTACTCTTTTAAAAATTGTAGGTATTCTTAGACAATGTAGATGGACTTCAGAATCTGCCTGCCACCTTCTGTTTTCACAGTCCCTTTGGAACTTTTGTTAGAATTGCATTAGATGCACCAATTACTTTGTAGAAAATTTCTCTCTCCCTGGTAGTGAGTATTTCCGTCCAGGAATATGTTGTGCGTCTTGATTTGCCATTTAAAGTCCTCCAAACAAGTCATACATTTTCATCAAGGTTTTTCACAGTGCATTAAGTTTGTTGTTGCTATTGTACGGAGTTATTTTCCTTATGGTTGTTTTCAGTTTGTCTAGTTTTTAGCACAGTCTCTGGCATATCACTCAATAAATACTTGTTGAATTTTGAGCAGTTTTTAGTATATTAGGAAAGATTTTTCTTTATTCCTATAATAGTTCAGCAGGTTAAGAAGTTTATTGTTTTAGAGTCATGCAGTCTTACTCATTTTATGATTTAAAATTTTTTTTTCATTTGATCATCTTGGGATTTTGTAGATAATATCAGGTGCAAATTATAATTTTTTCTTCCTTTAAAGTTATATTTCTCATTTCTTTTACCTGACCTATTAATTGGGTTAGCTAAAATATTCCTGACGATGTTGAATTAGTGGCATTGGCATTAATACTCAATATCTTTGACTGTTTTTGAATGTTAAGAGAAATTTATGTTTTACCATTACATTAATAAATGCTGTTTGTGTGGGTTTTTTCACTAATAAATGCTGTTTTGAGGAATGGAAGTTTTATGTTTTGTTTGCCTAGTTTATTTTTAAATTAGGAATGGGTGTTAAATTTTATCAAAAATTTGCCACATCCAATGAAATGTTATTATGGTCATTTCTTCTTTAGCTGACTTATGAAATCAGCTTATGAAATTTCTAATATTAAGCTGTCCTTGCATTTTTAAAAAGATTCCTTCTTAGTCATGGTATACTATGAGATCATTCCTCTTGTGTTCTCTTTGTAATGTTCTGGTGATAGGGTCATGCTAAAATATAATGAATTCAGTGTCTAACCCCTACCCCACCTCACCCCCAGTTCTCCTTCCTCCTCCTCCTCCTCCTCCTCCTCCTCCTCCTTTCTTCTTCTTCTTCTTCTCCTTCTCCTCCTCCTCCT
>NW_012136080.1:4961791-4966791 GCF_000956105.1 Propithecus coquereli
TCCTCCCTCTTTCCTCCTCCCTGTTATGGAACAGTTTAAATGTAATAGGGATGACTTGTTCCTTGAAGGTTTGTTATAAATTATCCATACTATAATCTAGGTCAGATGCCTTTGGTTGGGGGTGGGGACATTGTGGTGATAGAGGAAAATCTTTGACCATGTGTCTGTTATCTTATAAAATTATTAGTAAATTTAGGTTCCTTATAGCTTATTGAATTGTGGAAATTTGTCCTTTGTTAGAAAACTATCCATTTCATTCATTTTCTTTTTCATTTCATTTAGATCTTTAAATTTATTGGCATAAAGTTGTACATAATATCCTTTCCCCTTCCCTTGCCTTCAGTATTT
The DNA here is from genome assembly GCF_000956105.1 of Propithecus coquereli. Lineage (NCBI taxonomy): Eukaryota > Metazoa > Chordata > Mammalia > Primates > Indriidae > Propithecus > Propithecus coquereli. The sequence goes on from NW_012136080.1 coordinate 4,962,140, forward strand.
AAAAAAATCTTATTTAGGTCTGATATTATATCCTCCTTCTTATACTAATAATACTTTATGTTTTTTCCCCTTTCATTTGGTCAATTTATCAAATTTAGTCTATTTTATTGAGCTTTTCAAAGAAAGAAAGACTAACTTGTTTGCTTCTCTCTTTGATAGTTTATTTGGCTTATTTTGTATTTGTGATCTTCTTAAGGTAAGTGCTAGCTCATTTATTTGTTATATTTTCTTTTGTTTTACTTTTAACATGTTAAACTATGGTTTTTCCCTTTACTATAGCTTTGAACCCTATAGGTTTTTATATGTGTATGTAAAAAAAGGTGTGTATATCATGTGTATGATATATATAAATATATGTAGTTCTGTTTTTAATTTGCTTTAATTAATTTGTTTTAACCTTTTCATTATAAAATAAAACATAAATGCAAAAAACCAGTAAAAACAAATGGATGTCTTGATGAATTATTGTGAGGTAAACATGTAGTCAGATGTGGTGGCATGTGCCTGTAGTCCCACCTATTTTGGAGGCTGAGGCAGGAGGATCACTTGAGCCCAGGATTTCAAGGCTGCAGTGAGCTATGATCATGCCACTTGTACTCTAGCTTGGGCAACAGAGCAAGACCCTGTCTCAAAAAATAAAAATAATGTAAACATGCTTGTCACGTTTTCTCCAGTCAAGAAATAGAACTTTGCCAACAAGGTGGAGCGGCTCACACCTGTAATCCCAACTACTGGGAGGCTCAGATGAGAGGATAGCTTGAGACCAGGAGTTCGAGACCAGCCTGGGTAACATAGCAAGTCCCAGTCTCTAAAACAAAATAAGAAAAATTAGCCAGGCATGGTGTACCGCAGTGGTCCCACCTACTCAGAAGGCTGAGACAGGAGAATCCCCTTGAGCCTAGGAGTTAGAAGCTGCAGTGATGATCATGGCATTGCTCTCCAGTCTGGGCAACAGAGCAAAATCCTGTCTGTAAGAAAAAAGAGAGGAAGGAAGGAAGGGAGGAAGGAAGGAAAGAAGGGAGGGAGGGAGAGAGAACAAAAGAGAGAGGGAGGGAGGAAGGGAGGAAGGAAGGAAGGAAGAAAGGAAAAGAAGGAAAGGAAAGGAAAGGGAAAGAGAAAGACAAAGAAAAAGAAGAAAGAAAAAGAAAGAAAAGAAAGAAAGAAATGGTAATTTTCCAGCCACTGCAGAAGCCATTCCATGTGCTTTATGCCAATCATAGCCCCATTTCTCCCTCTAAAAGTAACTGTTTTTCTGACTTTTGGCATATAACTTATTTCAGCTTCTTTATGGTTTTATCACCTAAGTGTGCATCTCTAGACACTATAGCATTGTCCATTTTAAAAAACCGTATTTGCCTTTTAAGACTTTCTTACTCTATTCTTTGTCCCTCTAAACTTTCTTTTCTTTATAAGTGATATACTGAAAAACCTGGGTTGTTTGTACTATAGAGGTCCCTGCAGTCTGTTTTTTGCGGATGTTATACTCATGGTGCAGTTAAATGTTTTCTTCCATATTTTCTCCAAGTGGGCAGGTAAAGTCAGAGCTTGATTGGATTTAGGCCTAATCTCTTCAGTAAGACTACAGATGCCATTATGTCATCTCTTGAGGAGGCACATAATATCTCTTTTTCATTTTTAAATGTTGGCAGCCATTGATGCTAAAAGCCTGGGTCCATTAACTCATCATTTCATTTGTTATATGTTTTTTGTTGTATAATATAAATAATATAGAAATGAAATTATTTCATTTTCTGATTATCTAACAAGGATTTTTTTTGTCATTGAAAAATTCTAGATTTGTATTGTGGTCAGTGAATGTGGACTCCACATTTTCCCAATATATTAACATTATCTTTGTCTCCTCTTTTACATACAAATTTGCAAATGTCCCATTGGCATTTGTAAAGAATGACTATTTTCTTACTTTCTTTTGCTTGCCATTTAAATATTTTATGTAGCTATTAAATATTAAATCAAATTTATTAATATATTCTTCCAATGGTCTGTGTTCTTATTTATCTCTCTCCTACCTGATCAACCAAGTCCTTTAGCTTGCAGTAGAGGTGCAAGCATCATTGGAGGCATGAAAGTCCCATAGGATGTTTTTTGTTTTATTTTTTGGCAAATATCTAAGTGAAAAATGATGACTCCTTGACCTGAAACATTGAATATAGAAAGTAGGAGATAGACTCTAAAATATTGAGAGAATAGATGTGGAAAATATGAGGGATGGAAGGAGTCTCGTTTCTATTTTGTGATTAAGGTCTGCAAGTGTGATTAAGCATATGATTTAGAATGGGGGTTGACAAAATCTTTTCCATGGGCCAAATCTGGCCTACAATCCATTTTTGTACAGCCCATAAACTAAGAATGGTTTTAGGTTTTTAAATGATTTTCAAAAGTCAAAAAAGAGTGCTATTTCTTGACATATGAACATCACATGAGATTCAAATTTGTGTCCATAAATAAAGTTTTATTGTAACACAGCCATGCTCATTAGTTTACAGCAGTGTTGAGTAGTTGCAACACAGACTAAATGTCCTTCAAAACCTAAAATATTTACTCTCTGGTTCTTTTTCAGAATAAATTTGCCAACTTCTAGCTGAGAACAACCCCTTTTTCCTCCTCTTTCTCATTCACATTCAATCTGGTATTCATAACAATTTCTTATGAGACTATTTTTAAAAAATCCCCATATATAACTGCATGAATTCAACTCTGCTCATGACCATTAATTTTTGACCATTTGAAATCCATTTCCTATGCAAAATTCTTTTTGGCCTTTTGTTTATGATTATTGAATGCTTTCAAAATAGAAATCCTTTTGATACTGATTATACTGAAAAATCAGTGGCTTTTCTTAAATGTTATTCAAACCATCTTGGTCATTATTACTATCCAGTGTAATTTAAGGTGGTAATTTTATTTTTACAGTCTATTATGTTTGTGTTTTCCATAGAGATTCTCCTATTGCCATAGATTCAAATTGCAATTTAAATAAACAAATTGATTGTTAAAATCATTCTCAGAGCAAATCCTCTCAGGTTTTGGAGCAGGATTGTGGTTTTATTAAGGATTATATTCTAAAGTTGACTTACTTTTCTTATAAAGTCATAGTTCGTGGATTTTCAAAGGTATGATAAGATAAAATAATAGCAAAACAAGGGTTCTTGAAAAGTCTAATCTGATAATATATATAGATAGAAGAATTTGGCTGTTGTAACCATACAAGTGAGTTACTCTAATCCACAAGAGAGAAATTTTGAATCATGGGAATTTCTAATGTTTTCATAGTACAATTTTGCTGGGTAATCAGAAAGCCAGGATTGACCCAGCCTTAGAAATTCAAGATGCCTCTATTTTGTTTTGCTATGTGGCTGTGTTTTTCTCTGTGTCTGTATCCTTAACTTAATTTTCTGATATTCATTTGTCCTGACAAATTATGAAATATTAATTTTTAACATTTAATTTCTTTCATCTTCCTCTGACTATTGCTTGTGCTTAGTTACAATGAATGTCAGAAGGTGGACCATTAGTGGAAGTTGCCATGAAAACAAGCAAACGCATTTTGGTTTTAATGCTTGTTTGCAGCAAAGCACATTGTTAAACTTTATATTTTTATTTGAAAGAATGATATGTTGGTACACAAACTTCTTATCCCCATTAATTGCATACATAAAATGTTAATTGATGTGAGCCATTGTATGGTAAAGTAGCTCTGAGCAAAGGGGGCCTACAACTCTGTTCTTTTTTTTAAATACACAGGTTTCATATCTATCTTGCCTTACAATTTTTTATGGGAAATTTCTTAATTTTTATTGTAATTAATTTATTGATTCACACTTATCAAATATAATAGAATGGACACCTACTCTGACTAATGACAAATATTTATTACTACCTTGTATACCTTTCATTCATGTTAAGCGTAAGTTGCTTTTATTTTATTTTTCTAATTTTTATTTTGTGTTGAGGGAGAAAGGAAGGTACTTAAGGTTGTATGACATGCATTTTGTAGCAATATCAAAATGTAAATTTCACTATCCTTTAAGGACATGTACCAGCTCCATGCCAGGAGAGCTTCCCTAATTATATTAGTTATGGGCAGCCAATAGAACTGTGACTAATATTTCCCACATTATTTCTCTGTGGGTTATGTTATGATTCCTTTCAAAGATTGTTTTCAAAGGACGTTTATGGTGAGTTCCTTTTATAAAAGGATGGATTAGTGAAATGGTAAATAATGGGCTTTGGTTAAGGACTTTTTGTATTGACTAATAACCTCTTTAGTTGACCTTGAGCTATTATGTAAATCTTAGGTTATCTCATGCAATCTTTTCACACCAAATGTGCTATTCTACTGTAGAGTAGGGATCCTATCTTTTATGTCTTTGTATTCCTTACTTTAAGAGATGGATGAGGTGAAAGTTGCCTATAAAAATAGTACATGCCATACAAACAGAAGAGATTACACCCTCATAGTAGGTTCAGTGTTTAGGGAATATATGGATAGGATTTAAAGGAGGGAAAGGGTACTTGTTAATAGTTGATTCGTCAGTTCCCTGTTGGTGAACACTTGGACTATTGTAGCATTTTGCTTCTATAAACAATATTGTAATGAATAAGTTTGTGTGTGTCCTCAATCCCTTATC
>NW_012136080.1:4971438-4973080 GCF_000956105.1 Propithecus coquereli
ATAGTAGCTATGACGAATCTAGAAACATTCTTATGAAAAGCACCTTTTCAAGACAAATGTTGATTTGCAGATGATAGGTAATATTTTATTAACATTTGTCTTCATTTACCTGCTGGGTAGAAGATGCACATGTTTTTTTTTTTCCCCCTTTCCTCTATTTTTCCTTTTATAATACAAAACTATTTTGAAGTAATAGTGCTGTAGGATAGTTGCTAAATGACTTTGGAAGTGTTTCAGAGAGAAGTAATTGCCATCAGGTACTTGTTTTCTATTGCTGTGTGAAATTCTACCAATCTAGGTTAGAATATGTCATATACATAGTTTTATAACTAGAAGTTTTAAATGTTAGCCAAGTTTTTTTTTCTTTTTACTATTTTTTGTTTTACAAAATTTAAAAGAAGTAAAAATTTGACACGATTGTAAACTTGTCAGCCACATTCCTCACATCTTGTTCTGAGCAAAGTGAGGAAGCAGAATTGAGGTTTCATAGATGTCTCATTGCACGTACTGCAATAAACAGCTATAGAATTATATCATGAAATCAGCTATTCTCACGTGCAATGTGATCACGTTGTTACTATGGTAACATTTCCATTTGTGAATTTTTGTGTAGTTAAAATTTGTAGTCATCACATCATATTACCATTGGCTTTTGATTTTTCATCTAAATAAATCACTGTGCTACCTGCATACTATTAAGTGGCACCAGACATAGCACTTAACTATCACACATACACTGTAGGCTAGGGAATCAAAAATAGGAAAATGAAAAAAAGGGAACATTTTGCTAAATTACATCTTAAGACTGTCCTAATGTTGCTGGTAAAATTTTAAACGGTTCTTAAGAGGAGTAAGAGCATTGCCAGTTATTCTCCAAGATGCTTTAAATTTTGTAAGTATATGATTATGAAATTTGTTAGGTATGGTAGCAGTAGGAGGTAAGGAGGGCTTTAATTTGTCAGCTAAATGGGTGCTAAATAACGAAAATAGAAGTAATGACCCTTCTGAGACTGAGAAGATTCATTCTGAAAACAGTCCCTTTTCATTTTAACCTTACTAACTGTTCGAAATTTGTTCTGTTTTCAGGTATTTAAAAGTTGTCCTGCTTATTTCACTTCAGATTATAAAACCAAACTCTTAATATTTTAGCTTAACTTGGATTAAAATAGCCTATAATGTTCTCTTGTATCAATTTCTGTATTCTAGTAAAGATTCCTACTGTTTTTGTTTTGTTTTGCTTCCTAAAGCCCCCTGCTGCTGTTGATTACACCTAGATCTGCTACTGATTGGAACTGTTAAAAGGCAAAGATAGTGTGGCTGGTTGCAGAATCATTTAATTGTAGGACTAATAAAAGATGTTCTCTCTGGGACCCAACCGAAATAGTTGCACTGAAATATTATGTATAAAGTAGCCAAGAAAAATTCTTTTCCACTTTAATAATATTTGAAGGTATGAAATTTATTTACTTGTAATGTAATTGAGGAATATCAGCAGTCTTTTTGGATTTTTAAACCGTAACTAAACTCTATTGAGAGGAAAGAGATAGGGAGGAGAAATCTTAGAGAAAACTCAGTACTATTATTGGTCCCTAGCATTTGAGTGCTTTTTTTAATAAAGATAAAACAAATGGATAACTACATA
>NW_012136080.1:4976521-4977342 GCF_000956105.1 Propithecus coquereli
CCCCTGTGTATAAGGGGGCACTACTATATATGGAAAATTCACAATGAACATCATACTTAATGGTGAAAGACTGAAAGCTTTTACTCTAAGACCAGGGACAATGCAAGGCTGTCAACTTTCGCCACTTCTATTGAAGATAATACTGGATACCATAGTAATTAGGCGAGAATAGTAAAAGGCATCCAAACTGGAAAGGAGAAGTAAATTGTCTCTGTTTGTAGATGGTGTATGATCTTAAATGTAGATAACTCTAAAGATTCACCCCAAATCTGTTAGATCTAATAAATGAATTCAACAAAGTAGCAGAATACAATGTCAGCACAGAAAAAGTAGTTACATTTCTGTACACTAACAATGAACAGTCTGAAAAGGAAATTATAAAAACAATTCCATTTATAATAGCATCTAAAAGATGAAAAGTGCTGGGATTACAATTGTGAGCCACCATGCCCTGCCTCATTTGCATTTTTGTACATGAACAATCAATAATCTGAAAAGGAAATTATAAAAACAATTCCATTTATAATAGCATCTAAAAGATGAAAATAGTTGGGAATTAACCAAGGAGGTAAAAGACTTGTACAATTAAAACTAAAAAACATTGCTGAAAGAAATTAAAGAAGACATAAGTAAATGGAAACATATCCCATGTTCATGGATGGAAAGCTTTAATATTGTTAAGATGTCAGTACTACCCAAAGCAATCTACTGATTTAACACAATTCCTGTCAAAATGCCAATGACATTTTTTGCAGAAATAGAAAAGCCTGTTCTAAAATTCATATGGAATCTCAAGGGACACTGAATAGCCAGTAGAATTT
>NW_012136080.1:4977392-4979515 GCF_000956105.1 Propithecus coquereli
CTGTGCTGGACTTGGTGAAGGATTATTTAAGGGGGTATGGTTATGCTTTTATATGTTTAATGATAATTTATGATATTGCTACTTCTCTTTCTGTTGATTAGAAATAATTGCTAATTCTTTTAAAGGAATTTCAATTTGCTAGGTACAAACTATATCTGTGGTTTAAGTAATTTGTTTGAAGTTATATATATCTATACCTTAAATTGGGAAAAAGTTTTTGTCTTTACAAAGGTGTTTATTGGCACATTTTGGTCAAGGAAATTACATAAACGGTGCTGCCAGGAATGGTGCTGCCAGCAATGTGCATGATAGTTTTAAGAGAGAAAGAGACCAGTTAGAAGGTTTGTGCTAAGGACTAGGCAGCAAATCATGAGTAATGTAATTGGGATAGTGGCAAAAGAAATAAAGTGAAATTCAGTGTTGGTGTCTCTTACTTTCGTTGGTGACTCATTGAATCATGTATCAATAAAGACTGAAAAAAATGCCAAAATATTATTAATGGAGAGTGAATATTTATGCTTTCTTAAGTAATAAACCATTGGACTGTAAGTTCCTTAAAGGCAAATATTACTCATTTTTGTGGTCTCAGGACTTAATGCAACTTGTTGTTTATTATAGGCATTCAACCTTTAAAGTGAAAAAATAAATAAATCAGAAAATTCCTGTATTGGTTTGCTAAGACTGCTGTAACACAGTACCACAAACTGAGTGGCTTAAACAACGGAAATTTATCATCTCAAGTTTTGGAGGCTGGAAGTCTGAGATCAGAGTGTCAGCAGGGTTGATTCCTTCTGAAGTCTGTGAAGCAGACTCTCTTCCAGGCCTCTCTCCTTGGCTTGTAGACGACTGTCTTCTCCCTGTGTCTTCACATCGTCTTCCCTCTGCACATATCCAACTATCTGCGTTTTATAAGTAAACAAGTCATGTTGGACTAGATCCCAGCCTAATGACATGATTTTTTAACTTGATTACCTCTGCAAAGGCCCTTTCTCCAATAAGGTCACACTCTGAGGTAGTGGGGTTTGGGACTTCAACATATGAATTTTATAAGGATGTAATGCAACCCCTAAGAGTTCTGTTTGAAGTTGGTGTGATTTATAGACCCAGAGGTAATGACATATATACAACGAATCAAAAAATAAATATGGTCATCCCATAGTTAATGTCAGTATAGGGACCCATAGCTATTTGTTCCTTTATAATTAATGAAATGAGGTATAATTTTCACCTCTGTTTATTTTACTGTCTTTCAGCTTATATCAGCAATGCAATAACTAATCATTGTTCTGGTTTCCATCTAGTGGTAGAAATAGGAGGTAGGAGGCTAAATTTGAAAAGTACAGTAGCACTAAATGCCTTATTTCCCCTCTGCCTTTATTTCACCATTTTTGGAATAATCTAAATCATCTTCCATTCCCACCATCCAGACTCCTTAGAACTTTTAAGAAAACAAGCATTCTTGTCTAAATATTATTGATAATAATTACATTACATTTATAATGCTATAAGAGGTGTGGTTTTTTGTACAATTTTGTTCAGGTAGTCATTTATCTAGAACAGTTGTTCCCGAAGTGTGGTCCCTAGTCCAGCAGCTCAGCATTACCTGGGGAATTCTAAGAAAAGCAACTTTTTAGACCCTTTTCAAGAAAATCCATTGAATCAGAAATTCTTGGGATGGAATTCAGGAATCTGTTTTACCAAGAATTTCAGGTGATTCTCATGTATGCCGATGTTTGATAACCACAAGACTGAATATAGATATAATACCTAATTTTATTGTTTTCAATAATTATAGAAGTATAGAGTTGTATTTTTTCCTTTCTAATATTCTTTTGGTTATAATATTTGATTCTAAGACTTTGATTAAGAATGCTACCCTCAATTATTATATTGTATTTATAATAAATCATTAATCTCCATTGTTCATGTATTGCATGTCTTTCTAGCAATATTTTGTGCATCTAAAAGTAAATGCAACTATACATATTTTCTTTTTTCCTCTCTTTTTTCCCCCCTCTACAGATAGTAATATAGGACCTTGCTATCTTCACTTACCATTATAACCTGTAAGTCTTTCTGTATCAATAAATGATTCTTTTATCTTTTTTCTTTCTTTTTAATAG
>NW_012136080.1:4982855-5001365 GCF_000956105.1 Propithecus coquereli
TATAAAGACTACTTCAGAATTTCTTATATTCAAGTTATCTGGTTTAGAAACTTCTCAAAGAATACATTGAAGATAGGATTGAAGATTGTCTCTACTAATCTTAAATAAATCTACATTTAGTGATCCATTAAAAAGTAATTTTTACATATTTGGAAAATCATACCTGAGATAATTTTGGTTTACTGTCAGTGCATACTCAATATCATATTTAAATGTGGGTATTATTAAGATATTATGCAGTTGTTTAAAAATTTATGATATTTTTTGTAACCACCACAATGTTTAAAATTTTTTTTAGGTTTTTCATTTACATAGTGTCATAGGTTTATTTTGTGTTAATCACTTGAAAATTTAAAATGAAGCAGTAGTGAGACATAGAACATTGATTTTTTTGTGTGTGTTTTTAAAAACATTCTATCTTCTTCCTCCCCGCCCCCCAACTTTTTTTTTTTTTTTTTTTTTTTTTTACACTCTGTTAACTTAAAACTACTAAACAGATTTTTATTTTAATCTTTGGAACAAAAAATGTTCTCTTGGGCTGATACCAGTACTTCGTATGCCAAGTTACAGACCGGAGTCTATTTTTATAGGCCAAGATAGAAACCTCTGAAAACCAGAGTTTATAATGGAAACATTGACAGGCCCTTAACTATCACAGCACACATGGCACTGCTGAAATCATAAGGTACAAGGCACAAGATTTCACATGCAAGGAAACGTTGAATTTTTCAGCAATTGTATTGTCAAATGCCTTTCAACTAGGATTTAATAAGTATCAAGCTGTGTTGAAGCCTAAAAGCACATTAGATGGGCCTGATTCCTGCCCTCTAAATGCTTGTATCCAAGCACACTGACACTGGGAAACACTTGGGAGATGGCCTTGTGAATGGTTTTGGTTGGAGTGAAATATGTGAACTTCTATCTCTCTACATTTAATTTCTGATACAAGCCTGAAATTCCTGCATGTTTTTGCATGTAGGTCACTACATACATGTTCTGGGTATGATTACAAAGCAGATAAACTAATCAATTACATCTCCATTTTAATATATCATTGAAGAAAGTTTAAACTATATTGTTAGACAATCAAGGAAGTTTGATACTGAATAGTTAGGTGAGTTGAAAACTTGTTTTAGTTCCTCTTTAATCCCATCTAGGTGTAAAATAGAAATAGCTTTCTTCAAAGATCATTGTGATTATTCAGCTTTACTTGGTTAACGAAAAATTAATAAAACAACCACCCCGGGTCTTTAAATTGCTATGCTTTGTTTTAGTTATATTTTAATTTAAATGAGACTACTCTCCCTACCATTAGTTAATGAATCCCATCAGTTAACACTGAAAGAATGACCCTACAGTATATTTATTCCTTTAAAGGGAAACAGTAACTTAGATCGCGTCTGATGCCTGTGTGGGAAAATAGTTCGAATGGTTTCAGATATATAGTTAATTTGAATGTTCGTGAGGGTTGGATTCTTGCACTTGTAACATCAACATTGTCTTCTCTCTTTCTGCCTTTTCTTTATCTTGTTAAATGCTGGAGAAAAGTAGAGGTGTTATGTCAGATATGCTATCTCAGAAGTATTGTGAAGTGTTAGATAAAACCAGTATCTTGTGGGAAGATAATGAAGTGATAGTTCGTTGCTACAGATTGTGCAAGTACTGCCAAGTGGAATAGGTAAAAAGATGTTAATTTGAATCTGATTCAGATTTTCTGTTCTAGTTTAAATTTTCCTTATTCATTGATTTATGTACATATACATTTAGTATGATTAGGTAACTGCCGTGATTGCTAACCTGAGAAGTATCTTTTTATGTAATATGACTGGTTTTCCATTAATGAAGAGAATATTAATATTTTTTGAGTAGTTTAAGATTTTTGGATCTGTGATTAAATTTCTCCCCCCAATGCATTAGAAACAATGCCTTTACATCCTGAAAGATGAGAAATTTCTGAATGTAAGGTAGCTAATTCTGTATTAATTGTATTAATTCCAGAATAGGGGTCCACATTTCCATTAAAATGGGTGATTCTTTTGTTTTCATGATCTGTTTCTTTAGGGAAGAAAAACTGTATACTAACTCTTCTATCTACTTCCCCTTGCCGTTACTGTTAGAAGCACCACAGGTTTCAGGGAATACTGTGTTGATCTTGGTTATGTATGTTAAGGTGACAATCACCTAATATTTTAGAAGGGCTATTTTTTGAAGGTTCAACATGAAGTGAAATACTGAAATGAAGGGGTGTGTGTGCAAGTGATATATGTGTCCATGTACGTATGTAAGAGAAAGAGAATGTGACAGAAAGAGAAAGAAAGAAACACGGACACTGACTTCCTTGGGTTACAGATTTGTCTGCTGTGTAAAGCATTTCAGAAACAAAAGTAGAATAACGTAAGCATAATACTAAAAGAAACCAAAATCCAGAATAGTTGTTAAAACTGACCAAAGGTTATCTTTTGTAATTCACATTTATAACTGAGAGAGCTGATAAGCACTAAAGGCCTGTTGACTTATCAAACAATTCACAAAATCTCTTGTATACTGACTCTATTAATATATTTATCTAATCTAGTCTTATCACCAGCAATTTCTTACTAAAGTAGTTTTTAGGACAGTGACATTTTTAATTAACGAAAGAAGAGACTTAGGGTTTGCTTTGCCTTTGTTCCTCACAAAGCAGTAATTGTTTGAGTTGGTGCTAAGGTTTTCTTTTCCCTTCTCATTTACATGTTCATCTTTTCCTTCCATTCTCCCTTATCTGAAGTTGATATATCAGACACTGGAGTAGGAGCTTCTGAATTTCAATAATTGTTAGTTACTCAGGAAACAACTCAAGGTTTTGAATTTAATTAATGAAATTGATACTTTTTGAGTTCCAAGCTCGAATATTTTGCCTTTCTTTGTATGTTGAATTGACATTAACCGGTCAAACTAGCTAGCACTCTGTCTTAAATATTTTATCTTTTAATTATAGGGAAAAATAGATTTAGGGATTATTGGATTATAGAAAAGGAATTTACTTCTGAATAAAAAAATGTATTTGAGAATGTTTAAGTACTTAGGTAAGTAATTGGGAGAAATTTTTGTCCACTTAGTTTTCAAGAAAATAAAAGTATTCTACATAAAAGGTCAGCTAATGTACGATATTTTATGCCTAACCTTGAAATATACAGGAGTGCCTTGTGGAGTGAGAGAATGAAGAGGCTGTAAGAGGAAGGGTTAATTTTTCCCATACTTACTCTTTTTAAAATGTGGTATTTCCTTTCTTGTCACTTAAATCTAAATTGTGGTCACTCCCTCTAAACAGAGAGACATCACCTCTAGTTACTTTTGCTAATGAATTTAGTTGTAACCCTCCCACTCCCATTGGTATTTTGAATCTAAGTGTATCTTTGTACACTATTCCTATTGAATTATGCTTTTTTAGCTTGGATCAATTTTTCCCTATTTTTAAAGCAAACCAGATTCATTAAAAATGCATAGTTAACCCTTCATCTCAGTCATCTCGATTTAGGAGATTTCACTGTAGCATCCTGACCTGCTGAATCTAATTCTCCTTTAGTGTGCCAGCACTATATGAGGCATATTCCTTGCCCTCATGAATTCAGTGGTGGCAGTAAAGCCTTAAAATACATGTGTCAATGTATTTATGTATATTTGTAAAACCTCCCCAACCCTTTTCCCCTTCACCCCCAGCTTCCTCTGACATACACGAATGTGATAAGTATAATGATGGAAAGATGGAGACTGCCAAAAGTCATATAAGAGAGAGAACTAATCTAGGGGAGAAGGGAAGTGTCAAGGAAGACCTCACAAAATGAAGTGAAATTTATATTTTGTTCTTCAGGTATAATAGGACAGAAATGTTACAGGCTGAGAGAGAAGCTTGGGTAAAGGTCCTGAGGCTGGAGTGAACTTCTCTGTTGCAGAATTTATAGGAAATGTGGCTGAAGCCCAGAGAGCTCAGGAACAGTTGTGAGAGAAGCCAGACCGGTGGTCAAGGGCCATACAGGGCCTTGTAGAGTCTATGAGAAATTTTAACCCTTGAGTGATAACTCACTGAGGGGTTTTCAACAGGGAGAGTGATATGATCAGATTTAGTGTTTTAAAGATCAATCTAACTGCAGTGATCTTTATTGAGGTGATTGAAGGAGCAAGAGGGTGATGCTGGGAGGTCTTGTCAGAAGGCTTCAAGAGTGATTCAGATGACGGTAGCTTAAATTAGGAAGGTCCAAGAAGGACAGAAGAATATGAATGGAAATGCCCAGTATGTGTAAGAGTTGGAGGCTAAAATGCAGATAGACTGATGATTTGAACAACTGTTTTTGTTTTTTAATGTTTTGAAATAGAACTTTCTTGCATGAAATTTAATGTACTATCAAATATTTGTTTCCACTTATTTTGTTATCATAAGGGACCAAATAACTACCTGGCTTTTCCAAAAAAATTTTTACAATGTTTAATTGCATCTTTTTATGGTACTTAGTGATGTATATATTAAGAGGGCAGGGCATAAGTAAGTCCTGATTTTCTGCTTTTTCCTATAGATAGATTGGCCTAAACAGCGAGAAGAGGGGGGTAAAGGAGGAATAAAACAGAAAGTATTGTGTAATTTTGTGTAAGGAGTTGTCTTAGTCTGTTTGTGCTGCTATAACAAAATACTATACCCTGGGTAATTTGTAAAGAACAGAAATTTATTTCTCATAGTTCTGGAGGTTGAGAAGTCCAAGATCAAGGTGCCACCAGATTCAGTGTTGGGGGAGGGCCTGGTCTCTGCTTCCAAGGTGGCACCTTATTGCTCCTCTGAAGGAGGCAAATGCTGTGTCCTCACATGGTAGAAGGGATGGGAGGGCAAAAAGGGCCTAGCTAGTTCCCTCTAGCCCTTTTATAAGGCGTTAACCTTACCCATGAGGGTGCTAACCTTATTGGCTAAATCACCTCCTAAATGCCCCACCGCTTGAGCATTGGGGATTACATTTCAACGTGAATTTTGAACAGGATACAAACATTCAAACTATGGTAGGAATATAAACAGAACCATACATGTATAAAAAAAGCAGATTTTAAAGTTTTGGCATAAAAATATAAAATCAGATTACATTTAGTATTTCATTTTACTGTCTTATGATTCTCTAATTTTGTTCATGTTTATTTATTTTGGATAGGTGTTTTTATTTCTCTGAAAATATTGGAAGCACCTGGAGGACTGTCATCAGGCTAAATGCCCTTTTGTGTGACTTGCTTCACCTTCTTTTACAATACTTTTTTGGTTTCTTTTTTATCGAACTTGTTTTAGGTTTCGGTGGTGACTACTTTTTATCTTCTTCCTTCTCATATACCACTGTCTTGATATTATTTTGAAGACTGGTATTTACCTTTGTTCTTAACCTTTCTGAGGAAGGGCTCTTTTCTGAGCAGACGGGCAAGTGCTTAGTGCTTTTCTCCAGTTGAGAGATTTGTGATCTTTCTAAAGAATAGATTATATCATGTCATATCCTTGCCCAAACACCCCCAATGCCTTTCCATGCCCAATATAAACAGTCCTTGTATGGCTTAAAAGAACATAAGTGACTCAGTCTCTCCTGTTTTTCTGAATGTCTCCAGAACTCTAAGCTATTTCCTACTTTATCATCTGTGCATCTGCTATTCCCAGCATGCTCTGCCTCCATGTTATCATGTGGCTTGTGCCCTCACTATATTCAAATATCACTACCTCAGAGCTGGCTTCCAAGACTACTCTTTCTCAAAAAAGCTTCTAGCTCCCAAATAAACTCTCAGTTATGTTCCTATCTTTCTTTGTCCCCCAGGCCTCTTTACATTTTCTCCATAACATGAGTCACTACTACTTGATATGTGAACTATTTTTCATCCTGTTTAATTATTTGTCTTCCCTTAGAATATTTTCTGAAGAAAGAGACTTCTGAAGAAAGAGACATCTTATTCACCACTAAATGCTTATTTGCTACACTAGCTTTTGACCCATGAGAGGATTCAATATTTATTAAGTTGATTTTGTGTAGAGCTGGCTTTCTCCAATTTCTGCTTACTACCTTCTTTCCTTCCTCAGTAGACATTTTGAGAAAACAGTCTCTCCCTCTCCCTCTCCTCATCTCTATTCCCCTCTGGTTATCCTCCATCCTCCTCCTCCTCCCCCTTTCCCTCCCTTATTGGTTCTGTTTCTCTGGACAAGCCTGACCAATACAACACATGAAAATATTTTCAATCAAATAGTAGTCAAAGAGATGCTAATTAAAACCACGATGAAATACCATTTCATACCATTCAGATTGGAAGACATTAAAATGGTTTCTAATACTAAGAGCTAGAGGGGATGTGGAGAAATAGGGATTCTCCCATACTACCATGTGAATTGGTGCAGTACTTTGGGCAGCAGTTTGGTAATATGCCACGTAACTTTCTGTCAACAACAGGCTGCATATATGATGTGGTCCCATAAGATTATAATGGAGCTGAAAAATTACTGTTGCTTAGTGATGTTGTAACCATAGTTTTCTGTAAATATGATTCTCAGTTTTCCTACATGGACACCTAAATGGTTTTGATGTTAGAAAACATATGGAAAAAAGTTAAAGGCATACAGATTTCTCTTTTGGGAAAAAATGAAACCATTACAATCAACATGAATATCAAAAATTCTGAGAGTAACCTCCAAATCAAATCACTTTCCAATGAAACTCAAATTCATTATTTTAGAATATTTTAATATTTTAAATGACTGTCACTTTCCATTATTAATTATATAAAGTCTGTATGTATTTGTATGTCATCAACTTTGGGATATTGGAATTTTTCTTGTCTCTAAATAATGATGGTCTTTCATTATCATTGGAACATTTGCACATTTATACTGAGGCCTCTTGGTTCTTATATCCAAGTAAATAGAAGTTTCTACTCCATGAGCCAATAAGCTAATCATTTTTAAAGCTAATAATCAATTAAATTGGTCATTTTAATATGGAGTATAATGTGTCTTCTGCATAATATGCATTATTAAATTTTTTTAAGATTTAAGGTCCCACTCAGAGCTTAGATTCTTCTGCAGTATTATGCACATTTATTAACATTAATGCAAGAATGAAAATGTTATGTATTTGAATGAGAGTAGTCTCAACAAATTAAGAAAGTTCAATTTTCTTTGGATGTTTTTCCCCCTAAATGCACCTATGTTCTTTATTGGTAATGATAATACATTTGACCCTTGAACAATGTGGGGATTAGGAGAACTAAACCCTGCACTGTTGAAAAGCCAAGTATAATTTTTGGCTCCCCCAAAACTTTACTAATATCCTACTGTTTATAGGAAGCCTTACTGATAACATAAAGTCAATTAACACATGTTTTATATATGTATTATATACTGTATTCTTAGAGTAAAGGAAGCTAGAGAAAAGAAAATGTTATTAAGAAAATTGTAATGAAGGGAAAATATATTTACTATTCATTAAATGGAAGTAGATCATTATAAAGGTCTTCATTGTTGCGTTCACATTGAGTAGGCTGAGGAGAAAGAGGAGGGGCTGGTCTTGCTGTCTCAGGGGTGACAGAGGCGAAAGAAAAGCTACTGTAAGTGGACCTGTGCAGTTCAAACCCACATTGTTCAAGGGTCAACTATACTTTTTTCTTTCTTTTTTTGAGAGACAGGGTCTCACTTTGACACCTCGGCTAGAATGCAGTGGCGCAATCATAGCTTACTATAACCTTGAACTCCTGGGCTCAAGTAATCCTCCTGCCATAGCCTCCTGAGTAGCTGGGACTACAAGCATGTGCCACCATGCCCAGATAATTTATTATTTTTTTTGCAGAGATGTGATCTCACTGTGTTTCTCAGACTGGTCTTGAACTGTACTCTCAATACTGTGTAAGAATAGTCTTAATTCTCTCTCTACTCAACAGTGTCTTCAGTGACTCTTGTTATTTTTGCCAGTATGTTTCATTGTTCTGCCATTTGTTAGCCAATTGTTTCCACTAAGAAGTTTGTATGTTCATGTGTCTATTACATTTCTTTGCAGCTCCTTTTCTCAGGGTAATTGAAAAACAAGTTTCTGTGGGTCTAGGTCAATACATTTGAATAGCACATTTTAGTTTTTTCCAGAAACCATCAGCAGATAGCAGCTTTGGAAAAACATCCCTTTCTTGCCTCTGTGTGAGTTCTTTTGAGATCTTGCCCTTTGAGAATTTTGATCTCGTTTAATCCTGGAGCTCCTACAGTGGGCACACCATGTATATTCTCATGAATACTCGCTCTCATCTGTTCACTGGTAGGGTTGTCAGATAAAATACAGGACACCTAGTTAAATTTGATTTTCAGGTAAACAATGAGTACTTTTTAGTATGTGTTAAATATTGCATTTCTTGTTTTACTGAAATTCAGATTTACTGGGCATCTTGTATTTTATTTCATTTTATTTCACTTCATTTCATTTTTAAATTTATTTTTTTCTAGGCTTGACAACCCATTTCCTGGACTTTTTCCTAGACAACCCATTTCCTGAACTTTGAGCCTCTTGAGAGAAGGGGACCAATTGTACCCTAATTCATTTATACCTTGTTTTCTTGTTCCTATGGTAATCAGGTGATTTTTTATTGACTGAAAAAATAAGCTATCAAATCAGCTATAATGTTTCTTTATCTTATTTATAAAGCACCTTTGCTCTATTGAGTTTGCCCTTTTCTGTGAATTAAATTCACTGAAGAAAAATCATGTTTCAATAGTTGCAGATCTCAACCTTAATTAAAAAAATTTTCATCTTCCCGTCTTTTCCTTTCTCTTCGTCATCTCTCTTTCCCTTATCTTTCCCGTTCTTACTATAATTAGCTAGCATTAACATCAAATGTTTGCTTTAGTTAAATTATTCAGAACATTTATTTTACTTGTCAAAGGTTAGATCAGGTTGTTGTTTGAACTGGTAATGAAATGCAGGCTAATGTGCTCCTGTATTTATATGCACTATAAGCCTGTTTCCTCATCATTCTGTATAATTTTATAATGTTTAAGGCTGACATTTCAAAAAAGATTTTGGTTTTGTGGGAAAAAAAAAACACATTCTGAGCAATCTAGTTTGTTATATAACGTAAGAATGTCCAAAGTTGTGGTTGAAAGTAAATTCTGCATTTCAATGTAATTATAGCATGCAGCATCATGGCAGTAATTTCCACCAAGTAGTATATAAAATTAAGCACACTGCCTATTGAATTTGCATTTGATATGAGAATAAATGCTGCAGTATTTGGCCCCAGTAGGTGCTCAATATATATTTGTTAAATGAATGTTTTAGGTCATATATATGGGATAGTTTTTAAAAACAGTATGATGGATAACTGAGATCTTACATCTCAAACATTGTTATGTATATTCCTATGGCATACTACAAGGCTTTTTTAAATCATTTCAGTTTGTATGCTCTGTGTAGAATAAATATAGTTCAATCAATCCCCATATCTGGGACTTATACTGAAGTGTGTCTTTTCACTTTTATTGATTCATTGAATAAATGATTTTTGCAAGTTCTTATGTGCTTGTAAATTGGAATATAAATGAATAAAATACATCCTCTATCCTCTGAAAGAGTGTAAGTTAGTGGGAAACCAACTGTAATACTAAAGAATGGTTAGCATTAGGGTAGAGTTATACATAAAGTAAGTGGGCATCTGAATCAAATTGGGGGAAGGAATGTTAGGGAAACGTGATTTTAGAGCTGAGTATTCAGGGCAAGTAGCAGCTGGTTAGGCAAAGAAGGTGAGAAAAGTAGTACCTGTGAGAGGAGTGACATGTATGCAAGTGCTGAAGTGCGTAGTTTGGTATAGGTGAAGAAAGATAAAATGTGGAGAAGCAGCAAGAGACAGACATTCCTTTCTCTTTACTTGAAAGTATTCAGTTTCCATTGCTCTTAAAAAAAAGCTCAGAGTCTTGAGTATGGTCCATAAGCCATGCCTTGTATGGTCCTTTCTAATTCTTAAGCCTGAGTATCAACCAACCTGAGCCTGACTTTGTACACACTTTGAATGGAATGCGCATGCATTTTCAGCTCCTTGAGCCCTTGCATATGATGCTTTCTCCGCCAAGAATGCCCTCTCTCCCCTTTTAGTCTATCCCTATTCTCTGTTTGTAATCTGTTCTACGTTTTATTTAGCTGACATCAATATAACCTTAAAGCAATGGAGCTGACTAGCTGACTAGCTAGCTGACTAGCTTACATCTGCTGTCTTCTGAAGAATTTTTTGTGTTTATTAATATTGTCAGAAAGCTACAACAACAAACACTGTATAGTGTACTACAGCATTTGGTATATGTCCCCATACATGATTTATTTAATTCTTGTGTCAGTCATGAGATAGGTATTATATGAAATTAAAAAATATATATAATTTATCTTTCCTTACAAAATACGATTTTTGTCTAGAATTTAATTTCTTCTGAAGAGAAAATAGACAATTGAAGTAAAACTAAAAACATCTTTGAAAACAAGAAAAGAGAAGTAAAGTTAGTTATATAGCATACTTTGTTTGTGTCTGTATGTGTGTATTTTTAATAAAATTGACTTAAAAGATTAGCCACAAGATATTGTCTACTTACATCAAATATAAACCAGATGTTATTGTGAAATACTTTCAAACTCTACTTTTATCATCAAAAAACTTTTTTATATACATAAGGATAATTGGAAATTCCAATGGTTAACTTTTATCATGAACTTTATTAATTTGATTAATCATAATCATTGCTTTATGACATACTCTATTCACTGGTCTGTATATGGTTCTTTTATGATGTATTTATGGATGGTTACCTTTGTAAAGCTTTCATATTATACAAGGGCTGTCTAGGAAGTATACAGCCATGTAACCATTCTCGGTATGTAACGTTTACTAGGCTCTCAGAAATTTCTTGAAATTTAAACTTTTAAAGTTGAAACACAAGAGCTTATGACAGTTGTCACCCACTGTATAAGCTAACCTAGTTCAAGCCCCAAACAATAAGTGGGTTCTTTTCCTATAAGTGGATGGTCTTAACTCACAGAGCACAGATCACAGGCTGGGAAAAATGCACAGAAGATTTCATGCCTTTTGTCTTCCCTGATTTCAGCAGGAAAGAGGAGGGTTTGTAGTCAAATGGCAGGGTTGAAAATGACAATTTCCTTTCTTGTTCAGGGTGGGATGAGTGTAGATGGTAGAAGGAGGCAGTGTGGGAGTGGTCTGAGACCCACTGGTCCACAGAGAACTTGGGCCTTCCCCTCCCATCCTCTGGTTCTGAGCATGTACTGGAGCAGCAGAACAGGCCAAGTGTCTGTTCAGCTGCTATAAACTCTCCCTAGAGGAGGAGGTCTGATGATAACTCTTACCTAGAGGGACTGGTCTTCTTTAAAATAATTATTTTATAATCTTAATTACTTAGTCTCTAGTCTGTTTTATGGGATCTGTCTTTTCAAATATCCTTGATTCTAATCTCTTTAACATTTATTTTATGCAAATATATACCCCTAACATGCACCTAAGAAGTCTTTAAAACTGATTTAAATTAATAGCTAACTTGGATTCAATTAGATTTCTTCTCATTGTACTTTATTATGATCTTTCAAACTGTATCAGAAATGCCATAATAAAAAACAAGGGTACTTCCCAGGTGTGGGAGATCCAATAGTGAATAAATCAGGCAAAGCCTTTGTATTCATAGAACTTAATAATAGGAAGATGATGTGTAGCAAATGAAATACAAATGAGTTTGTAATGTTAGGTAGTGATAAATAATACAAGAAAAGTAAAGCCAGGTAAGGGATATAGAGTAAGGTAAGGGTATGTGCTGTATCTGGTAGTTGTGGTGCATGGATGATCTCAGAAATAAGGTGACTTTTGAGCCAGGCACTGAAGGCAGTGGGGAAGAGAGCCACGTGGATATGTGAGACTGCTTTTTAGAGTAAAGTACAGAGACTCCGTGTATGGCAAGAACTTGCTTTAGTACATTTGAGGAAATGTAAGGAGGCCATTAAAGCTAGAGAGGGCTTGAATGGGAAGGTGTGGAGTTATAGGATAAAAGATAAAAGCAATAGCTGGGAGCAAAATCTTATAGGATTTTGCAAAGATTTTCTGTTTTATTCTGAGTGAAATGAGAAGTCATTAGAAAGTTTGGAGCAGAAGAGAGACATAAGCTGAGTTTAATTTTAAATTGATCAGTCAGGCTGCTGTAAGCAGATGAACTATAGATGGCAAGATTGAGAACAGGAAAACTTACTGCGGACAATTAAATAGTTCATGCCAGGGATGGCAGTGACCTGGATCAGAGTGATTGTGGTACAGAATGATCTTATTTTGGATTTCATTTTGCAGGTAGAACCGACAAGATTTGCAAATAGATTAAATATGCTCCAGGAAAAGTTTTCTGTGCTAACCTGAATTTGAGCAGATACCTGAATGATATTAAGGGCAAAATGTTCCAGCAGAGGAAATGGGAATGTGCAAAGACCTAAAGAGGCAGTGAGCTGTATTTTTGTTTAAGGAATAGGAAGAAGACTTGTGTGGCCAGAGCATACTGGGGAAGGAGGGAAAGTGGAGTCAGAGGGTTAGTCATGGGCCTGAATTTAGGGCCTCTAAAGAGTTTGAATTTTATGCTATGTTGGGAAACCACATACAGTGGGTAAAAAAAATCACGTTAGATACTGTGTGTTAATAGATTGCAGGAGGTGATTTCCATTAGAAGTAACAAAAATCTCAACTCATTTATATAATTAAGTATTCTATTATTATATATAGCAAGAAGGCCAGAGGTAGGGTGAATCCAGGGTTGGCTAATCCACTGCAATTAGGAGTGTACATTTTTGTAATTGAGAGAACAAAACCTTCTCTAGAAGCACATCAAATGACTCATCCCAACCAATCTGGCAAAGGAAATAATGGGACTATTATGCTTGGCTTCACAACAGTGAGGAAGAATGGAAGCAGGGAGACTAATTAGGAAGTCATTACAAGAGTTCAATTGAGAGATGAAGACTAGGAATAGGATGTTAGGAGTAGTGATATTCCAGAGAGGGAACAAAAATTTGAATTAAAGATTTTAACTTTTTACTGAAATCTCCCATTACCTACCTCTTATGGACTGAACGTTTTTGCACACCACCAACCCCAAATCATAAGCTGAAGCCCTAATCCCCAGTGCGATGGTGTTTGGAGGTGGGACCTTTGGAAGGTAATTAGATCATGAGAGTGAAGCCCTCATGAAAGGATTAGTACCCTCATAAGAAGGGACATGAGAGGTGGTCCATGTGAGGATACAGCAACAAGATGGTGATCTGCGAACTAGGAACCAAATCAGCCGTCTCTTTGATCTTGGACTTTCTGGCATTCAGAACTGTGAGGAATAAATATGTGTTGTTAACTACCCAGTCAATGGTGGGTTGCAACCTTAGCTGACCAAGACAATACCTTTCCTCTGTAAGAAGAATCGATACTAATGTTCTTGACAGAAGGGGAAACTTAGTTCTTCCTATTCTAACTACTAGCATTTATTGCTTAATACTACCATGCAGGCTCAACTGGCTCAAGCCCTCTGTTTTATAGTAGAGGTGATAAGGAAGCACTTCACAGAGGATGTTTAAGCTTAGCTTATCAGTGGCATGAACCACATTTGTAATTGTGATGGGTGTTATTGATAAATTCATCAATAGGTATTTATTCGTGTGAGGATAATATCTGCACATTATGGGGGTACAAAAGAATGAAAAATCACTTTTTCTACCCCCAGGGAATACATAACTTGCTTTTAAAAAAGGTATGATGAGCTAAATAAGCTAAGAACTATTTATGATAAGCATAACAGTTTATGTAAACAATAGAAGTGATATGTCCAGGAATGTTTAATAAATTCAGTGAATGACATATTCTATAGTATCATTTTCTAAACATTTGTTTTAGTCATTTATTACATACTAGCTAAAGGATTTTAAGTATGTCTACCCCCTTACTATAATTGATTTAACATTTTTCCTTATATGTACTTTTTTTTCTTAAGTAAATTTATTTAAATAGGAAACTTTTTGACCACAGATTATGGAAAAAAAAAATTAGCACTTGCTTATAAGTAGAGAGTATCCATAAAAATAATAAAGATTACAATGAAAGTATGTTTCTACAACTTCAGTGGTACGTTCCAGGGGGGGATACTCCTATGGAAGAACAGGGAGAAATTACTCCTGGCACTGGTCCCTGAAGGAAAAGCTGAGTGTTGGAAATACGTATAGGATTTAGAAAAGTAAAGAGGAAAGACCTCCTCAGGGGAAAAAGAGGTCTGAATAAAACGGAAGGGAGGAAAGTGTAAACGTTTTTACGTAAGCTATTTTGGCTAGCGAGGACCAGGTGATACTTCTTAGCTGCTGGCCTTCGCTCAGTTTGATGTCACTTGGTACTGAAGTGACTGGTGTAATGTGAATTTATAGCATTTGGGAATTTAAGTCATAAATAGTTTTGACTATTTGATAGTGATTGTAAAGGTCCAGTGTGACTTATTCATAAATTATAATTTTGCTGAAGTGTATGTGAATTATGCCTGTATCCACAGCTGTTATTTTCTTTCCTCTCTAGATATGCATTTACTGTGCAAGACACATGTACCTTGTAACTATTAAGAGCCTATTAAACTCAATATTACAGATTTTGAAAGAGATTGAATTAGAGAAAAGTAAACTAGAGTGCTGTGACATTATACCATAGTTAACATAACAATAAAGGAAACCATCCTGTAATTCCTGGTTTAATTTTTGTTAGGCCATTTAGGAAGTCATTGTTAAGTCATTTGAGGTGGTTTTGCCAGTAATTAGCTATGTGACCTTGAATAAGTCATATAATGTCTCTGTGGTTTCCTCATCTGTAAAAGGGGTAACAGTATCTGCTTCATAGAGTGTTGTAAGATTTAAATGAATTAATATGTATAAAACTCATTAAACAGCACTTCCTAGTATGTGCTATGTGTTCGCTGCTATTATTATTTAACTAAAAGTGCTGTCTTTAAGTACTGAAGTGTCTTTAGGTTTCTTAACCCTACCACTTATTAAAAACCAAAGGATAAATGTCAGATCCATGTGGACTTTTTAGAAAGATCTCCCCATAATTGGTCTTACGGTCCTGAAAACACCTCCCGCCCCCGGCCTCCCTAGTCTTGCACCAAGCAGGCACTTTTTTGTTCATTCACTTTTTGACAAAATGTTTACTTTGATTTGATGCTTATGGAAAGAGTAGCCATTTCCTTTCTTATTCTTAGTATCATCAGTTTAATATAATTGGCCAAATTATTGTTTTCTCTTTTCAAATTTTGTTCATTTTTTCTGAATTTCTAATTGTATGGTATATTAACCTTGATTTTATGAAAACCAGATTGAATAGTTTAAAGGCTAAAGGTGGTATCTATGTAAAATAGGGACAATGACAATTGAAAGTATCTTGTATACCTGTATAATAATAAAAAATTTGGTCACTAGGTTGAGCTACTTCGCATCTTTTTTTTTTTTTTTTTTTGAGACAGAGTCTCACTGTGTAGACCAGGCCAGAGGGCCATGGCGTCAGCCTAGCTCACAGCAACCTCAAACTCCTGGGCTCAAGTGATCCTACTGCCTCAGCCTCCCGAGTAGCTGGGACTACAGGCATGCGCCACCATGCCCAGCTAATTTTTTCTATATATTCTTAGTTGTCCAGATAATTTCTTTCTATTTTTTTAGTAGAGACGGAGTCTTGCTCTTGCTCAGGCTGGTCTCGAACTCCTGAGCTCAAACAATCTGCCCACCTCGGCCTCCCAGAGTGCTGGGATTACAGGCGTGAGCCACCGTGCACGGCCCCCCAATATCTGCATCTTGATCTCAAGAGAACTCTGAAACTGTGTGAGGGTACGTTGTGGGGATCTTTTTATTAGACAATTTGACTCTTTAAAATGCTCAATTTTTCTCTTGGCTTATGTGGTCACAACTAACTGCCACTTTCTTATGTTTATACTATTTGAATATTGAAAGACCAAAAGCATTCTTACTTTATAATATAAAATATTTAAGTCCACCTGTGAACCTCTCATGTTTTTTGCATATTTCTCATTATGTGTATTGCATAAGTATCTAGTATTTTAATTTATAGTGGATTGTTTACCCTAAACATCTTTTTCTAATGGCATGAAAATTATAAGGATTAAATTTGTTTTAACTTTCCTTTGATCATTGTTCTTGCATGTTGACCCTATTGTAGCCCTAGACAACACTTGAATATCTAGTTATTAGATACATCTATTTATTAGACAACACTTGAATAGTAAAATTGTGTGGTCGGTAAAAATTAATTAGGGTCTTAGGATTTTAGCAATGGGTGATATTTAATATTGAATGACATGTATTAAGACAAATGCTTTTTATATATAATTTATTTGGCATTGTAAATGCATTTATCTTGTGAGATACAGACCCCCTGTTGTCAAATGAATATTCTGGAAAGGTTTGGAGTAAATAAATAATAAAACTGGTTCAATATACAATCTAACAATATTAAATATTAAGACTTTCAGATGATTCATTTTAATACTTAATTAACTTACTTAAAGTCCAATGTAACCCTCTTGCATTAAAGATTGACAGAATTTAAAAATGGAACTTTATTCTTTCTTGTTCTTTGTTTTCTTTCTCTTTTTTGCTTCCTTTCCTTTCTTCTTTCCTTCTTTTCTCCCTTGTAATTAAGACTTTAGAACATCATTATTTCTAACTGTCAAATTTACCATTAGCTACCAACATTTCTAAATAAAAAAAAATTTTCTACCAATTCTATAGATAATGTTCAGTTACCCTCTCTCTTAATTATGAACGTGTACCTTCTATAAAAGAAACTTGCTTTTATAGCCAAGATGTCATATTTCAGGTTAAATACCCATCATAGTAAATTCATGGTTTCTGTAACACATACTTATTCATGCTGTATCCTCCCTCCCTTTTATAATCGAACTCTGAAAGTACTCTATTTAAGCTCTTTGATATGCTTTTCTTATAGGAGAAATCTTTATGTAAAGTAATACTACTCTGTCATTTCAATGTTTGACTTTTAAGTTTACCATCAGTCAGAAATTTAAATGAATGAAGTATGCTTATATGAGCTTTTCTGAATATGGATGTCTTTAGAATGACACAATTCAGAATGCTAATTCTGTGCCTAAGTATTAGAAACAGTGAAGGAATGAATATAAGCTGAAATACATAGAACTTCATATTCAGCGGGAGTAAACTCTTTTTCTAGAGGTTCTGTTTATGTGATGCCATTTTAAAAGAAAAAATATTATTCAACTAACTTATCTGTACAATGCTAATAACTTGAAATTTGCACTTAGAGACTGCTTATATTGCTTTAGTTTCCATGGAAAATATTGTTTTGAAAATGTTAATGTATTTTAAAACTGTTCTAAGCTTTAGTGCTAAACTGTTACCTTGTTATTAACTGTTAAACTATTTGCATGAGACTTCCCTTCTTTCAGACAGATCAATTTTATCTTAATTAAGATTTAATGCTGTAAGAAGCAGACTTGTGAAACCAGTATAACTGTCCTTAAGATTAGTCTTGGATTTTAAATAGGAATTTCAGCCTAATTTGTCAGTTCCTATGACCAGGAGAGAAGTAAAACCATATTGTAAAATTAGTTTTGAGTTTTCTGACTTTGAGTTTATGTGAAGCAGGAAAAATTGTTATTTATAATAAGTATAGCAAAGGAAGGATAGCGCCTTTCCCAGGTCTTAGAAGGTATATTGCAGTGCTTTCTGAATTAGAAAATGAGATTCTTTTTATTTATTTTTTTAAAAATCTTTGGGTATTTGATTGCTGCTCCAATTTCTGAACTTGAAATTGGTCTATTCAGATATTCTGTTACCTCTTGGGTGAACTTAGGGAGGTTGTATGTTTCCAGGAATTTGTCCATTTCCTCCTCGTTATATAGTTTTTGGGCATATAGGTTTTTGTAGTAATCAAAAATAATGTTTTGTATTTCCGTGGCATCTGTTGTGATCTCTCCTTTTTCATTTTTGATTGAGCGTATTAGAGACCTTTCCCTTTGGATTTTAGTCAGTCTAGCCAGTGGGGTGTCAATTTTGTTTATCTTTTCCAAAAACCAGCTTTTGGTTTTGTTGATCTTGCATATAGTTCTCTTGTTCTCAATTTTGTTTAATTGTGCTTTGATCTTAGTTATTTCTTTTCTTCTGTTTGGATTGGGATTGGTTCGCTCTTCCTTTTCCAAGTCCTTGATTCTATTTATTAGGTTGTCAGTTTTTGATCTTTCTGTTTTTTGAATATGAGCATTTATTGCTATTAGTTTTCCTCTCAGAAATGCTTTTGCTGTATCCCATAGGTTTTGATAGCTTGTTTCTCTGTTAGCCCCGGACCAGATGGCTACACTCCAGAGTTTTACCAAACATTCAAAGATGAACTCACACCTATACTCCAGAAATTATTCCACAATATTGAGAAAGATGGCATCCTTCCTAACTCATT
>NW_012136080.1:5003651-5012528 GCF_000956105.1 Propithecus coquereli
GGGGACGAGTATTTGTATACACAAGGAGTGCAATGCGCACCACCCGAAGGATGGACATATTTGAAACACGGACTTGGGGGGGGGGGACCAAGGGCAACACACGTAACCTAAACATCTGTACCCCCATAATATGCTGAAATGAAAGAAAAAAAAATCTTTGGGTATCATTTTTATCAGGGAAATTCTAGGAACACATAAGCATGATTTAAGAGAACTAAAATTTTTCAATTATGGATTTAAGTAGTCATTTAGTAAGACACATGTTTTTGATCTTTGTATATATTTCTCTCTATATCTCTAGCTTCTGTGCAGAGAAGATTAAGGCATATTAAGTATAGAAGTTGGAGTTGGTAATACAAATTTAAAATGTAATGGACCATTATAAGTTTTTTTTTATTTCAGAATATTACAGGAGTACAAATGTTTTGTTTACATGGATTGCTTTTGTACTGCTTTTAGTCACAGTTATAAGTAACTAAAGTGCCCATCACCTAGATAATGTACATTGTAAGATTTCACCCATCCCCTTCTCCCTGCTCCCACCTGCATGATTTCTGTTGAGTTTTATAATACTTCCATCTGTGTACATGAGTGTTGATTGGTTAGTTCCAATTTAATAGTGAGTGCATGTGGTGTTTATTTTTTCATTCTTTAGATATTTCACTTATGAGAGTGATCTCCAGTTCCATCCAGATTATTGCAAAATTCATTTATTTTATGGCTGAGTAGTACTCCATGATATACATATAACACATTTTATTAATCTACTCATGAATTGGTGGACACTTGGGTTGATTCCACATCTTTGCAATTTTGAACTGTACTTCAGTAAACATTCCAGTGCGGGTATCTTTTTGATAAAATGACTTTTTTCCCTTTGGGTAAATACCCGGTAGTGGGATTGCTGGATCAAACAGTGAGTCTATTTTTAGTTCTTTGAGGAATCTCCATACTGTTTTCCATAGAGGTTGCACTAATTTGCAGTCCCACCAACAGTGTATAAGTGTTCCTATCTCTCCACATCCACGCCAGCATTTATTGTTTTGGGAGTTGTTGATAAAAGCCATTCTCACTTGAGTTAGACGATATCTCATTGTGGTTTTGATTTTCATTTCTCTGGTGATTAATGATATTGAGCATTTTTTTCATATGTTTATAGGCCATTAGTAGTTTCTGTTCATGTCTTTTGCCCACTTTTTAATGGGGTTGTTTGATATTTTT
The DNA here is from genome assembly GCF_000956105.1 of Propithecus coquereli. NCBI lineage: Eukaryota > Metazoa > Chordata > Mammalia > Primates > Indriidae > Propithecus > Propithecus coquereli. The sequence goes on from NW_012136080.1 coordinate 5,004,873, forward strand.
CTTGCTGATTTGCTTGAGTTCTTTGTAGATTCTGGTTATTAGCCCTTTATTGGATGTATAGCATGCAAATATTTTCTTCCATTCTGTAGGTTGTGTATTTGCTCTGTTTATTATTTCGTTGGCTGTACAGAAGCTTTTTAATTTAATCAAGTCCCATTTATTTATTTTTGTTGTTGCTGTGATTGTCCTTGGGCATCTTCTTCATAAATTCTTTGCCTAGGCCTGTATCTAGAAGAGTTTTTCCAACATTTTTTTCTAGAATTGTTATGGTTTCACATCTTAGATTTAAGCCTATGATCCATCTTGAATTAATTTTTGTGAGTGGTGAGAGATACAGATCCTGTTTCAATCTGCTACATGTGGCTATCCAATTTTCCCAGCACCATTTATTAAATATAGGGATTCTTTTCCCCAGTGTATATTGCTGTCTACTTTGTCAAAGATCAGATGGCTATATGTGTTCATAATAGTGATTAAAATAAATATAGAAATGTTTGTTAAAGACTTTTGATATTCTTCTTTGTGTATTAACCAAGTATTTTCTCAGTGTATTTATGAAACACAAATTGGGAAATTCTTAAGAAAATTATTTCATATTCAAAAGCAACATTATATTTTGATTACATGAGATAATCACAATGACAGTAAACCGACATACGTTTAAGTATTTTTTTAGATTCTAAAAAGCAAAAATAGCTCTTTATATTTAAAAGAAACAAACAAACAAAAAAACCCAAAAACCCCAAAGCAGCAGCTTCCTAATAAGTTACATTCAAGTTAGGTTATTATTTAAATCCATAATTAAAAGAAAACTAAGAGCATTATCTACACTTTTTCTTCAACAGATTGTTTGAAAATGACTCATTATTACTAGTCAGCAGGTTTGCGTTGTATAGTCATAAAAGCATGTTAGTGACTTAGTTTCAATCTATAGGCATAATAAATTAGGATATATTCAATAGTAGATGCCTGATTATATAGAATACTTGTAGACTGGAGTATTTGATTAATTTTTTATTCTGGTTATTGGTATTACCATAGACTTGTTAAGTTCTAAAGAATTATAATGAAAACTAAATTCACTGAATGACTTCTTGAACTTAACTTTCTCTAAGAGTCCAAAAGACCTGATATATTTTTTAGGTCCCTAAACGAATATATGAACATCATTGTGTTGTATTTTATTTTAGCTATAAAAACTGATTTTTTGATGTTCCTTTTTAAAAATAAACTTTGATGTCAGTTTGCTTGTCACTTGCCTATTTTTCATGAAGTTTAAAATACATAAAATCCATTTATTTGTATTAATACATTTTAGGTATGTGAAGCCTGTGACAGTGGCTGTATACTGTAAAAATAAGAAATGACGCTAATGAAATGATGAAAACATGGTTTAGGACTTTAAAGAAAATTTAAGGAAATTTAACAATTAACTTAGAATAGACATTCTCAAATGTTTATTTTTTTGTTTTAGTTTTACATTTGTAAGAGACAGAGTCTTGCTATATCACCCAGGCTGGTCTTGATCTCCTGGCCTCAAGTGATCCTAGCACCTCAGCCTCCTCAGCAGCTGGGACTATAAGCACAAGCCACTGTGCCTGGCTTACTTTCACATTGTTAAGAGTATAGCAAAATATATAGAGAATGTAAATTTTACATTACAATAGTTGCCTGTTGGCCAAATACAATTCTAATATGTGTTTAATCTGTTCCGCACAGTATTTTTTTAAAATTTGAATTATTTGCAACATGTATAAATAAGGAGATTTCACATAAAATTCTGGATTTCTATCTTATGTTGGAAAAGCTGAAGTCTAGTGAGGAGTGTTCTAATTGTTCATAGGCCCCATCCTTTTATACCCCTTGTTTTATACCTGGCTTTTTTGTCACATTGACTTACTGGGAACCAAATGTAATGTAGGAGAAAGAATGTGAGCTCTGGAGCCAGTTCAAATTATGGCTTCAGTACTTATTAATTGTGTGACTCTAGACGGAATACTCGATCTCTCTCTATACCTCAGGTTTCTTTTTGGTAAAATGAAAATAAGGATGATGAAGATACATCTTTATGTTGTAGGGAGGATGAAATGATGTGTGTCTGTGAAGCACCGAGAGTGGTTTTTGATGTATTTTCTTTGCTTGTAGAGTGGATTTGGCGTATCTTCTTTGCTTGTATTATAATTAATAATGCTTTTTGCCCCCCACCCCCAATTAGATATTTGAATTTGTTGATCCTTACTGCTTCAAAGTAGAGGACTTTATTTCTTAATCTCTTCATTTATTTGTGCAGAATTTATCAGATTCCTTTTTATATTATAACTGATCATATACATTTTGCTATCCTTTACAAGGTTATGTTTCCCAGAGTTTCTTTCTGTATAGCAAGTGCTCAATATATGCTTATTGATTTGTACACATAAGAAAGAAATACTGACAACTGTCTAGATTTATGGATTTAGGATTTATAGCTTTAGAAATTCTTACTACATATTAGCTACAAAAGTTTTCCGTTTTCCCTAACCCTCTGCTTCTGTTGTTTTAGCCACAGTCCCAGAGGGATAGGATTTATTAACATCTGACTGTGATGGCAGGAGGGGAGAGGTTGGAGGCTTTGACAAAAATGAGAAAAGGTACATGAGTATTTTACAAGGTGAGGGTTATTTTGGGCTAGGAAAACGTGGGAAAAGCTAATCAAGGATTTGTGTATTCATGGGCATCTCTGGAACCTTTCCTACATAGGTAGAGACCATATCCTATAAAATTAAGTACTCATTTTGATTTGACTTGCTTTTCCCACTTGTCTTTCCTCATTTTTTCTTTCTTTCATGTCCCGTTGCTCTTGAATTTAAATGATTATGGTACTTTACATTATTTTGGATGAAAATTGGTGAACCTGGTTTATTTTTTGGAAGAATCCTGATTTGGGAAGGTAATGTGTACCTTATGGACATAGAAAATTTCCAAGTAGTTAATCTTGGAAATTCAAAATATTTTTTCCCCCCTCGACTCCCCTTGCCTTCCCTTCCCTCTCCTCTCCTCTCCTCCTTGCCCTTCCCTCCCCTCTCCTTCCCTCTCCTCTCTAGCTGGGACTGCCCTCAGCTAACTTTTCTATTTTTTTTTTTTTTTTTGTAGAGATGGGGTCTCGCTCTTGCTTAGGCTGGTCTCGAACTCCTGAGTTCAAGCAGTCCTCCCACCTTGGCCTCCCAGAGTGCTAGGATTACAAGCATGAGCCACTGCGTCTGTCCTCAAAATCATTTAATTTAAAAAATCTTGTTTAATTTGGAATAATTTATAGAAATAGGAATGAAGGGGAAAAAACCTTCAAAATGATTATTTATGTAATCATGTTGTTGTAAGCGTAATACCAGAGGCATAAACCATGATGTTGCCACCCAACCAAGTTCATTTGCCTGCTGCCCAAGAGGAAGCCAGTATGCGGAGACAGCAGCATTTACAGCAGTGAAAGAGTTTATTCTGCATAGGACTAAGTGGGGAGATGGGAGAAATTTCTCAAATCTGCCTCCCAGAGAATTTGGGAGACAGGATTTTTAAAGACAGTTTGGCATAGGCAATTGAGTCTGCTCATTGGCTTGGTTCGGGGAGGAACCATTGGGTTGTAGAAATTGTCTTCTTTGCTGATCAGGTTCTTGGATGGGGGTCACAAGACCAGTTGAGTCAGTTCCTTGGTATGGGCCACTGCTCTGAGTGGGTCAGCCATTTCAATGGAATGAGAGATCTGGAAGATATCTCAGAAACTACCCCTTGGTTTCAGAAAGGTGATGTTATCTATGGAGAAAGCTAAGAATCTTTATGACCACCAGCTATGTGGCTCCAGAGTTGTAATTATAGAGAAGCAAACAAGGGGACAGTGGCTAATTGTCATTATTTTTAGCTAGATCTGTGCCTTATTTTTAGCTAGGCTCTTACCATAGTTCTTGCCTTGCACCCCATTATTGATTTGTTTAAAGGGTAGTTTCATGACAAGTTTTAATATGCATGATATTTAAAGCATGCCTACAAATCATGAACACAATCATAACAATAAACTCCATTCACAAAATATAATAAAACATTTTAGAGAAATATATGAAGTCTTCAGTAATATCACTAATCGTCAAGCAAATGCAGTATAAATTTGAGTATCACATTGGTTCAAAACAAAAAAGAAGAGCTATCCATTTAACGAGAATCCAGGGGAAATGAATTGTTCTGTTATGTACAGACCTTTCTAGAGTACAATTTGCCAAACTTACCACATAATCTTATTTTTTAAATGTATGTATTAGTCCAGCAATTGCACATCTAAGAATTTATGCTAACGGAGATAATCATGGATGTGACACTGCTAAAAGATAATCATTTGCTGTATATAGTGTTGAACAACTGAAAGCATCCTAATTGTTTACTTATAAGGAATTGGTTATATAAGTTGTGCTGGCTATATAATGGAATGCTAAGGATCTATTAGAAATGATAGTATAGCCACTTTTTTTCATAACTTGGAAGGACACTCAGTTGAAAGTAGATTACATAATCAGTAAGTTTAACATGATGGATCACATTAAAAACATACACATTTTAAATGCCCAGAACAAAGATAGGAAGGATATGTGTAATACACTGAAATGTTAAGAGTGGTATTTCTAGCTACTACAATTATGAGTAATTTTAATTTGCTATGTTTTCATATTTGTGGAAGTTTCTATTGTGAATGTGTATTATTTTGGCTGTAAAACAGAAGGATGCTGTAAGTGGGAGAATAATTTCTTTAACTTATTGTACAGCTTTTTGTGCAAAGTTTGATGAAAATAAATATGATTCAACATTGATATAAAGACTATAAATGAGGTCCAGATTTTTGGAGAAATTGCTGAAATGGAAATATTACGCTACATTTTCACTTCTTTGCATAAGCCTACCAATGTGTAGTAACAGTCCCCAGAGCCTGTGGAAAACATGTAAAAGTCTGTAATGCTCATTTGATCATTTCAGTCTTGTATTTATTCCCAGTCATAGCAGAAATAAAAAAAATTGTTATTTTTCTCTATATTTTTTCATATTCCAGGTACTTTTGGCGACATCGTCCAGTTCCCACCATGTATCATTCCTTATCTGAAACTAGACATCCTCTGCAGCCAGAAGAACAAGAAGTGGGCATTGACCCTTTGTCCAGTTCCTCTAACAAGTCTGGAGGTGAGTAGATGCTCTCTGCGGATACTGGGAAACCTAGCAGAGGGGCTCCAGTTAGCTCTCTCTGTGCCTTATATGTGTAATTCTCTTGATAAAACTGAGAAAGGCAACTTTAAGAACATTTCTCTGGATATGTACAGAGCACTCTTGACACAAATGAATACCACAAAAAGTCAGCTTTCAGTTTTTGACAGAAGTATTAGCCAAATGTTTAATGCACTGCCATTCTTTAAAAAAAAATCATAAACTAAACAATGACTTCAGCATAAGAATGTTAAAATGCTAAGTGGCCTTTGTCAAACATCTTTTAAAGAATCTTAAACTTTTGGTGTTGATTTGCAGGGATTTTTTTGCCCTCCAGCAGGTTGAGATTATTCCATAATAAAAAACTTACCTGATTCATCATCATCTTTTTTTTAATAAAATAATTGAAATTTGTGTCATATTTTTAAAGATCTATACATTGAAATTATTAAGTGGTATACTGTTAAAAAGTAGACTGTATTCAGGTTCTGTGCTACAAAAATTTATCAGATGTGTATGCATCCAAATCTGTATTATTTTCTCAATGTTTATGTAATGATAGTAGTAGTAATACAGTTTTTAGAAGGAAGCAAGGAGTTTGTGAGAATTCTTGAAGCCTTATCCTTATTTTTAAGTAATCCACCAAATATATGATAAAGTTCATTGACTCAATGACTACTTGTAATTTTTCACTCATGAAATGCATGTATTAGGATTGTAAGATCTATTTTAAAACATCATAAATTAGTCAAACTTCATGTGTGTTTTTTAGAATTCAAATGAAATTATTTTTTTCTGTCTATTGATGTCAAGGTCTGCTATTAACTCATGTTTTGAGAATTTTAAAACTAATACTTAAAGTGTTTCTTTAGAACACAAGCTCTTTATGGAGTGTGTTTATGTTTTTTGTACGTCTTTAATATCTTCTACATCATACAAATGCCATCCTTATTTTTAATGAAAATAAGAGACTTTGTCCTACAACTTATTTTTGTGATCTTTTTTATATGTTGTGATAAGGACTCAACAAGACTGCTGTTTAAGATTTTGATAACATGAAAATTAATAGTGTTCATTTCAATTTCAGTATTTTAATATCACGGTGGTAAGCATGATACCATTCCTGGCGATATCTTCTCCTAAATGTAATACTTATAAGAAGCACTCAATTAAATAAGTCAAATTGTTTTGCAAGTACTTCTGTGAGTGTTTTAAAAGTGAATATGTATTTATGTTACAAGCATATAAAATAGTTTCACAAAAAGTTTTCATACTATTTCTGGTTTATATGCTTATTCGAGAACATAGTTTGTTGTTTATTTTTTAAGTGCATATTTTTCTCTGGTCTACTTCATTAAATATTGAGGGTCTTTTTTTTTTTTAACCTGGTTAAAAAGACATTTTAAATTAATTTTATCCTCTATTGTTTGCAGGAATGAGTAGTTACCTTTACTGAAAAGCCTTTTCGTTTATATCCTAGCCTAACATTTCTATGACATACTAAGTTATTAGGACTGAATTGATGTTTAAAAGTGCCATTAATTCATTTACCCCAAATGTTCATTAACAATGTAAATGTATGCTGATGTTCTATGAGACAAGGAAGTGACTAATGACTCTTCCAACTAACAACACTTAAAATGAATAGAAACTTTAGATAGCTAATCTTGAAGTAATCAAGACCCTCATTCAGCTTGGCATCTCTGTATGCTCTAAAACAGCTGTCAACTGTTAAAAATATATACAAAACACACATACGCACAAGCACATGCAGAAAGAAAGATATGTAAATATCTAGTTCTTCAAAGCCATAAAGGTTATAACCGTAGTGGGTTTTGTACATTGTATATGTAAATATTTTATATAAAGCATCTATTTCATCTTTTTAGATTTCCTTTTTGCAAGAAAAACATGTGTTGCATTTGAATGGGGTTGTCATATTTACTTGAAGAATCATCACCTTTCTAGTATGTTTGTTTATTTTGATATATGTCTTCCATGGAGTTTCTTCAAATATTTTAGAGCCTTTCATACATTTCTGCCACATCTTTAGGGAATTTTTGGCTGTTGGATGACTCATTTTCTAAATAGTTGAACACTTACACTTAACATCAGTTGTTTGTGTGTAGAGGTCATGTATAATCTTTAAAAAAATTCCTGTCATAGATTCTATTAGTAAACAAAATGTCTTTAATTTCTCAAATCTGAATTTTAACCTTCATAAAGAAATAGTACTGTTGAATGATTCTGAGAATTCTGGAAAGGATTAGTAAAATAACCAGATAATGGGAATGGAGAGAAAAAACCTGCATATCATTGGTTTATTTTCATGAGTGGTTTAGGAAAGTGGGTGAGGGCAAAAAAAAAGAACTGTCTGGATATATGTGTAAAATCATAGGAAATGTTATCCACGTGAATTAAACTTTTAACTGCTTGAGTTTT
>NW_012136080.1:5013107-5026450 GCF_000956105.1 Propithecus coquereli
ATAAAATATTTAGCAACCGACTTAAAAAAAAATCCAAGATGTTCAGAATCCTGCCAAGTCCTTTTTTGCCTTCTATAATTTTGTTTTCATCCTAAATATTTCTTTCTTTCCATTATAATATCATAGATAGAGTTTTAGAACTAGAAGAGAGTATTCTGGCTTTATTGATGAAGAAATGGATAATTTAAAATAATTGACTGAAGTTGATATGATAAAATGATGCTTTCCTATTGTGATCTTTAATGTTGTTTTCCATATAGTAGAGGTGGATTTAGATTTGAATAGAAGAAGGTTTTGTTCTGCTTAAGATATCTGGGTATCTGGCCAAAGTATAGGATGCTATTTGAAGCACTTTAAACCCTGCTCTGGTGTAATTAGCTGTAGCCATCTTAGGGAGGAAAAAATATTTTTACTTCCTTACCTGGCTTACAACTCTTCAGTGATTTCCCATTGCGCTTATGCTAAAAATCTACACTCTTGACTGTGATGTGCATGGTTGTCTCCTTGCCTGTCTGGCCTCGCTTAGATGTGCTAAGCCAGTTCTAGACTCTGGGCCTTCCCACATGCTATTGTTCTCTAACATTATTATTGATTACTTCAGAGCACTCAACATGATATCTATGTTAATTTGTTTTCTTGTTTATTGTTTGTCTTCTGGTCAAGTGTAAGCTTTATTAGGGCATGAACCATGTTAGAACCATTTGTATACCTAGTACCTGTTCATGGGCACCACTCCATAAAGAACTCACAAATAAGTGAACTATGTTTTACCAATTCGAGCAGTTCCACCTGTGTTAATTAATAATTGCTGAATGTATCTTTTTCTTCCATCTACTATTCTACTTCCTATCCTAAGTTGTATAAAATCTGTTTTATTGTTCCTGATTATTCTAGTACTTGAGTTTTTCTTCTTTTAGAGTTTCAGAAGTCAGTATACACTCCTCTGTGGTCCTCTTTGATCCTCTTTGGTCTTGTTGACCTGTCCTCTTTTGAAGTCCCTCTTAAAATTTGCTTTTTTTGTGTTTCCTTTTACTTATGACCCATAACAAGATTTCCGTTAGAACCAAGTGGAGAGAGTTTTCTGGCAAATAATGTTAAGTAATGATGTGCAAATTAACCCACAGGGATAATCACATGGCAAGGAAAAGCTAGGGAAGTAACTTACTTTTCCAAATTTGTGGCCATAATTTGGGAGCATAGACTACATGTAGTATGCTTACATTTAATTTACATGTTTAATATATATAGTTCTTCAGGAAAAATTTGTGATGATAGTGTTTTTAATTCCTCATTTTTAAAACTTATTAACATTTTTTATAACAAGTATTTATTTTGCATATAAAATGCTGTAAAATGAACAACCTATAGTGGTAGCAGCTTTTCTTAAGTTTAAAACACTTTTAAAGATTTCTTTGTTGTCATTCAATAAATATTGAGTGCCTTATATGTACTAGGCATGGTTATGGGTGCTGAAAATAAAACATTGAGAAAGATAAACGTAGTCCCGAATGCTATGTTGTTTTTGGATAATAGCCAGGATTTGGGGATGCCAGACAGAGAAAAGTAAATGACCAATTTAGATAGAGAATAACAAGTGCTTTCCTTTCCTCTAGGAAAGTGTGCTCAGTTACTACATTGGTGGGGAATCCATCTTGAACTGCAGTAATGATGGATCAGGAAAGGTTTGGTATCTATCTAAACCACAACCTGAAGGATGAGTAGCTGTTAGCCAGGAGATTGAGTAATGAGTATGTGCTGTGAGCTTGCCCTCTGCTAAACAAGAATCTCAGTGTGGTTAGAGGTTAAAGTTCAAAAGAGAAATGGCCACATATGAGACTGAAGACCAGGACCATGAAGCCACTTTATACTAAGAAGAATAGGTAGTTCAGTGAAGGAATTTTATGGTCAGATTTGCATTTTAGAAACATTATTCTGACTACAGTAGGGTGATTAAACTACAGTGAGGTGGCAAGACTGAAAGCAGAACAATCAGTTCAGAAGCTGTTGCAGTATTCTAGGTGAGAAATGATAGTGGCCTACACTGGAAAGTAACAATGGAATTGGAGAGAAGTGGAAGTATTTGAGAGGTATTTAGGAGTTAGAATTGACAGTACTGATATTTGACTGGATATGGGGCAGTGGAAAGGCGAGAAGTTTGAAAGTGATATACAGTTTACTGAGTTGACCAGTTACTGAGATAGGGAAATCTAGAAAGGGAACTTTCTGTGGTGTAGGTGGGATAAGGGGCAGCAGAGAAGATTGGAAGTTCAGTTTCAGATGTGAGTTAGAAGTGCCTTATGATGTTCAAATGTTACTCTGAAGATTTTGATTTATGGTTCTGAAACTTAGGGTTGGGTTGGAGATGAAGATTTGTCAGCTTAGGTATGGTGGTCAAAACAATGGGAATGACTGTGATCACCTCATAACTGCGTGGAGTATCAGAAGAGAACCCAGGACCAATATCTAAGGAAAGCCATTTAAAGGTCTTGCAGCAGAAGAGGATCCTGCAAAGGAGACTGAAAAAGAGGGACTAGAGGAGTAGAAGAAAAACCAGGAGAATATAGAATCAAAGAAGCTAAGATATTAAGGAGAGAGTGAGGTTACCTGAAAGTTAAGAAAATAGAAGCGTCCAGTGGACAAAGTCTTTGTGACTGTGATAAGCACAGTTTTTTTGTAATCTCAAGAATCCATACTCAAGTACTCTGTATATTTCATATAAACTAATTATGTGTTCTATACTAAACTGAAGAATAGAGGGCCAAGGGTACAGCAATACTTAAAAAAGTAAAAATCAGTGGACGAGAAGTCCTGGGGTCTTAGAAGTCTGGTGGAGACACAGTGTGAAGCAAAGCTGGAGGGATTTTATAGACAGGAAGAAGGGTATTATTTTCATTGTACTAACAGGAGGGAAGGAGAAAAGAAGTGTTATGGTGTAGTAAGTTCATCAGTTTGATGGTAGAGTTGAATGAGATATCACTGATGATTTAATCTCTTTCTTGGTAAATTAGAGTGACATTATTTGCTGACAGTGAATGACAAGATAGAGCATTTGAAGATTTGTAGGGGGCAAAAAAGATTTGAGTGAGTTGATAAAGAAGACATAACCTTGGAGTCAAGTTGAGATTATACATAATATTTATAGGTGATTCCAGCTTGTAAATTTGTATGATTATGTGCAGCAGAATTCAGCAGCCAGGATTTAGTCATAATGAAAAATACACAGGAGTTTTGTCAGGGGCATGTGACAGGTAGACAGTAGGCATGGATTGATGGTTGAAGAATTCATTGATGGGTTGAGAATATAAGGAAGTTTGCTAAAATGAAAGAGGGCTCGCACAGGAATTTTAGAAAGGATGGAGTCAAGGAAGATAAAACAGAGTAATATGGGTGATGGGAGTCTTACAGGAGATAGGGGAACAGTAGGGCTAAAGGTTTGCTTGCTGTCTGAGAGTGATAGGGATAGTGAGGGTAGTGGCAGACTTTTCATGTTATACATTTTTTTTTTTTTTTAAGAGACAAAGTCTCATTCTGTTGTCCAGGCTGGCGTGCAGTGGCATGATCATAGCTCACTTCAGCCTTAAACTCTTGGGCTCTAGTGATCCTTGGGAGCAGCCCTCCCAAGTACTTGCAACTACAGGTGTGTGCCGCCGTGCCCAGCTAATTTTTTAAATTTTTTGTGGAGATGGGGGCCTTGCTGTGTGCGCATGCTGGTCTCAAACTTCTGGCCTCAAGCAGTACTCTCACTTTGGCCCCCCAAAGTTTTGGGGTTATAGATACAAGCCACCACATCCAGCCTGCAATGATTCTTTTTATTTTATTTTTTTTTCTTTTTTGAGACAGAGTCTCCCTCTGTTGCCCGGACTAGAGTACCTTGGCATCAACCTAGCTCACAACAACCTCAAACTCCTGGGCTCAAGTGATCATTCTGCCTCAGCCTCCCAAGTAGCTGGGACTACAGGCATGCGCCACCATGCCCGGCTAATTTTTTCTATATATTTTTAGTTGTCCAGCCATTCTATTTTTAGTAGAGACGAGGTCTCACTCTTGGTCAGACGGGGTCTCGCTCTTGCTCAGGCTGGTCTCGAACTCCTGAGCTCAAACTATCCACCCGCCTCGGCCTCCCAGAGTGCTAGGATTATAGGCACGAGCCACTGTGCCCAGCCCTGCAATGATTCTTTTTTTTCTTTTTTTTGAGACAGAGTCTCACTCTGTTGCCCGCGCTAGAGTGCTGTGGCATCAGTCTAACTCACAGCAACCTCAAACTCCTGGACTCAAGCGATCCTCCTGCCTCAGCCTCCCGAGTAGCTGGGACTACAGGCATGCACCACCATGTCCAGCTACTTTTTTCTATATGTTTTTAGTTGTCCAGCTAATTTCTTTCTCTATTTTTAGTAGAGGCGGGGTCTCGCTCTTGCTCAGGCTGGTCTCAAACTCCTGACCTCAAGCCATCCTCCCGCCTCGGCCTCCCAGAGTGCTAGGATTACAGGTGTGAGCCACCACGCCTGGCCTTGCAATGATTCTTAATAGTCTAAAATGTTGTGTATTTTATATTAAATGTACCTTTAATATATGTTCTAAATTCTGAAAAAAATAGTAATATGATCTTTTGTCATATCTCTTAATAATTCTTATGTGTTTAACAAATGCATTAATTCAATGAAATATTGTTTAGTCGCAGCCAGTAACCAGTAAGCCAGTAAGTCATTAGTTCTGTATAATAATTTGGATCTATACTGATTTGGATAGGTCTTGAAGTCTCTTTAATAAAATATTTTCCCTAGATATGAAGGAAAAAGGCACTTTAGACAGATGAAAAACTTTAAGTTAGGCTATAAAATTATCAGTGAAAATTATAGGTTTATTAAAGATAAAGATTGTTAAAAAATAGAGTGACTTGGAAGTTCTTAAATTCAGTAACAAGGAAAAACATGGATGGTTTTAAAAGATGTCTCTTTAAAAATAGATTTTGTCCAGTGGTATGACAATAGGATGAAATGACATCAGAGAACAATGAATATTCCATGCCCCATTCCTCAAAAGCTGTTTCTTTTATATGGTTCATATTATGCCATGCTACCAATATTACAATAGTAATAGTATATGCAGACCTTTTTTGTTGATCCATTGTGTGTGCATGTGTGTATATGTATGTGTACAAGGTTTATTTGTCAGGAGGGCATGTAATCATTATTTCCCTCTGCTGATATAATGGAGAATTTGTTCCTCTAGGACATATTAGAACAATGTGTTTAATGCTCTTCAATTTAATTTGCTGGTATCACAATTAATACAATTAGGGTCACTTGAAATGAAACTATTAACAAATTGAGTAATTTACTTTAACAATGTCAATGTGTTCTCACAATTACATTTGCTTTAATTAGTGTACAAGCTATTATTTAATAGCCTACCTCACATAGAAAAAATGTAATAATGTGTTCTTGGCTCCTTATAAAAGAAAGGAAGAAACTTTTAATGGACTGAGTGATTTTGTGGAAGAGCTGTTAGCTATGAAGTGATGGAGGAGAAAGTAGAAAGTCAGAAAGCAAAGTTTGCGAGAATGTAAATAAAACATTCTTGGTATTTTTCTTGGTACTTACCAGTACATGGAAAGGTAAGTACTATTGCATAAATAGTATTGGAAACTTTTAATGGTAGTTAGGAAAGGGAACAAAGGTTTTGGAAAATGTTAATAATGTTTAGTTTTATCTTGTTTGGCTTAATACTGCAATAATATTTCAATTTCTGAATGTCATAAAATAGGTCATTTCTAGTTAATCACCCTAATGGAGGGGAGCATAATGGTGTAGAACAGCGGTCTCCAACCTTTTGGCACCAGGGACCAGTTTCATGAAAGACAATTTTTCCACTGACCGGGGGTCGGGGGGATGGTGGACAATGGGGAGCGGCTGTAAATATAGATGAAGCTTCTCCAGCTTGCTACCACTCACCTCCTGCTGTACAGCTCGGTTCCTAATATGCCACGGAACAGTACCAGTCCTTGGCCTGGGGATTGTGGATGGCTGGTGTAGAATATAAAAAAAGTAAGAAACAAAAAGTTTTGTTTCTTGAATAGGCTTTTGTTTTCTATTTTAATATGAGTATTTCTGACCTAAGAATTCATTTTAATATAGCCAATGAAAAAGCTCTCCAGAAGGAGATGGTGAGCAAGCTTTTCTGCTCCTGTGATTACTTCTGTTGAGATCAGAAAACCCAGGGAAGAATAAATGGTTATGTGTCTGTTTCTATATACATGAGTAGGCGGAAGAAGATGAGTTGTCAACCAAGTCATAATAATAAGATCTGCTTTTCTCTATGAACACAAGAGAAAGATTTATTATCATGTTATCAAGTGGTGATTTTATGTGGAAGTGAGATAAATGCAATCCAGATAATTCAATACTGTAATTTTAAAAATTAGTTGGACAGTATTTTTGCCTAATTTGATCAATTTATGTTTCTGTTACTTTCATCTTTTTTCCTTTTTAGTCCTCTGGTTAATTACTAAAGTTCACAAAATTACAAATTAAAAAAGGAAGCAGGCAGAAGTATAATTAGGCAATAAATATTTAAGTGTAAAATTGAAGAAGTTTGAAGAATTTACAGACTTTAAAAAGTTAACTGTATCATTTCAAGGAAAGAGGTTCATAGGAGTGTATTTCGTTTTTCAACACTTGCGAATGCTTGTGCAACAATCCCCCACTGGAATTCATTGTTTGTTCCAAATTCTGAGCTCAGTCTACCAGCTTGTTCATAGATAAGATGAGTCAGGAATAGAACAATTTACTGAAGAACAATCTACTTAGCAATGGTAGAAAATTAGTTCAGGTAATTCTTTAAATAGCCATTTGACTTTTGCACAGGAAACTACTACTGGGTCAGTTGCTAAATATACTACAATAAACATTCTCATTTGACCCTTATTGGATTCTCATTACAGCTAGTCTCTAAATTCTGTCTTTAATTTTAAAATGATTCGTCTATTGATTCTTTAACCTATGTTATAGAATATTACAAGAGTGATCTGAATCTAATTATTTAAATACCTGATCTTTAAAGTGTAATAGATCTAAAGTAGAGATATTGGTTTGTTTTATCAAAGAAGGCCAAGTGTAAAAAGTTAATTGCTTTCTTTCAAATCTTGCCTATATGGTCTTTATTCTTAGTTCTCCATCTATCTTGTGAGTAAGAAATTGCCTAAAGCTTTTTGAAAGAACATAATATGCCTTTAAGGTGTTTAAATCATCTCAGGGCTGAGGATTGATTAATGCATGTCAGAGTTGTAGCATTTCAGAAGCACCTTCCCAAGCCTATAAAGCAGCCCTTGATTCTTAGATTAAGTGAGGTTTTAAAGAAGGCTCTAAAAGGCCTTCACAGCTTGATTTTATGCATTTATTGAATCACTTTTGAACGCATTAGATGAGATTTCTCTTTTAAAATCCAAGACCCACCCAGAATAATCAACGCAACATGGAAGAAGAACAAAATTAGAGAACTGACACTACCTCACTACCAAATAGCCCAGAAATAGACCTATACAAATATAGTCAACTGGTTTTTGAAAAACGAGCAAAGACAGTTTTCTCAATGGAGAAAGGATAGTTTAAACAAATAGCACTGGAACAACTGGACATCTGTGTACACACACATATGAAAATGATATCTAAACGTAAGTAAGAGTTCATAACTTTCACAAAAATTAAGTCAAAATGAATCATGAATCTAAATGTAAAACGTAAAACTGTAAAACTCCTAGAAGATGACATAGAAGAAAATCTAGATGACCTTGGGTTTGATGATGACTTTTTAGATAAAATCAGGATCCACGAAAGAAAAAAATGATAAATTGGACTTTATTAAACTTAAAAACTTCTGATTTTTGAAAGACGCTCTTAAGAGAATGAAGAAACAAGCCATAGACTAGGAAAAAATCTTTGTGAAAGATAAAAGACTAGTGCTCAAAATATACAAAGAACTCTTAAAACTCAATAATAAGCAAACCAATTAAAAAATTAGCAAAATATGTGAAAAGAAGATATACAGATAAGCCTAAGAAAAGGTATTCAACATAGTATGTCATCAAGGAATTGCAAATTAAAACAAGATACCACTGCATACCTATTAGAAGGACTAAGATCCAAAACACTGACAACACCAAATGCAGACTAGAATGTATAGCAACAGAACTCTTATTCATTGCTGGTGGAAATGCAAAATGGTATAGCCACTTTGGAAGACAGTGTGGCAGTTTCTTACAAAACTGTACATACTCTTAGTATATGGTATGTGATCTAGCAATTGCGTCCCTTGATATTTACCCAAATGAGTTGAGAACATGTCCAAAATTCTGTGCACAAATGTTTATAGCAGCTTTATTCATAATTGCCAAAACATGGAAGAAATGAAGATGTCTTTCAACAGGCGAATGGATTAACAAACTGTGGCACGTGTATACAATGGATTTATTCAGTGATAAAAAGAATAAGCTATCAAACCATGAAAAGACATAGAGGAACCTTAAGTGCACGTATTGTTAAGTAAAAAATGCCAGCCTGAAAAGGCTACATACGTGATTCTAACTATATGACCTGGAATAGGCAAAACTATGGGGACAATAAGATGATCAGTGGTGGCCAAGGAGAGGGAGGAAAGAATGAACAGGGGGAGCCCGGGAGATCTTCAGGGCTGGGAAACTATTCTATGTGATACTGTAATGCTGAATATGTGTCAAAACCCATAGAAAGTATAGCACGGAGAGTGAATCCTAACGTAAACCGTGGACTTTAGTTAATAATAATCTAATTGGCACATCATTGTAATAAATGTACCCTTCCAATGCAAGATATTAATAATAGAGGAAATTGTGTGCATGTGGTGGTGTATATATGAACTCTCTGTACTGTATTTTTGCTCAATTTTTCTGTAAGCCTAAAGATGCTTTAAAAAATAAGATCTATTTAAAGAAAATCAAAGATCCTAGGATTCTTCTTCCATTGACAGATTTCTATACTTTCTACTTTTAATGATTTGGGTGTATGATTAATTTGATAAATGTGAACACTGTTAATACTATACAATTCGTACATGAATTTTGTAGTTTGCATGTACATCAATGACTTATTTTTATATTGCATTTAAAAACTTAGTGTTAGTCCATACTATTTATAAACAGACCAAAACTGAGAAGAAATTTTGATTATGGACTGACCATTTCAGTGTGAAGTTTTGAGTGTTTGCCTCAAGCCAAAATAAATAAATAAATAACTGCTTTGAGCAATGTGATATTATTGCCAAGACAAATATAATTAGGTTTCATTTAAACCGTCTATATAGTTAAATTTATGGAAGTAATTAGAGCCTACTAGGAACTTTTTTAGGGGGGAGCTACGAGGGGGAATTTTAAGAATGGGTTTTAATGACATTCTATAGAATTCATTTATAACAACTTATAATTCTTTATTTTTTCTTTTTTTGAGAGAGGGATTCCTCTCTGTTGCCTGGACTAGAGTGCAGTGGTGCAATCATAGCTCACCACAGCCTCAAACTCCTGGGCTCAAGCGATCCTCCTGCCTCTACCTCCCAAGTAGCTGGGACTACAGGCATGTGCCACCACACTGGCTAATTTTTTTATTTTTTGTAGAGATGAAGTCTCAGTATGTTGCTCAGGCTGATCTCAAACCCCTGGCCTCAGGTGAGCCTTCAGCCTTGGCCTCCCAAAGTACTGAGATTACAAGCATGAGCCACCATACCTGGCCCCACAACTTGCAGTTCTTACATGGTTTATCAAATTGTAAAGATGACTGTTACGTTAAACCTCTCTTCAAAGCCCAAGAGGCGCTATTCTTATTAACATCTAGGCAAGGGACTAAGTTAGTTCAGATGCCAGGTTTGAGGGGAAGTGATGAAAACATCAAGAAGCATTTACATGCTTGATAATTTCTTGCCATTTAAACACACACACACACGGAGATTAGGTGTATATTTATGCACAATCTGGCCTTTTAACAAAGAAAAATAAGCCTATGTTTAGGCTGCCACTGACACAAACAAAACAGCTGAGACTTTAATGAACACCATACTGAGGGCATGTAGGACATAAGGCGAATTAAGCAGGTTACAAACTGCACATCTTCTGTTTAGATATAGGAGATCTCCCCAATCCTGACAATTAGTTGTACTGACAAGGCAAGCAGATAGACAGAAACAGAAGGAGATCATTTGTATCAATTTGAGAAACAACTAGTAATGAAACAAAATAGCTGCACAAAATAGTCTTTTACTTTAAATTGTTCTTTTTCCATAATTTCTCCAAAAATAAATATACAATGTTAAACAAAAGCTTCTTTTATTTTGTTTGCAAATAAAGACCAATGTAGTTTTTATTTTTATTTTTTAAGAAAAGATTTTCTGGACACTGAAACAAATTTTAATCTTGGTAACCTGACAGCTTTGTTTAAACATTGAATATGAGTTTCCTTTCATGAAAATCTTTTCAAAGTAAAGCAGTTCAGCTGTGAAAACCTGAATACATTAATGATGACAAAGAAGCTCCAGAATGAGCTAACATTTGTTTTGTTCTTTTACAATATTTCTTGATAAATTGCATACACAAAAGTGTTGCAGGGTTATTTTAATTTTTCCCTATTTCTTTGCTAATAAATGTCTTTGTTTTTACCTTTTTAGATCTAATATGTTATTATTAATCACTTTAATATGTATTTTTAAAAATGACTTTAAGAAAGTTTTTTTTTTCTATACCTTAATCATACATTACAGGGAACATTTTAACAGTATCTTTGGTGTGTGAGATTAAACATCAAAATATATTACTAATATTTAAGTTTTATATAATTTTCTTCAAAAGGAAACCCCTTTCAATTCTCAGGCAATTGTGTTATGAAGGTATTTATTTAAAGGATCATTTAATTTCTATCTTAAGTTATAAAAAATGCAAGTCATTTGCCAAAAAAGCAATATTGAAATATTTTAACATAATATTTTTTAAAGGCTCCACAGTATACTTATTAAACATGATCATTCTTAAGAGTGACATCGTTAATTTTTCTGAAGTAGTTTCTTTCTGAGAAATTTTTATTTTGGGGGAATTTTTGTTGTTTATTTTTGTTTTGTTTTGAGACAGGGTCTCATTCCGACACTCAGGCTTGAGTGCAGTGGTGCAATCATAGCTCACTGTTATCCTCAAACTTCTGGGCTCAAGTGATCAATCCTCCCACCTCAGCCTCCCAAGTAGCTGGGACTGTAGGTGTGAGCCGTCACTTTCAGCCCTAAATTTTTATTTTTTTAATTTTGTATGTATGTCCTATCTTGTTTCAAAAGGTGTGAAGCAATAATTTGGGACATATTCTGTGAAGATTAGCTTTACTTTTGTGGTTTTCTTTTCTGGGGGGGGACTGAGTCTCACCTTGTCGCTCCAAGCAGATTGCAGTGTCGTCATCCTAGCTCACCGCAACCTCAAACTTCTGGGCTCAAGCAATCCTCCTGCCTCAGCCTCCCAAGTAGCTGGGACTACAGACATGTGCCATGACACCCAGCTAATTTTTCTGTTTTTTGTAGAAATGGGACTCACTCTTGCTCAGGTTGGTCTCAAACTCCTGAGCTCAAGCAATCCACCCTCCTCGGCCTCCCAGAGTGCTAGGATTATAGGTGTGAGCCACCGCGCCCAGCCCACTTTTGTAATTTTTAAAGTTTATATATGTTTATTGTGTTTACATTATACTTTTCAGTAAAAATGTATCACAAAATTTTTACAATTTTAATATTATATTCTGAAATAGTCCTTGAACTACAACTTGATATATTTTATGTTTACAGTTTAAAGGTGTTTTCAAATGCATATATCTGAGCTCAATGACTATTTTGAGCTGTGTTGGCCATTTACATGTTAGGTATGTGGCAAGCAAACATATTTCATGTTATTCATAAATAGTATATCAGCTTTTGTTGTATAACAAACCCTTCATAAACTTGGTTACATAATAGTATTTATTATGGCTCGTGGTAAAGTAAGTTGGATAATTGTCTCACTCTGAGCTGAGCTTAGTGTCTCTGGACAATGGCTGGTCTAACATGGTCTCACTCATGTGTCTGGAGATTGGCTGATAGGGGAGTGAAGTGAGGGAGTGACTGAGCCACATGTCTCATCCTCTAGCAGGGTAGCCGTCACTTGTTTACATGGTGGTGTCAGCATTTCAAGAGAACAAACAGAAGTTACAGGGTTTCGTGAAGCCTAGGCTTGGTACTGGCACCTTCTCACAGCTGCTATATTTTATTGGCCAAGGCAAATAACAAAACCAGCTATAGTCAAGAGATAGCAAAAATTGTATTTTTATATTTTAGCAGTGAGCAATCCTTCAATACTTTTAAGCAAAATATTCTGTTCATGATAGCATGAAAAATAATTAAATACTTAGGAATACATTTAAGAAAAGAAGCAGTGGAAGTACACTGAAAACCATAAAACATTACTGTCAGAAATCAAGGAAGATATAAATAAATGGAGAGGCATTTCATGTTCATAGATTAGAAGACTCAATATTGTTATGTTGCCACTACCTCTTGATGGAAGGAGCTGGAAAGCCACAGTCTAAATTACATGCATTTAGGAAGGGAATAATTGAGCCATTAATACCATCAGTTTGTCACAGATAATAAAACAAAAAAGTAAATGAACAATTATGACATATAAATATTTTATGTTAATAAAAATCAGTCAAAAACGATGGCATGATTAGAAAACACAAAACAATTAACCGAAAATATGACTGTTGACTGAAAAATAATGGAAGAAATGAGAGCCCAATAATAAGGAAGCTAGTGGGAAATAAGAAAAAAGCAATAGTAGTTTTTCTATCTTTCTAGATTTATCATATTAAAACTATATTACATGTGAAATAAGTTATGTTGAAGTCTTTAAATAAGATCTTCAAACAAGTTTAATATAATTTCAATCAAATTTCCAGAGAGATTCTTTGAAGTTGGGAAATACCTTTTTAAAATTCACTCAGAGCTATAAACTGGTTAAAAAGACAAGAAGTGAACATTTTTACTACTACAAATTTGAAAACCAAGGTGAAGTGGATAAATTTCTGTAAAGAAAAGGATTATTAAAAATAATTGAACGTTCAACATTTTCAATAAAATATTAAGCACTTATGAGAGTAGAGTACATGCATTACTTTTCTAGATTATATTTTACATATCAAAAACTTGTTTATTTAAATTATTATGTAGCTATTAGATATGCACAAATATTTTATTTACAAATAGGAAAAGTTTGTTATTTGCCATAGTGATTTTTACAAAGGGCACACAATTATATATAT
>NW_012136080.1:5040700-5041328 GCF_000956105.1 Propithecus coquereli
TTTATTAAATAAAAAAAGCTACAGATCTTTTCATTAGTAGACATTTCCACCTTATAGTTAGCTAAATACTTATCAAATTTGAATTACTGACTCATGGCCAGAACAGATGTTTAGCCTAATGAAAGGAGAAGAGGAAAATTAAGTATGTTGATCTACAGAGCCTCTTCCAAATTTTCTTCTTTGTAGAAATACAGGAAAAGTTCAAAAACCTCTTTCCTACTATTTGCAAATACTGTACTACTACAGCTTAGTATTTTATACTGTATATATTTGTCTTTAGATTTGTTTTAACTTTTAGAAATACAGTTAAACTACATTAAGAATCAATGTTGTAATATTCAAGGAGTCTTCATTTTTAAAAGTTCATTTGTATATAAATTCATATGTTTACATTAATGTGCTAAGTTATTTTAATCCTCTGTCAAAATCACACATATTTAATACTGTATTAGGGACATGAAATTGTTCCAGATAAATAATTATTCTTCTATTTAATCTGATTATTCAAATATGCTTTCAAGATATTGACACTTAAGAATGTAAACCCATGTGTTAGTTGATTTTTATTCTGTACATTTTTGTTGAAATAATTTTGGAGGGGATTTTTGATAGAGAAGATTAGCAGTTT
>NW_012136080.1:5041893-5043038 GCF_000956105.1 Propithecus coquereli
TAAAAGATAAACTTAAAAATTATGTGATCCTGTAACCATTAATATATTCAATAAATAATCATAATCCCACAGAGAAAACACCATTCCCAATTTGGGGACAAATGATTTCTAACAAACAAAAAAGAAAAAATTGTCTCAGAGAATTGAAAAATAGGTAATGTTTTAAAATTTAAATTATATGGGTAATATAACTTTACAACGATATAAGTCAAGGACATTATAAGAAAGGCCATTGTTGCTTGTGAATATAGGTACAAATAAAATACTAGTAAACAGAATTCAGCATGTTTAAGAAGACAACATATGGTACCAAATTTTGTTTATCCTGGGAATGCAAGGTTGGTTCTTCAGAAAAATTTATTATTGTAATTCACCTTGTTAAAGTAGAAAGGAAAACTCATTTCAGTAGATATAGGGGAAACATTCAAACAAATCTACACAAATTTATGATAAAATAACTCTTAACAAACTGGGAATAGAAGAGACCTCTCTTAATACGAAAAAGGGCATCTGTAAAAGAACTACAGCAAAATGATCCTCAATAGTAAAATGTTAAAAGTATTCTTTTCAAAATTAGTAACAAGAATCTATGGATAAATTACTACAACTAATAATTTAGTTTACCTATATTTTCTTTTATAAAATCACTTGCACTTACAAATATACCAGCAATAAAAATGCAGTATTTATAACAGTATAAAAATATGAATAACCCTTGAATAAATCTAGTAATCTGTGTGGTAGCTTTTATGGAGAATGCTATAAAACTTCATTAGAAGATACTTAAGAAGACCTAAATAAATGTAGAAGTCACACCATGCTCATGTATGAGAATATTTTCACAGAGCTATTAGGTTCTCCCTAAATTGACCTATAGAATCAGAGTATTTTTCAGTCAAAATCTTGACAGGTTTTTGTTTTTTTTTTTAAGTAACTTGGCAGATTGATTCAAATATCAAATATTTACATAGAACAACAAAAGGTTCAATAGTCAAGACACTTCTCAAGAAGAACCAGGGCACCTTATATAACAAGGTAATGTGATAATGGCTCATGACTTGACTAATACATGAATGGAAAGAACAGAAAGACCAGATAAACCTAACTATACATGAAAACCTACTATAAGACAGAGCTAGAATTGC
>NW_012136080.1:5044507-5046607 GCF_000956105.1 Propithecus coquereli
GTGATAATGAAAAAAAGATTGAGAAACACTCCTATATAGTAAGTCTTAAAATCAGGTAGTGTGGTGTGATTTTTCCAACTTAATTCTTCCTTTTCAAATTTGTTTAGTTTATTCTAGTGCCTTTGCCTTTTCATATAATTTTAGAATTAGCTTCTCTATGCCCTCTGAGAATCCTGTTGGAATTATTAGGTCATTAAATATTAAATGTCTGATTTCAAAACAAAAATATAGTTTATTATCTCTCAAACAAGAAGGAGTATCAACAGAGTTTTGCCATCTTAACGGTCACTTGAGCGAAGAAGCCTGGAGAACGAGTGGAGATGAAATCGCTAAAGGTGTTTTCCACAACTTGTGGAAAATTGAATATTTTTCCTTGAAAGAAATGTCCCAGAGCCTGGAAGAAGTGGTAGTTAGTTGGTGCAAGATTTGGTGAATATGGTGGATGACAGAGTTTCCAAGTATAGCTTCTGTAGTTTGAGCAGCAATGTGTGTGCGACATGTGGTTGAGTGTTGTCTTGCAAGAGGATTGGCCTGTTTCTGTTGACTGATCTTGGCTGCTTAATTGCAAGTATCCTCATCATTTCATCCAATTGGTTGCAGTAGACATCTGCTGTAGTTGATTAACCAGGTTTAGTAAAGCTTTAGTGGATAATACCAGTGCTGGACCACCAAACTGACACCAGTAGCTTTTTATGATGAATATTCGGTTTTTGACCGTGTTATGGCACTTAATCTTTATCCAGCCATTGTGCCGAATGCTTGCAATTGTCAAGAAGAATCATTTTTTCATCACTCGTAACAATACGGTGTAGAAATGCCGTTATGTCCTGACAACAAAGAAAGGCAAGCTTTGAGATAATTTTTCTGCTGTTGCTCATTTAATTCACGTGGAACCAACCCATCTATCCAGCTTCTTTACCTTGCCTAAGCCAGTATTGTTGGAATAGTAACGTCAAACCTTGCTGCTAATTCATGCATAGGTTGAGATGGATTCACTTCCACTACAGCTTTCAGCTCATCATTATCCACCTTGGTTTCAGGTCACTCACATGGCTGGCTCATTTTCAAGATTAAAATCACCAGAACAGAACTTCTCAAACCATCGAAGTACTGTGTGTTCATTAGCCACATCCTTCCCAAGCACTTCCAACTATTTCAAGCTGTCTGCACTGCATTGGTTCCACAACGGAACTCATATTTGGAAATAACACGAATTTTTGACTTATCCATGGTTTCACAGAAATTGCTGTAAAAAAATTTTGAAAGATAATCAGAAGCCAAAATGTGGGTTTGAAAGAATGAGGATGTACCTTCACAATAAAAAAAAATAAGAAGTATCAAAGTGAAATGTCAGAGATATCAACTGTCAAACTTAGTACATAAGGAAATCAGACATTTCATACTTAATAACCTAAAACAATAGGAAACACGATAATTTTAATTGATCAATCTGGTTGTTGTGTGGATAATGGGTAGGCAGCAGTGCAACTAGGGAGACCCATCAGGAAGCACTGCTATCCACAGGAGAAAGGTGATCATGGGTTTAGATTGGAAGTAGCAGTAGTGGAAATGAAGAGAATTAAACAGATGGATATAATTTTGATGGAAAGCAGAGAAGACTACTTGATAAATTGATTGCAGGGTGGTAAGGTAAGAGAGGAATTCAGAAAGATGCCTAGATTTTGGCATTGGGTAACTGACTAGACAGATGATACTACTCATTAAAGTATTGGAAAGTTAAATTTAGAGGGAGTAAGAGTGGGGAGAAGAAATCAAGATTTTTGTTTGCCTTGGATGGTGACATCTGAGATGTCTGTTAGACAGTTTTGTGGATATGTCTATTGAGTAGATAGGTGTGTGAGTCTGAAATTCTGGGAAAGTGTAAAGTCTTGAGATATGGATTTGGGAGATGCCAACGCATGGGTGGTATTAGATTTGGGAACATGTAAATGGAGGGATCAAGGTAGAACCCCAAGATACTCTTAATATTGAGAGGTTGGTGAATAAGAGTTTCTTATCCTTAGTATTTGAGAATTCAGACAAATTAGTAAGAAAGATGGATACAAGAGAAAAAATAGCCAAAGAGCAGAAACTGAATTC
>NW_012136080.1:5053532-5060459 GCF_000956105.1 Propithecus coquereli
CAGTAGTGTAGAGGCTGTTATTATAAGGACGTTGCGATGTTACTGCATAGGTTTTATAATTATCTATGTCATTCCATTGCTGTAAAGCTCTTACAGCAGCAATTTAGATTTACCTAGTGGAAATACAGGTATACTACAACATGTTCCATTTCTGTTTCTCAGTAACAAAAAATCTTAGGTCTTGCTCTTTTAATACTACCTCTAAATCGTATTGTTATACTTTGCATATGTTACTTTTTAAAAAATTTGTAATAATGTAAAATAAACAGTGAGTACCTAATATATTACAAGGAATTGAATGAATGTAGAAATAGTTACTATTACTCAAGTTATGTAGTTTAAGAAGACTTCCTGCCTGAAGTAACATTTTATGTGAATTGAAAAAAATAGCTTGGCTAGTCAGGTTTTGTAGGACAGCCTGAAGAAAGTCACTGAGTCTTGACTGAGGGGAAAAAAATGATAGTAAAGGAATATGATAATAGAGTGAATGAATCAACACCTATTTTAGTGGATGAAGGTCTGCAAAATTAGACTATAGTGCTACGTAGTATGAAGCTAGGGTTCAGTATAGGACTTTGGGGACGTAAGTGACTGAAGGAGTGACACAGCTCATTTTGCAACTACATTTCAGATTAAATGTGGAGGTGTGAGGTGGATTAAAAATGAGATGATTAACCTAAATTCTTTATCTAAAACATTTATTCTTTTATTTTAGTATGTACTTCTTTTCCTGTACAATAAGTTATATATCCTAATAAAAATTAAAGAGCAAGTTGCATTTGGAAGATCAGGTCATCGTAACTCATTGACATTAGGCCACATAACTGAATAATGTCTTCCTTCAGTGAAATACATCAAATGAGATCAACAATTATGACTCATAAACATGCCTTGCAGGCATAAAACAGCAGGGAATTAGCATGTGAGGCTGATAAATATGCATGTAAATAAGCTCCCAAAGGAATAACATGGGTTTGATTGATAGGTTTAGAATTGGAACATATGTAAACCCCTTTATTCCTCATTCTGGTGTAGCTAAGTAAAGATGCGTTTTACTTGTTAAAAAGTTTCAATAACTTTGTAAATCTTAATGCCACATCTGTTTTTTTTTTTTTTTTCTTGTGCATGTCACTTGTGAGATTAATTGAATTGTCTACAGGCTGGATAGCCCTACATAAAGTAAATGGTGGAACAAGGGAATGAATGGCTATGCATGTGGGGCTAGAAATGGGGTAAGAATCTGGGAAATTTCTATTCTTACATTGTAAAATGATGCATGGAAATTTCTTTGGAAGTAAAGAAATAAGAAATTTCTTTGGAAGTAAAGATGCGACATAGCAGATGACTTTGGCTCTCTACGTAATACTTCATGTCTTCTTTTTCTACATTTTAATTCCTAACAATGCAATTTCTATATTTTTGCTGATTTCATACTACTGCTTTGATAGTCCATAATTCAGATGTATTTTTTCAATAATTTTTTTCACTTCTTGATACTTACGCTCATTCTGGTCCTTCTAAATCAATATTTATAAACTGTTGTGGAACTGTATTGGAAAGTACATGTTCAAATGCTAATCGGATATCCAGTGGATCTCCAGTTCTGTGTCCATGCCTCTCTGCAACCAGATGACTTTGGGAACTATTAATTCCTTCCCTCAGGCTGAAGTCATTTCAGGTAAATGGAAGAAGAAATGTGGCATTTGATTTCCTGGTGTAGAGTCTTAAGCATTATTGCTTTGGAGTGTCCAGAGATTGGCTAACTAAAGGCGTGTTGGGATTAGTTAGTGCCCACTTCTATAAGGGAAGTGCTTTCCTATTTCTCTTTAGTAATAAACTAGTGAATAAGAAGCAGCATTAGCGTAACACTATGAAAAAGCTTGTGGTTTTTTTTGATTTGGTGAGACAGGGCTGGATTCTCTACAGACAGCATCCGTCATTCTGCAGATTATGGTTATTGATCACTGAGCACTAGGCCTTCTGAGTTCTACACCTGTCTTCTAGGTAGTAGTGAACAAAACAGACAAAGATCCCTGCCCTCACGGAGCTTATATTCTAAAAGAGGGAGACAGTAAATAATAAATATAATAAGGAATTAAAATAAACAGTATCTTAGAAAATGGCAATTGCTTTTAAAAAACTGTTGTAAGTTAAGGGGATTGATAATGTATTCTGAGTTGAGAGTTTGCAGAATTAAATATCAGGGTAGATCTTATTGAAAAAAAATTGAGGTAAGACTTAAAGGAGATGAAGAAGTATAAATATCAGGACAAATACATTCCAAGCTGAGGATGTAACAAGTACAAAGGTACTAGGGTAGGAGCTGCAAAACATGCTCTGCAGGTCAAGTTGATGCAGGAGGTGTTCCAATGATGGGAGGAAAGCCCCTTAACTTGCCAAGTGGGTTCTTGGCTTCCCACGACAAAGAATTCAAGAGCGAGCCAACCAGCTACAGGAAGATTTTATTGAGACAGAGACAGACAACAGATCCTACTTGACAGACACAATAGGGCTCCTTTTCCAGCAGGAGGTGGGCTCCTTATGGAGCAATGGTAACGTTTTTAAATGTTCAGAAACCCCATTAGGAAACAGCTATATGTGACCAACAGTGTCTTGTGGTCAGGCCATAAAAGTTAATCATAAACTGCTGTCACAGAAAGGTAAGCACGGTTTGTAGGGTATCTGGCTTAGTAATTCATCCATCCTTGGGTGGTCCCAGGTGCCAACTTGCTGGTGACTTCCTTGTTCAGGGTGGGTAGGGTCTGGTATCAGTCAAAATGGCTGCACTTAGGCTCTCTCCACCTTTGTTTTCTGCCTATTCCTACATTAAAGTGAACATAAAGGGATGTAAGTTAATGTAACAGTTTTCTCCTTTCTAATCCTCAGTGGATGTTACTCTCCTTTCAGCATTCCTGTCTGTACACTGGATTTATTTTGTGCTGTTTATTCAAAATGTATATTTCCTTTTAACATTAATTTTTGTTTATTTAGTCTCTATTTTCACTTTAATACAGTTAGATTCTGTTAGAGTCAAGGGCAGTATTAGCAATAATTCAGGACATAAGAAGAGCTATAGGAGAGAGTAGATTCAGCTAGGGGATACAGAATTCAGAATTGGAAAAGAAGGAATACCAGGCAAATCAGTTGTCAAGATAAAGGGACATAGGTCTACAAAGTATATGTTATGGTAACCAACTGGGAGTAATATTCCATTCCCCCTTCTTCTCCTGCCCCCCAAGACATTTGGAAGCACATGCGGGTGTTTGAGGGGTAAATAGGATACTCCACAGGTACTTAGTAGGTAAGTGCTAAATGTTCTGCAGTACACTAAACAATTCCACATAACAAAGAATGCTCTAGCCTCAAATGCCCACAGCTACACCACTGAGAATACTGCAGCAAAGATATTGGAGGACCAGGCTGGTCAAAGCAAGAAACAGAGAGTCCTGCAGAGCTTGGGAAGGCAGTTTTCTGGAAGAGTGAAGATTATGTGGGTCAACAAGGGCAGCAAAGGAATTTCCTATCCTAATGAGCTGGAAACGCTGGCGGAATTTATGCTCCTTGCTGTTATGAGGAAGCAAAGGCTTCCAGAGAAGGATATGCATTCATATACACACATCTAAGTAAAGGCAGAACCCTGCAGATACTCATAAGATCCTGTTAGCTTCAAAGCCAGAGGGAAATTTTAAGTTTAAACAGACAGTTACACAGTGCCATCAGAATTTCGTGTTACGGTGATCTGGTACTAGTTGATGAAGCCATTTTCAAGAACGCTCTGTTTTAAATACATGGTTGGCTGGGATAGGAATTCTGATCATTAAAAACTGGTTATTTTGTTTTTAAAGTCACAAATATGTTTTTAAAGACTTCATAGCACATTTGCCAATACAGATTTTCATGGAAATGGGAATTTTAGTTTCCAAGATAGCCCAAGAAATTAGCTATAGATACCTTACTGGCTTAGCCTAGGAATGAAACAGTCTTACATACTGAAAGATCTCTGATTGCTTAGAACCAAAATTGTATAGAAAGTGGTATGAAGTAAAATTGTAAAATAAGATGCCCAAGCATTCCAGGTAAGATGGACTCCCTATGGCTAACGGAGATGCTCTAAATTTTAAATCAGAACCAGGTAGCCATGGCGAGGTGAGAGAGTGGACACATACTCTGTGTTTTTTTGCGAAATGCAGCCCGTGAGGAACATCCTGCTTTGTAACCTGAACAGTTTCTGAAACTGGAGCCAATATAAAGTGCAGGTGGTACCTTCCCCACGCCTCCCCTAAAACTGACCACCCGAAAACATCCAATAGAGACTTATGGTTTGGGGCTTAGAAATCACCCAATCAAGGCTCACGTATTTTGACCAATCAGAACTAAACAAGTTTGAATCCTTCATTTGTGTAAACAGGCCTGATTGAGAACCTCTGCAGGAACTTTCCTATTAAAGCCAGACCCTTCTTTTGTTCTTTGGAGTGCATACTTTAAACTTATACTGAAGGCTGTGCCTCCCCAGTCTATAGATTGCTTTTCAGAAAATAAAAGCTCTCCCCACTTTTTCCCCCTCTGCAGATCTTATGGTCTTTTGTTAACAATGGTGAAAGAAGTATTTTGAAAATCTTTAGAAAGAGTATTTGAAACAAGCAGCAGGTCCTTAGTTTTACATACTTCTGGATCCCCAGCACCAGGGCAGGTAACACTAAATGATTATTTCTAAGTGAATGAAAGACACCAAATGTACAGCCTTAGATTCCTGGCCAGGATAAAAGGTTTCTCACTTTGGATTGCATAATTCTCATGCTTTAATGAAAGATAAAAACACCATTTCTAAGAAAGAAAATATTTCTTGATATTAATTTCAAAAGGAGTTAATTGTTCTTAGGTAATGATCATTGATCTTAGGTAAAGGTCATTGATAAGTATACTTTTAATAAAATACATAAATATTATTTATAAAATATTGCCTAATCATTCTGTAATCTGGAATAAATGTAACTTTTTGTGTCTATACCATTTTGGCCACTTGTATCCAGAGGGCAGAGCAGAAGGCATACAGGATGTTTGTAACGAAGCATAGAATGAACATGGATCTTGGAACTGCTTCCCCTGTTTGGAATGTCTAAGAAGGTCTAGCAGATGTTGAACCCTAACTAGGGGGACTTTGGAGTTAGCATTCTGCTTGATAAATTCAGAAAGGCACTGAACAATTGGATGAAGGATTAGATCCAGACTAATAATAATAAAACATGCTTCTTAGTGAACATTTTATCTATAGCAAAGCAAAACATTTATAATCATCTCATTAAAAATTTTTAGGAAGAGAGATCCTGAGGGGTTTCTAAAAAAACAAGAGTAGATATGTGGAAATTAATAGTCATACCCACTATTAATACAGATGAATACTATAGTGTGTCTTCTTTAGTATTGCTTTATTTTGGAAAATACAAAATATTTATTGGGTTTTTAAAATTTCGCTTTCCAAATTAGTTCTTCATCCCGTTTTTATTATAACATTTTAAATTTATTTGTGATAAGATTTCTAATCCTGGTACTTTTTAGTAACAATATTTCTGTTAGAGATGGACAACTTGAGTCACCATTGATAAAAATAAAAATAAAGACTGTGACTAAACAAAATCGTAATTTTGAGGAAAGAGCATAAGCCAGTGAAATCTAGGACTCTTCATTCCTACAGGAATTTCTTGTCTAATGGTCTAACTTGATAAGAAGAGATTTAGAAAAAAGAATATGTAAAGGAAATGATGGCTAGCTTATCTATTAGATTAGTATCTCCTAACCCCAATTATACTGGAGACCAATAAACTATCTAAAATCTCCATCACCAGCTCAGGCAACATACTGAGAACCAGTGTCTACAGAAAATTAAAATTTAGCCAGGCATGGTGATATGCACCTCTAGTCTCAGCTACTCAGGAGGCTGAGGCAGGAAGATTGCTTGAGCCCAGGAGTTCAAGGCTACAGTGAGCTATGATTGTGCCACTGCACTCCAGCCTGGGTGACAGAGCATGACCCTATCTCTAATAAAAAAAAAAAAAAAAAAAAAAAACCATCAGTTTTCTGGAGTGAGGAAAAAGAGGAAGGTAGGAAGTCGGTAAGTAGAAAAGAGATATGGACATGAGGTAATTTTGAAAAGAAAAAAAAGTGTGCCTGAATATTGCCAAAGAGTAGTTTTCTTACACCTTGTCTATTTTAACTATCTGACACAAGGTATATGGCTCTCAATTCACGAACCTGCTGTACAGATATTCTTTACTCATTTGTCTTCCTGACTAAATTATTTGTTCTTTGAAAGCAGAGGGCTGAGCATTTCATCTCAGAATTCTCCTAGGCACATAGCAGAATCTCACTAAGTTTTTACTAAATGAACTGACTGAATTTGGCTAATAAACATGCTAAGACAAGGCAGTAGCATTCCATCATGACATACAAAAATACTGACTTGTATTCTCATTGGGATGTGTTCTCTCGTGGGTATGGACTATAGGGATGCCTATAGGCAGAACCAAAATATTTTTTAAGAAACAATCCTTGTTCCTAAGTAAGTACTGTGTTGATACCCCACAGAGTTTCATGTCACAGATGATGGCAAGAATCAGTTTAACTAGAAACTGTGAAGAGAAAAATACCATCAGTTGTCTATATCAGTAGTAAGGCAGCTCAGTTCTGCACAACATCCGAGTTGCAGTAACATCACCTCCTAATGGGCCTAGAAGAAGGAATTGGCTAAAAATGTGTTCCTCTAGGAATTGTCCTGCTGAATTGACTTTGTTTGGTATTTGCCCTGTGTAAACTAGAAAGTGGCTCCCCCAAAAAAATTTTTTTGGATTTGGCTACATTTGATAATCAATTTTTCTTCCTCTTAATAGTTATATAACAGAATCCTTTCCTTCTTGAAATATTCTTCAGTTT
>NW_012136080.1:5060509-5063568 GCF_000956105.1 Propithecus coquereli
TACATTAATATTAATATTTAGAATGTAATAGGGCTCTCAGACATCTAGCACTAGCTCTCTTACATGTTCTGGTTTGGTTGTTAACGTAAAAAAAATTTTTTTTAAACTTACTTGCTCTCAGACGTTCATTGTCAGGTTTAATATTAATGGATTTCTTCTTTTCAGTAGCTATTTAATCAGTGCCTACTCTATACCAAGCTCTGTGATAGATGCTGGGAATACCAGTGTAAACAAAACAGACAATAATCTCAGCTCTGAAGAAGCTTACAATTCTAGTGAAAGAATGGCAATAAGTAAGATTAATATGTAAACTGTATAGCATTCCATAGTGTTAAGTGCCTGGAGAAAAATAAGCATGATAGAAGAGAATTAAGAGGGTGTTAAAATTTTAGGACAGCAGGAAAGGCCTTATTTAGAAGGTATGAACTAGAAAAGGCCTAATTTGTATAATAAAAATCTCCTTTTATAAAACCTTAATGTATTTAAATAACATACTAGTGTTGAATTTTAGTATTCTTTTATTTACATAACAATGATAAGAACTTTGAAAAGCTCATGATGTCTAGGAAGTTTATCATCATTTCTTTAGTGTGTCCTGTTAGTGTAGTTTGCTATTTTAGTGTTTTATAGGGTAGATTTCTTGTTTCATGTGCTAACTCTACTAATGTTCTGACCTCCTGCAGCAGCAAATGTGTAATTTGGTTGATTTTATCTCTTTACTGGAAAGGAAATCAATTAGCTTCTATTACTGCATGTAGGTTCTAATGCACTAAAATACATTTTAAATCCCATGGTATTGTGAATACATGTACTGGATATCAACTTATTCTGATTGTATGATACTATTATTTGTCAATTTTTCCTGCATCTTTTGTAAATACTAGGAAATGGGGAAAGCTAAGTAGTTTCTTTCACATTTTGTTTATACTTATGATTTTCTCCAAAATCTTCTATTAGTTATTTGTTAAGAACAAATTAAGAACAAACATGTAAGAATACTAACACTAATTCTACTTCATTACATTCTTAGATTTTAATCCTGCTATTAAAATACTTTCAAATACATTTTAAGAATAGTACTCATTGTAGTTTTTATTCTTTAAGCATAGACCAAGAGAAGAGAGTATGACTATTGTGCTCCATTTACCTATGTGTCCAGCACACGTATCTCCTAATACCTAAATTTCTGGGCTGCAGTTCGATCTAGCCATCACTCAGTTGGTGTGATCATGTAGCAGAAGAGTGGCAATTGGCTTCATGCTCACCTCCTCCCACTGGAGTGATGGTGTCTGTTGAACACAGTATGGTACCCCCTCATAATGATGCCTATATTTCAGTAGTATTACATAGTCATTTATACCCAAAATATAGTGGGCAGGGAAAAGCGTAAACCTTTTTCCTAATAGAAGTTCATGTTGCAAAAACTGATTTTAAGTTCAGATTTCTCACAGTAGTGTAGAGGCTGTTATTATAAGGACGTTGCGATGTTACTGCATAGGTTTTATAATTATCTATGTCATTCCATTGCTGTAAAGCTCTTACAGCAGCAATTTAGATTTACCTAGTGGAAATACAGGTATACTACAACATGTTCCATTTCTGTTTCTCAGTAACAAAAAATCTTAGGTCTTGCTCTTTTAATACTACCTCTAAATCGTATTGTTATACTTTGCATATGTTACTTTTTAAAAAATTTGTAATAATGTAAAATAAACAGTGAGTACCTAATATATTACAAGGAATTGAATGAATGTAGAAATAGTTACTATTACTCAAGTTATGTAGTTTAAGAAGACTTCCTGCCTGAAGTAACATTTTATGTGAATTGAAAAAAATAGCTTGGCTAGTCAGGTTTTGTAGGACAGCCTGAAGAAAGTCACTGAGTCTTGACTGAGGGGAAAAAAATGATAGTAAAGGAATATGATAATAGAGTGAATGAATCAACACCTATTTTAGTGGATGAAGGTCTGCAAAATTAGACTATAGTGCTACGTAGTATGAAGCTAGGGTTCAGTATAGGACTTTGGGGACGTAAGTGACTGAAGGAGTGACACAGCTCATTTTGCAACTACATTTCAGATTAAATGTGGAGGTGTGAGGTGGATTAAAAATGAGATGATTAACCTAAATTCTTTATCTAAAACATTTATTCTTTTATTTTAGTATGTACTTCTTTTCCTGTACAATAAGTTATATATCCTAATAAAAATTAAAGAGCAAGTTGCATTTGGAAGATCAGGTCATCGTAACTCATTGACATTAGGCCACATAACTGAATAATGTCTTCCTTCAGTGAAATACATCAAATGAGATCAACAATTATGACTCATAAACATGCCTTGCAGGCATAAAACAGCAGGGAATTAGCATGTGAGGCTGATAAATATGCATGTAAATAAGCTCCCAAAGGAATAACATGGGTTTGATTGATAGGTTTAGAATTGGAACATATGTAAACCCCTTTATTCCTCATTCTGGTGTAGCTAAGTAAAGATGCGTTTTACTTGTTAAAAAGTTTCAATAACTTTGTAAATCTTAATGCCACATCTGTTTTTTTTTTTTTTTTCTTGTGCATGTCACTTGTGAGATTAATTGAATTGTCTACAGGCTGGATAGCCCTACATAAAGTAAATGGTGGAACAAGGGAATGAATGGCTATGCATGTGGGGCTAGAAATGGGGTAAGAATCTGGGAAATTTCTATTCTTACATTGTAAAATGATGCATGGAAATTTCTTTGGAAGTAAAGAAATAAGAAATTTCTTTGGAAGTAAAGATGCGACATAGCAGATGACTTTGGCTCTCTACGTAATACTTCATGTCTTCTTTTTCTACATTTTAATTCCTAACAATGCAATTTCTATATTTTTGCTGATTTCATACTACTGCTTTGATAGTCCATAATTCAGATGTATTTTTTCAATAATTTTTTTCACTTCTTGATACTTACGCTCATTCTGGTCCTTCTAAATCAATATTTATAAACTGTTGTGGAACTGTATTGGAAAGTACATGTTCAAATGCTAATCGGATATCCAGTGGATCTCCAGTTCTGTGTCC
>NW_012136080.1:5072794-5082083 GCF_000956105.1 Propithecus coquereli
ATAATCAATTTTTCTTCCTCTTAATAGTTATATAACAGAATCCTTTCCTTCTTGAAATATTCTTCAGTTTATGATGATAAAACCATATGATCTATGTGGAGGCAAGACATATATCCCTGTTTGCAAGAAGTTAAGTATCAGTTTATTCACATTTATAAACTGTATAAATAAATCGAAAAGAAGTATGTGTATGTACAATTGTGGAAGGTGAAGAGGGAGTCAATTTCTTTTTCTGAGGATGAGGTGTGATTTCTTTAAAGTGAACAATAGAGTTTTATTCCTCAGCCGGTTGCTTTCTGTCAACTAGTAGGATCATTCCTTTTAGGCCTTTTCCTTGCACAGCAGACTCACTGTTGAACATTAGAGAAGGAGTGGTCATTGCTGTGGCCACTAGAGCCTTTTCTTTATCTAGTGCAACACCATTACCTTTTGCTGGTAAACTTTATTTATGATCAGTAAAATTTGAATTTCATATAATTTTCGTGTCACAAAATAATCTTTTTTTGATCTTTAAAAAAATATTTTGAAATGTAGAAACCTTTCTTAACTCATGGGCCACACAAAAACAGTTGTAGTTTTTGGACCCCTCATCTAGAGTTCTTTAGGGAGAATCACATAATACTGATAGTAGAATAAGGATATAGATGAGAAAATAGGTGATTCATATATGGTTTTAATCAGGTGGGAGGGATAGAAACCATAAATGGCAAATGAGAAAATGGAAGCAGTGTCTGTACATCACTGTTTTAATAGTGGCGAAATAAGGTTAGAGACAGAATGCTCTAGTTCTAGAAAAGATTTCTAAGACTGTGGAACCCAATTTCCATTGAAAAGAGAGGAATCAAAAAAGAGAAAGGATTTGAAGTTTATACAGGAAAAAATACTTATATAGAATAAAGTGCCAGCAAAGGAGAAAGAGAGTAGGTAATCAAAAGAGACCCCTTTTCCCCTAGATAGTAGAGAATCAGAAGAAAATGAAGTTTTGAGCAATGATAAAGTGTGTGGTAACATCATGGTTGGGGCAGAGCAGTCAGCTGGGAAAACCAGCAGCTCTTATCTGAGGATGAGCTCTTATCTTTATTTATGAAGAGTAAGGAAGACTAATAAAGATTGGGAACTTTGGAAATATTATGTAAATAAAATTAATAATTAAATAACCAACAGCTATGAGAAGAGATAGAATTTCATACAAATTTGTAGGCCCCATTAGCAGGCCTCATGTTCTTCCTTCTGCAAAGATTAGGGCAGAGATCAATGGATGGGAGGAATAGTTGCTCAAATATTTGTTTCAGGGCCAGGACTGGGATGAGGTGAATGAAAAGATCAGTATTACTGATTTTTTCCTTAGCCTTGGGTCTCAATGTGGCTTGGTATGGCAATGTTACCGATTCTGTCTTCATTTAAAATTTTGATATTTTGTTAATCATGTATTTTGGGAAATTGCTTGTTTTTTAAAACAATATTGCCTTGAAATATGTTTATGTTAATTACTCAGTTTTTGGCACCATCATCAATGTTATGCCCAAGGTAAACGCCTAACTTACTTCACTTACTTCACCCTAAACCCAGTTCTAATTTGTTGAATGAACAGTGAGGTCTCCCAGTGTTGACAATTGACTTGGAGAACACAGCTAATGATCAGAGAAGCCAGAGATATAACATCTTAGATAATGGGAGCTTGAGATGATGGACCACTGTATCCAATGTAGTGGAACATAGAAGTAGGCAAACAGTGACCTGCAAGTTAAATAGTGAGCTAGTTTTTGACACTCAGTACATGTTTTTCTTATGCTACTGTCAAAATGCTTATAGAAATAGAGATGTAAAATTAAGCATTTGTAGAATCCAAGATATTTATCAGTAATCTGCCTAATATCAGGAAGAATTTCTACAAAGTAAAATGCAGATGGGGTTTAGAGACAGAACAGTAGTAGAGCAGGATATAATGCTGGGAGGAGCTTTATCATTATCATTATTATTATTATTAATTTTTGTTTTTCTTTTGAATTCCATTGCATGCCTGTACCTTTGAAATACCAAGCCTTTGAGGAAAGAAAGCCATTTTTCTGCTCTGAGGGAGTTTTTTCTGACAGAGAGGACTTTTACATGACCAAATGGACCCCTTAACTCCAACTATTCACCCAATATTGCCTTGCTTTGTTCAGAAGTGAAGTTCCTAATAATGTGATGTGGCCAAGGTAGAACAAAATAGGTTATGGTGCATTTCATTCAGAAATAGAAAAATTAATGCTAGGGAAGTGCATAAAACCATGGGATGGATCTGTGCTGTCTAGCGGTGTGTATTCATTGGTATATTTTTAAAGAGAAGATCTGCTTCCATTTACCCAGTGTTTATTATTTTTCTATATGGGTAATGAAGGAAACCAGGAAATTAATTCACCACCAACATCCTCTTCTCCGCTAATGTATTAGAAGAGAGCAGAGCTAACTTCCTTAAGAATGAATAAACACTCAAATGTTGCCGCCCAACAAGGTTCATTTGCCTGCTGCCCAAGAAGAAGCCAATACACTGAGACAGCAGGGTTTACCTTAGAGAAAGAGTTTTTAATTCTGCCTAGTGCTAAGCAGGGAGATGGGAGAAATTTCTCAAATCTGCCTCCCAGAGAATTTGGGAGACAGGGTTTTTAAAGACAGTTTGGCATAGGCAGTTGAGTCTGCTCATTGGCTGGGTTCGGGGAAGAACCATTGGATTGTAGAAATTGTCTTCTTTGGTGGCCAGGTTCTTGGATGGGGGTCACAAGACCAGTTGAGTCAGTTCCTTGGTATGGGCCACTGCTCTGGGTGGATCAGCCTTTCCACTGGAATATGGGACCTGGAAGATATCTCGGAAACTGCCCCTAGGTTTCAGAAAGGTGATGTTATCTATGGAGAAAGCTAAGAATCTTTATGACCACCAGCTATGTGGCTCCAGAGTTGCAATTATAGAGAAGCAAACAGGGGGACAGGGGCCAATTATTATCATTATTTTTATCTAGGTCTGTGCCTTATTTTTACCTCGGCCCTTACCACAGTTCTCACCTTGCACCCCTTTATCAATTTGTAAAGGTGGTTTCACAAACAAAAACCAAAAGACTCAGTAGTATAAAATAAAGGGAGCATTTTTATCAGGGGAGAGAGGAAAGGCATATTTTTGGAAAAGATTTAAAATCTAGGCAAAGTAAATTTTATCAAAATAAAATTGTTGCTTAGAAGCAATAAAGGACAGAATCAGTTAAGCAGAAATTTAAAACATAGTAGACAGGGAGGGCAAATTGAAGGGACAGTATAAAATGAGTTGATGGATGCAGTGAGAGCCAAAATCCCTTCTAGAGCATTGAGACTATAGGAGGGGGTTGTAGAAGATGGGAGACGAGTTTGCAAGAACCTTTGATTCTTTGATTGAGTTTAGATTTAAATTTGAAATCAGGTAAAACAACACAAACACACAGCACTATCTGTAACTTACCTTGGCAAACATGAATTCTTATATGAAGATTATTCTGGTGATTATTGTTTAAAACTGTTGAAGGATAAAATGAAAGCTACTTAAACTTCTGAGAAGTAACAGTCCATGGGTTAGGTTATGAAGCCAGTAAATAGAGTGTAAATGAAAAATTATATAAGTAGTTTAAGGCATTGTGGACCATAAATCAGCACACTCAGAAACTATCAGATATAGAAGCGAAGGACAGAAAACTAAGTCTTGGAATTGAGAGAAGCCCACAATAAATACGTAAAAACATATTAACAAAACTTTTTGGAAATGCTTGGAAAGGAGATTTCTAACCAAAAGAGTGTGCGTGTGCGTGTGTGTAAAGAAAACACGAATAATTATCATAATGGAAAATGAAGTTTACTGTGCTTATATTATTGCATTGGTATTAACATGCCTGAGAATAATGCATACCGTAAACTACCTAATTACACTGCCTTGTCCTATACTGTGCTTGAATCAACTTAATGTAGGATGTTATTTTCTGTGCTTTATTTGCAAGTTAACATTTTAATAATTATCATAAATAGTTACCTTATTTGCATATCGTGGTTCATAATCCAACTGTTCTGTGGATCAACCACAGTTCTGTTATTATTCATGCCAAGACTTCTATATTAGTCTGAATAATCTATCCTAGACTGCATTTCTGTTTCCAGTTCTCTGAGCTTTTTATAACTCTAAAGATAGTGTTTCTTAATCAAAAGATTGAATCATGCATGTGCTAGTATAGTAATCGCTCTGACCCACTATTATATTGAAACTAATTTTTATTTTTGGGGATTACCAATATTTTTATGTAGTATCTTTTTTTAAAACTTTCGTAAAACTATGAGCTTGCTATTCAAGTGATCCATCATTTTTTTTTCTTTTCCAAATATATGTCAAAATGGGTAATAGTGGGCATATATACTAAGAACAGAAAAATTTGGAAAGTAGGTTACCTTTTGAGAGTCAAATTATAAAATGTGTATAAAATAGATCATAGTAAAAATGATCATATTAAAGGGGTAAAACGGCTGAGAGACCAGATCAAGAACTTGGCTATAATGTGATTAATGGTACTAACAATTTAGAGAAAAACTGAATCTGTGTGAATTAGGATTGGCTGGAAATGGAAACAAGTAAATATTGGTAATAACCGTTTAAACATTGGTTATAGAAGGAGTGAGTGAGTGCTGTAGAAAGCCATAGTGTTCTCAGCATTTACCCCAAAGATGTGGAAGGACGAATGCATTAGTTAGAGGAATTCGAAGCTGTTAGAATTAGATTCTTCTGACTCTCTCTTATTTTGGCATTTTCCTTATCAATTTAATTTCTGAAACCTTGATTCCCCCGGTAGTTTTTCTTATATGTAAAGACCATAGAGGTTAGGCTCTCATAAATATCTGATTGTCCTCACAAATTTTTTTGGCTCCCCATAACACATTAATTAATTAGCATATATACTTTAATTTCTTACATGAACAAAATTGACTTGAAGTACCTGACTCCAGTGAAATCTGATGTACTAAAAAATTCAACTTTTAGGATATAAAGACTGAGTACAAAGTGCTAGATGTACAAATATTAGATAGACTATGTTCCATGAAGGCTACCTTTGTATATTTCATAAACACACACAGACACACACACACACACACACAATACTCCTATCATCTAATATAATGCAATAAGATATATCCTGCTGGATTTTTATTTTCATCCTGTCTTTATTGGCTATTTGCTATAAAGCATAGGGTTAAATTTGCAAGGAAAACCCATTTTTTCCCTAAGGCATGTGCCTTCAATTACCAATGAAATAGTCATTATTATTCATTAACCCAGGCCTTATCCTTTTTATTTTTTTTAAAGAGATGGGGTCTGGCTATGTTGCCCAGGCTGGCCCTGAACTGTTGTGCTCAAGCAATCCTCCTGCCTCAGCCTCCTGAGTAGCTGAGACTACAGGAAAGTGCCACCATTCCTGGCTATTAACCCAGGCCCTGATACTCTCACTAAACACATATAATTGAACACATGTAACATATGAAACTCTAACTGAACACATGTAACTGTGCAATATTGATTAAGGATTCTCTATGGTATTGTTTTTGAATGTTTGAAATATTCTCTATAAGAAAGCATTATTGAAATAAGAAATAAAGACTTCGTTACTCGTGTCTGTATTCTCTACAGTGCCACACAGTGTTTTTTACATTTTAAGTTGTTAAGTTAAACTACAATATTTTTTTAAAGCTAATGGCAAATAAATGTAATCATGAAATATTTTTTTCTGACCTAAATGTACTCACCTTTATGATTAGAAATTGGGTCAGCTTGTATTGGTCGGGGGTGAGTATGGTGAATGGGTGTTGGTATGGCTAGATATTAGTTAGCTACTTATCTTTGGCAGAATGAAGATATCAGCTTCTGGTCCAGTGTGGGCAAAGTGGTCATCTTTAGCTGGACAGTTGATGAATGAGTAAGTGAAAGTGGAGTGCACGGCAGCCATCTCAAAATAAGTCAAAGAATACATTTTCAGGAGAAATATTTCTAAAATCCTTCATTGATAAGCTTTGAAAATCATAATACATAGGGTTAAATATAAGTTATTGGGATGACTTCTGGTTTATGATAAGAGATATACAGAGCTAGAAAGAATATCACCCCTACCCCTAAAACAATTAAAAAAACCCTATAGGGCCGGGCGCGGTGGCTCATGCTTGTAATCCTAGCATTCTGGGAGGCCGAGGCGGGCGGATTGTTTAAGCTCAGGAGTTTGAAACCAGCCTGAGCAAGAGCGAGACCCCGTCTCTACTAAAAATAGAAAGAAATTAATCAGACAACTAAAAATATATAGAAAAAATTAGCTGGGCATGGTGGCACATGCCTGTAGTCCCAGCTACTCGGGAGGCTGAGGCAGAAGGATCGCTTGAGCCCAGGAGTGTGAGGTTGCTGTGAGCTAGGCTGACGCCACGGCACTCACTCTAGCCCGGGCAAAAGAGTGAGACTCTGTCTCAAAAAAAAAAAAAAAAAACTATACAAACACCAAGTTCACAACTTTTCTTGAACCCACTGAGTGTTGAAGTTGCAAAGTAATACACTGGCCCAGAATCTAGAGAGAGATAGAAACCTGCAGAGAGAGGCATTGGGCTAGTGCTTACTTACCTGGATCAGGCAAAGAAAGATACCTATAGAAAGAGAACAACTAAGGTGATCATTGCATTGGTGAAGGCGAAATAAATGTATACTGAAGAGAAAGTATGAATCTCCTGGGAGCTGCAAATATCTAGGTAATTCACATCCTTTTGGAGGCTTCTTTTTCATGAACCCCATCAGTCAATCAAAGAAAATGTACCCTGTGGTGAAGAACTAGGGGAAAGTAAGTCAGCCACAGGTGGAGGGGTAATAAACTCTCCCTGGACTCTTCTCCCTCTCACTTTCCTCAGATGAAACAAAGCTGTATTTTGTCAAAAGAGCTGTAGCAATCACCATTGCCCTTAGGCACAGGTGGAATCTCTATGCAGCTGGGGAATGGGAACAAGGAAAAAAACCCTTAGCCCATGAGGAAGCAGAAGAAAACGTGTGCCCATTTCAAAGAAATAAAAATTTCCTTGGTCTTTACTCTCATATTCCTGATGGCAACAAGAACTCCAACAAAAAGTTAAAAAAACCCATATGAATAGGCAAGAAAAAAAACACACTCAAAAAAACACAAAGCAGTCAGAACCAGAACACAAGCGAAGATATGACACAGAACTCTCATAAGTATTCTTAAATAACTATGATTAATATGTTAAAGGCTCTAATGGAAAAGGTGGGCACCATGCAAAATCAGATGGTTAATTTCAGCAGCAAGGCGAACATTTTATTTGAATTGAATGGAAATCCTAGAAATGTAAAACACAGTTACAGAGATAGAGAATGCCTGTGTCAGGGTCATCAGTAGAACTGACAGAAAAGCATCTGAAAATTAGCCTATAGGTCAAAAGAAATTACCCAAACTGAAATACAAAAAGAAGTAAGAATGAACGAAACAGAACACTCAAGAACCATGAGACAGTATCAAATGGTACATAAAATTGGAATCCTGGAAGAGAGAGAGGGCAGAAGAATTATTTGAAGAAATAATGGCTGATAATTTTCCAAAATTAATGATAGACACTAAACCACAGATTCAAGAATTTCAGAGAATTCAAAGCAGAATAAATACAGAAAAAAAAATTTAAGGAAACCAACAACATGGCGTATCATATTCAAACTCATAAACAAAAGACAAAATCCTAAAGGCAATAACAAATTATTGTATATTCTAGCAACAATAGAAAACTAATACAGAAGGTATTATATACAAAGAAAAGAATAAAAACAAATTTTTCTTCAGAAATCATACAAGCTGGAAGACTATCTAGTGACCTCTTTAATGTACTGAAAGGTTAAAAAAAAACCTTGTTTAACCAGAGTTCTATACTCCTTTCTTTCAAAAAAAATGAATAAGAAATAAATACTTCCAGAAAATAGAAGAGGATAGAACATTTCCCAACTAATTTTATAAGGCCAGCATTACCCTAATACCAAAACCAGAAAAGCAAATTACTAGAAAAGCAAACTACACAACACTACCTCTTATCAACTTAGATGAAAACCTCGGGTTTCAGAGTATGAAATGTCAGTTCTTGGCGTGCTCATGGCTGAAGAATGACCAGGTGCACCAAAGTAAAGACAAGCATGAAAATGAGGTTTATTGAGGAGACAAAGATAGGATTATAATGCAAAAGCAAGACACAGGTTTATAGAGTGAGATACATATACCACAGATGATGACTGGACCCATTGTCCTAGCAAAAGAAGGCAAAAAAAGGACTTAGTTATGGGCTCAATCTTGTTTTACAGG
Organism: Propithecus coquereli; assembly: GCF_000956105.1. NCBI lineage: Eukaryota > Metazoa > Chordata > Mammalia > Primates > Indriidae > Propithecus > Propithecus coquereli. The sequence continues at coordinate 5,081,161 of NW_012136080.1, forward strand.
GTCTGGATAGGGACCTCCCTTGTGGCTCAGATGTCCCATGGGAACCACTTTGATTGGACAGTTGGGAGTTATATAACCCGAGTCTCACTATGCATGCATATCTCCCATGAGCCTCTCTGAAAGCTGGTTGTTCTAGGTAACTTTCCAGACTCTATCCTACCTATGCTGCTCAGACTGTGGGCTAGAGAGTCCTCTGCATTCTTTTGCAGTTGGCACGCTAAGTTCTGATTGGCAGAGTTGCAGGGTATACTTTCCTCCCCCAGGTACGGCAGTCACTTGGGAGAGGATAAAGGTGGGGTGCGCCAGGATGGGGGCCCACTTTTGTCCCCAGGAGACCCGAAATCCATTGCTATCTACCTAACAAAAAAATTGTCAATAAAATTATAGCAAAATCTAACAATACATAAAAAGGATAATATATCATGACTGAGTAGATACAAGGCTATTTCAGTATTTGAAAAATCAATATAAGGTACCACATTAACAGACTAATGAAGAAAAACCATATTATCATCTCAGAAGATGGAGAAAAAGCAGCTGACAAAATGAACAGTTACTGGTAAAACTATCAGTAACTAGGTATTAGAACAGAACTTCTTTAACCTATAAAGAATGTCTACAGATAACCTATAGCTATCATCATGCTTATGATGAAAGATGAATGCTTTCTCCTTATATCGAGAACAATACAAGGATATCTCGATCAACACTCCTCTTCAACATCATAGTGAAAGTCCTAGCCAATGAAATAAGGCGATAAAAAGAAAGAATAAGCATACAAATCCGAAAGAGAGAAATAAAATAGTCATCTGTGTAGAAAACCTCAAAGAGAATATGACAAAACTAGGACTAATATGAATTCAGCAAGGTCACAGAATACAAGAATAATATACAAAATTCAATTGTATTTCTATATACTAGCA
>NW_012136080.1:5083128-5086382 GCF_000956105.1 Propithecus coquereli
TATACCAATAAATAATTAAAAATAAAAAATTGTAAAAGCAAAAGAGTTTTGAAAAGGAAAAAAAAGTTGGAGAAGTCACATTACCAAATTTAAAGATTTGCTATAAAGACAGTATGTGATTGACAAAAGAATAGACACACAGATCTGTGGAATTAAATAGCCTAGAAATAGTCCCAAACAAATACAGTCAACTGATTTTTAAAATGCATTTATTAATGTAAAAAGGTATATTTATGTATAATTTATGCTATAAAATTCACTCATTTTAAGCGTGAAATTTAATGATTTTTAATGTTTATAAAATTGTGTAACCATTAATTTAGAACATTTCCATCACTCCAAAAATGTTTTGTGTGCCATTTGCAGTCACTCCCCATTCTCGCCATTAGTCCCAAGAAACTACTAATCAGCTTTCTGTCTTGTAACTATAAATTTGTTTTTGCAGACATATCATATAAATGTAAGAATGAGGCATGTATGACTAGGTCTGGCTTGTTTCACTTAGCGTAATGATTTTTTTGGTTCAACCATGTTGTAGCATATATCAGTATTTTGTTCTTTTTTGTTCCTGAATAGCATTCCATTGTATTGTTATACCACATTTTGTTTATTCATTCACTTTTTATTATTTCCATTTTGAGGCTATTATAAACAATGCTGATACAAACATTTGAACACAGGTCTTCATGTGGACATATGTTTGCATTTCCTCTGGATAGATTCCCAGGAGAAGAATTGCTGTGTCATATGGTAAATTTATGTTGAACTTTTGAAGAAGTTGCCATACTGTTTTCCAAAGTGGCTCCATCATTTCACATTCCTTCCAGCAATGTGCAAGGGCTACAATGTCTGCCCAGTATCACCAATACTTGTTATTTTCCCTTTGTTCATAGCTGTTCTAGTATGTGTGAAATATTGTAGTTTTAAATTTGCATTTCCCTGATAACTAATTATATTGAGAATATTTTCATGAGCTTGTTGGCCAATTGTATGTCTTCTTTGTTGAAATGTGCACGGGCATATTTTGTTTATTGTGCTTCGCTTTATTGCACTGTGCAGATACTGCTTTACAAATTGAAGGTTTGTGACAACTCTGTGTCAAGGAAGTCTGTCCATGCCATTTTTCCAGCAGCATGTATTCAATTAGTGTCTCTTTGTCACCTTTTGGTATTTCTCACAATATTTCAAACTTTTTCATTATTATTCTATCTGTTATAGTAGTCTATGATCAGAGCTCTTTTATGTTACCATTGTAATTGTTTTGAGGCTCCACTATAAGATATTGAACTTAATCAATAAATGTTGTATGTGTTCTGACTGCTCCACTAATGGGTCATTCTCCCATCTCTCCCCTTCTCCTTGGGCCTCCCTATTCCTCGAGACACAAAAATATTGAAATTGTGTGAGTTAATAACCCTACGGTGACCTATATTTAAGTGCTCAAATGAAGGAAGAGTTGCACATCTCATTTGAAATCAAAAGCTAGAAAAATTAAGTTTAGTGAGGAAGGCATGTCAAAAGCTGGGAGGTAGGCCTCTTATGCCAAAGAGTTAACCAGATTGTGAATGCAAAGGAAAAGTTCTTAAAGGAAATCAAAGCGCTATTCCAGGGAACACAAGAATGATAAGAAAGTGGAACAGCTATATTGTTGTTATGGACGAAGTTTAAGTGATCTGGAGAGATCAAACCAGCCCCAACATTCCCTTAAGCCAAAGCCTAATCCAGAGGAAAGCTCTGATTCTGCTCAATTAAATGAAGGCTGAGAGAGGTTAGGAAGCTACAGACAAGTTTGAATCTAGCAGAAGTTGGTTCATGAAATATAAGGAAAGAAGCCATCTCCGGAACATCAAAGTGCAAGGTGAAGCAGCATCTACTGATGGAGAACCCACGGAAAGTTAATCCAGACGATCTAGCTAAGATCATTGATGAAGGCAGCTGTACTAAACAACAGATTTTCAGGGTAGACAAAATGCCTTCTATTGGAAGAAGATGCCACCTAGGATTTTTATAGCTAGAGAGAAGTCAATGCCTGGCTTCAAAGCTTCAAAGGACAGACTGACTATCTTGTTAGCATCTAATGAGGATGGTGATTTTAAGTATGAAATGTCCAGTTAAGTGCTAAGTTTGACAGTTGATATCTCTGACATTTCACTTTGACACTTCTTGCTTTATTTTTATTGTGAAGGAAGATCCTCTGTCTTTCATGTTTTGGCTTATGATTATCTTTCAAATTTTTTTTTAGAGCAATTTCTGTGAAACCATGGATAAGTCAAAAATTTGTGTTATTTTCTAATACGAGTTCCATCATAAACCCAGTGCAGCACAGACAACTCAAAATATCAACAAAGTGTTTGGGAAGGATGTGGATAACGAGCACACAGTACGTCGATGGTTTGAGAAGTTCCGTTCTGGTGATTTTAATCTTGAAAATGAGACACATGGGTGACCTAAGACCAAGGTGGATAATAATGAACTGAAAGCTGTAGTGGAAGTGAATCCATCTCAATCTATGTGTGAACCAGCAGCACAGTTTGGTGTTACTATTCTAACAATATTGGCCCATTTAAAACAAATGGGCAAGGTAAAGAAACTGGATAGATGGGTTCCACATGAATTAAATGAGCGACAGTAGAGAAATCATCTCGAAGTTTGCCTTTCTTTGCTGTCAGGACATAAAGGTGAATCATTTCTACACTGTACTATTATGAGTGATGAAGAACAGATTCTTTTTGACAATTGCAAGCATTCATCTCAATGGCTGGATAAAGATGAAGTTCCAAAACACAGTCTAAAACCGAATACTCATCAAAAAAAGTTAATGGTAGGCCGGGTGCAGTGGCTCACGCCTATAGTCGTAGCACTCTTGGAGGCCGAGGCGGGAGGATCGCTCAAGATCAGGAGTTCAAGACCAGCCTGAGCAAGAGCGAGAACCCGTCTCTACTAAAAATAGAAAGAAATTATCTGGACAACTAAAAACATATAGAGAAAAAATTATTAGTCGGGCATGGTGGCACATGCCTGTTGTCCCCGCTATTCAGGAGACTGAGGCAGAAAGATTGCTTGAGCCTGGGAGCTTGAGGTTGCTGTGAGCTAGGCTGATGCCATGGCACTCTAGCCCAGGCAACAGAGCCAACTCTGTCTCAAAAAAAAAAAAAAAAGAAAAAGAATAAAGCTAATTGTGTCAGTTTGGTGTCCCAGTGCGGAAATTATCCACTACAGCTTCATGAAACCTTCATCCAATTGGATGAAGTGAT
>NW_012136080.1:5086432-5090241 GCF_000956105.1 Propithecus coquereli
AAAAAAAAAAAAGAAAAAGAAAAAAGCTAATGGTGTCAGTTTGGTGGCCCAGTGCTGGAATTATCCACTACAGCTTCATGAAACCTTCATCCAATTGGATGAAGTGATGAGGATGCTTGCATTGAAGCAGCTGAGATTTGTCAATAGAGACAGGCCAATCCTCTTACAAGACAACGCTCAACCACGTTGCACACACAGCACTGCTCAAACTACAGAAGCTGGATGAAGAAAGAAGCTCTACTGATCCAGGAGTGTGGGATGTTTTTTCATTTGTTTGTGTTATCTCTAATTTTTTTCATCAGTGTTTTACAGTTCTCCTAGTAAAGATCTTTCAGCTCCTTGGTTAAGTATATCCCTTAACCTTGAGTCTGTGTCAGTCCTTGCAAGTTAGATGTGTTTCTTGGAGACTGCACGTACTGGAGGTATGTTTTTTCATTCATTCAGCCAGTCTGTGTCTTTTCAGTGGGGCATTCAGACTGTTCACGTTCACTGTTAGTATTGATACATGGGATACTCCTATGCTCATCATGTTGGATAATACCGTGTTGTTTTGTCTTCCCTCTTGTGCTATTGTTTTATAAGAGCTCTGACTTTTGAGTGTGTTTACACCGTTCGGTATCTCTTGTGCTGTTCCACGTATAATGCAGTTGTGAGTATTTCCAGTAGGGCAAGTCTAATAGCCACAAATTCCCTTAGTGTTTGCTTGTCTGGAAAAGTCTTTATTTCTCCTTTATGAACCTTAGTTTTACAGGATGCAGAATTCTTGGTTGGTAGTTGTTTTGTTTAAGAAGACTAAAATGGGACCCCCATTTCTTCTGGCTTGTAAGGTCTCCACTGAGAAGTCTGCTGTTAGCCTGATGAGGTTTTCCTTTGTAGGTTAGTTGTTTCTTTCATCTTGCTGCTTATAGAATTTTCTTCTTCATTTTGACTTTGGCTAGGCTGATGACTATGTGTCTTAGAGATGTTGTATTTGTTATGAATCTTCCCAGTGTTCATTTGATGACCATCTTGTATCTGGACATCTGAATCTTCTCTGATGATACCAGGGAAATTTTCTTCACTAATTCCCTTGAATAAGCTTTCCATGCTTTTTGCTTTTTCTTATTTTCCCTCAGGGATATCTATAATTCATATATTGGTTTGCTTCACATAGTCCGTATTTCTCTGTGATTTTTTATTCTTCTTTTTTCTGCATCTTAGATTGACTAGCTTAGTTGGAGAGCCTTGTCTTCAAGCTCTGAAATTATTCCTTCTACTTGGTCTTGCCTGTTGCTGAAGCTTTCTGCTGTATTTTGAAATTTCCTAAATGACTTTTATTTCTTTAAGTTCTATTACATCTTTTCTTATGTTGTCTTTTTCATTTTTTTCATTGATGTCCTGAAATAGTTTTTTGCCTCCTTTGTGTTGGTTTTCAAGTATCTTTTCAATTCCATTCCTTGTATTTGCCATCCATATTCTAAATTCCATTTCTGACATTTCACAATTTCTTTTTGGTTGGGGTCCCTTGCTATATAGATCCATTGTGATCCCTTGGGGTGTTGAACTAGCTTGTTTTTTCATGTTGCCAGAGTTATTTTACTGATTTTTGTCTCTTCTGAAACCTCTTCTCTTAGGTCACAGCACATAGCTTTGCAGTGCACCTGTTCACCTTTGCTAGGAACTCACCTACTTAGTGACTAGAAGGAGAGGTGCCTAGATGGCACTTTTGTGACCTGCTCTGGAAGATTGACCTGGCAAGGGACAGGTGGATGCCCTAAGAGCCTTTAATACAGCTGATCTGTGTTGCACTATTCCCGTGTGATAGTCACAGCCCCAGCTGGTGCTATATGATATTCCCAGCAGAGTGGTAAGTTGTTCCCCAGGCCACTGTCGTAAGCCCAGGTTGAGGGCTGGGTGAATCCCTCTCCACAGAGGCTGGCCCTGTGGGAGGTTAATCTGCCTGGGTCTCCCCACAGCAATGACAGTGGCAGCTGGGCAAGGCTATCTAGGCAGTGGTCATAGGTATCAAGGCTGCAGCATTTACTCCAACCACGTCCAGGTGTGATGGTGGTGGCTCAAGGCTAGGGGATCACTGGCAGAGCACTGGAGGTAGGGGCTACTTCCCATCAGGCAGCTCACGGGAGCCATAAAGGTGGACCATGGTGCCCTTCGGCAGCTCTAGAGTCATGAGGGCGACCATAGGATCCAACTGCAGTGGGACAGTCTTGGAGCCAGGGCTACAAGGCCCAGTGGCAGCTCTAGAATTTTGAGGGCAGGACCATGGGGCCCGAAAGTGGTGCTGGGGCCCAGGAGGGCTGCAGGGCCCAGAGGTGGCACTGGAGGCTCAGGGTTTCAGCCTCAGGGCCACATGCCTGGGCAACAGTGCTAGTACCATGTGTGCAGAGCTATGGGGCTGGGTGGCAGCCTGGGGATCCTGAGGGCTAGGCTGCGAGGCCCAGCCACTGGGCAGCCAGGGCCCTACCCCTGTCTAGGTCTTGCAGATGCTTTTGCTGCATGGCTTCTCAGGTGGTGTCTGTGACACTGTTCTGTTCAGATCCCTATGTGCAATGGGGTGCTACGCTCCCAGTCACAGGGTGCACAAGAATGTCCACTCTCCCTGCTCCCTTCCTGGCCAGCCAAGGCAATGTGGGGGCAGCTGTAGCAAAGTGGAGCCCTGTATAAACCTGACCCTCTGGACCTGAGAGCTCAGAATGGCGTCTGTTGAAGCAACCCAGGAACCGAAGCTGCCAGGTCCCTGCTGTGCCCACTCTCCAGTGTAGTATTGCTGCACAGAGTCTAAGCAGCTCCCAGTTTGTAGGTCTGTGGTAGTGGTGGGAGTGCCCTCACAGCTCGGGCTGCAGGGGAGCATGGAGCCCCAGGGTACTGTCCTCCATTCCTTCCCCATACACAGATGTCTCCCTCGGGTACCTTATGATGTTGCCAAGTGGGTGGTCCCCATCATCTTCTCTTTCGTTCTGAATATCCCCCTGCGCTCTGCTGATTCATTGTGCTTTTTCCAAGAAGGCCTTTCCAAGAAGGTTATAGGTGGGCATCACCTATAACACTTGATCTTCTCCTTGAGAGCAGCACGTGCATGCTGCTTCTAATCCACCGTCTTCCCTGTATCTCCTACAATGGCTGTAAAATGCATTACTCTTACTGGAGGCCCGTTTGCTTCCCCATTGTTGTTCTACCATTTCCAAGCGCTGTGATACTCAGTCTAATCCATGGAATGGAAGTGTTTTTAACTTGTTCTCAACTATGTAAGTATAGCAGACCCCCTTATCCATGGAGGATATGTTCAGAGACTAGCAGTGAATGCCTGAAACCACAGATATTACCGGACATTATATGTACTGTTTTTTCCTGTACATACATACCTATGATAAAATTTAATTTATAAATTAGGCACAGTAAGAGATTAACAGCAATACTAATAATAAAATAAAATAATTATAACCATATACTGTATTAAAAGTTATGTGAATATGATCAGTCTCTCTCTCAAAATATTTTATGGTACTGTACTGACCTGTTTTTGGACCCTGGTTCACCATAGGTATCTGAAACTGTGGGAAGCAAGACAGCAGGCAAGGTGGGGGCTGCTGTATAGAAACTGAAGGTAAACATATAGAACAGAGTAATTTTGTGTCTTTTGAATTTAATAATAAAGTATTGAGGCTTGTATTGTATTTGTCTTTTATTTCACTTTTATAGGAGCATTTTTATTATCTTATACAAAAGTATTAGTCTATGGCAGATTGGAAGTTTTCGGTTTTTTTTTAATGGACCTTTATTGAAGATCCTCCTCCTCTTTCTCCTGTCCCCTC
>NW_012136080.1:5093081-5095743 GCF_000956105.1 Propithecus coquereli
TTTCCCTCCCCTTGCCTCCCCTTCCTATCCCTTCCCATCCCTTCCCTTCCTCAATTAAGTTCAGACCACAAGTTTTATTTCACCTTCTGTGGGTGAGGTTTCCAGTGTCAGTCCAGTTTTCCAAGTCCTTTCTATACTTTTTGAGTCTGTACCTTACATGTGACCCTCAGGGGGTAGTCTGGGACTTTGATGGTAGTTTATATCTTCGTTCAGTTCTCAAAGCTTTTGTCGTGCTTCTTTGGGTATGTTTCGAGCATGTGTGGTTTGGGAGTGAGCCCAGTATTTGTGTCTGTTTATATGCAGAATTAGACAATCCCCGTGTCCAGTTCTTTCTTCTACAGGATAACCTCGTACTGTGTGGCTGGTTCTATCAGAGCTTTTGCCTTTGTGCTGTTGCGCAGTTCCACATGAATGGGCCCACTTTTTTGGCAAAGTGATGAGAGAAAGAGCAAAGAAAAAAATAATGGACATTCCCCACTCACTCTTTGCACAACAAGGGCCCTCTTTCCTAGTTTTCTTTCCAGAAAGATAGCCTTATTGGAGTTTTAGGTGCACTCACCACTGCTACCACCACCCACTGTAGCAGTGTAGTTCTAAAACTAGACCTGGCCTTGTCTGTCACAGGTTGGAAATGAAAAAAAGAAGTGAAAAAGAAAGAGGATTCTTCCTACACTTTCCAGGTCACAGTGGCTCCTTTTTCCAGTCCCAGAAAAATGAGATTCTTTTGGAGTTTTTGCTCTCTCTTTCTGCTATTTAGTTCTCAGATTTAGCCTGACAGAGAAAAAATAACAGAAAACTCACCACCACTGACTTCTTCTCCAACATGCCTACTATTATTTAATTTTTAGAGTCTTTAAGTAGTTGCTTTTTGGTGTATTTTGTCATGAGCTTTTTAACTACAGTCAATGGGAGACGGATGCTATGGTGGTGTTCCCCATGGGTGGCACTGGAAATCCTACTAGTGCTTTGCGATGTGCTATTTCACTGTTTTTTCCATGTTGTTTGTGTGTGTGTGAGATACAGATGTCAATCTTATTGAGAAACCAAGTTAATTTCTGATATATGTAGAAAGAAGTTTAAATATTAATCAAATTAAATTAATTCTTTACTGCGAATAGAAATAAAATATTAGCAACACAATTATTTACTTTTCTTGCCATATGAATAATTTCAAATCAGATCCTGGTTAGAATATCCTAGAATTAAATATGCAGTTTTCTCTTCCCATTTTGTCATATTATCCTATGGTCCGTATCCTAACTCATCTCTTTGCTTCTCTCTTGCCTCCTTTCAGTCTAGTCTTCACATAGCAGTCAGAACAGCCTTCGTTTTTTCCATCATTTTAAAATTTCTCAGTGGCTTCTCACTGTACTTATAAAATCAAGACTTCCTCCCTTTAAAACCCTAAATTCTATAGCCACTCCTTATCTTGCAGACCTCCTCTCATACTCCTCTTCCCCTAATCCTCCAGCCACTTAGGCCTTATTTTCTTTTCTAAAAGCTGACTTATGCTGTAAGGCCTTCACGTGTTGTGCCCTTTGCTCTAGATGTTCATACATCTGATTTTTTTTTTCTTGTCGTTAAAATCTCAAGTCAGATATCGCCTAGCACCCTCTCCCAGTCACTATATGTGACATTATTCTGCTATATTTTCTGTAGTTCTTACAATTATCTCTTATATATGAATTTATTTTCTTGTGTTTTCTCCCCCTGCCTCTCCGCTTCATTCTGTTTTGTTCTTTGTAGTACAAAATTCTTAGAACTGGAACTATGTGTCTGGTATCTAGTAGAAACTCAGTAAATTTTCATTGAATGAATGAATGATTCAAATGAGATTAAAATATTAATGGGCTTTAAAAATGGTAAATTGCCATACTTAAGATGGTCTGATGATAGTATCATCAATATTGATAGCTATTCTATCATTATTTTTTGACTTGGACTACCACAAAGCTGCTTATCCAGTCTCCCTCTATTCACTCCCTTTCTTCCTACACCCACCCACAAATTACTTTACCCTGAAGTTCAAGTAACCATTTAAAAACTAATCTTACTGTGTTATATTTTTGCTTAAAACTTTTCCTTCACTGACTTCCTGTTCATCTTAGGATAAAGATCAAAATCCTTAACATGACCTCCACAGAATCTCGGCACATGTTGATACCTAATGGAATGCTCCTTCCTTATGGTCAGTGACACCCCCCCCATATGTTATTATAGCAAGGTGTGTAACTCCCCTGTATAACGTTTTCCAAAGTTGTCATTGTACATTGCTTTCACTGTCCCTCTCCTCTGCAGGACATTCAACAAACTCAGGTATGTCAGGGATTGGTTTTGAGCTTTTGCTTACTACTATAACATTAGCACTCAGATATTGGAAGTGTTTAACACATTACTAGGAAAACAATCCTAGAAAAACTATTACATGATCTAGGTCCATGACTAGAAGTTTGAATTAGAAAATGCATTTATTAATTAGGGCCCACTTACAGTTTGTCTAGATAACTAATAATTTGCTAGTTTGGAGAAAATGCTCAATAAGTGATAACTACTTTGAATGATATACTTTATATTCTATAAGGATTTTGTACAACATTGCACATTTCCTAGCAGATTTAAAGGAGTGGCCATTATTTTTTACGTATTTCTATTTATTACCAGG
>NW_012136080.1:5095793-5096963 GCF_000956105.1 Propithecus coquereli
CCTTTCCTTTTTGTATTTTTCTTCCTTTCTTTTTCTTATTCTTACTTTTATTTTTACTATTTAGTTTTTAGTCTTAATAATTTCGCTTAAGTGTACAAGTTTTTAATTTATATGTATTGCTTTGACAACTGGAAACATAAAGTATATCTAAGAAATGAAATATAAATGAATACTAGAGTAGGTTAAATTAGTTTACACATTCTGTTACAATCTCATTTTTTATTTAGGTAATATTTACATCTATTCTTTATGCTGTAACTGTATTTGAATGCAACTAATGAGAAGATAATTAGATTACATTGATGATTTCTGTAATGTGATTCTGATAATGTTTGAAAAGGCTTTGGATTTTGAAGATTTACTAAGAGTCTGTATTAGCCCATGAGTCCCTGAGGCTATGTTCATTTTATTTTTTATAATGTTGTTTTTCTGTGTTCTTGAGATTGCACAACTTCTATTGATCTATCTTCTAGTTCACTGACTCATTCCTCTGTCATCTCCATTTTGTTTTACAGCCCATCAAATGAATTTGGAAAATTTGAGATATTGTCCTTTCAGATATTGTTCTAAAATTTCCATTTGGTTCTTTTTAATAGTTTGTGTTCTTTACTATGTATTTCTATTTTTCTATTCATTTAAAGAGTGTACACCATTACCTCCTGGAGAAAAGTTTGTTGACCTAAGGAAAGAAGTTGTGTTACAAAATGTAATTTTAAAGAATTTTCTTTAGCCAAAGTGACAACAGCTACCCAAGAAACATTTCAATTTGCCTTGGGAAGTTCCACTCAGCCTTTGTTACAAGGAAATTTTTAAATTTTGGGGGGTTGGAAACCTGTGGCATTCTGATTTCAAGATTGTTCTTTTCTAGCACCAAAGGAGGCAAGACAGTCTTCATCTCTCTCTCTGCTGCACCCCTTTTAATAAAAGGATTTGTTTTGTAAAGTTTGGATTCAGTTAAAAGGCCACACGTAAGGACCTAGAAGGTGACTTGTAGCCTTAAGGCTGCAGGTTCCCCTCCTCAGGTGGGTCTAGCCTATGGCATGGATTAGGTTAATTTTATGGCTACTTGGTGTCAGTCAGTCTGGTGGCCAATAGCAAGTGGCTTCCAGAGGTGATTACTTAGCTCAAGGGGGTAGTGAGACATGACTGCTGTCACATTTCAGTCCCTCT
>NW_012136080.1:5100177-5150536 GCF_000956105.1 Propithecus coquereli
ACTTTTTAAAATTTTGATATTGTATCTGAGGATTTTATATTACTATATTTTAATGTGATTTGGGTTAGTAAATCCTTTGTAATACTAAATATGTGTTTGAGAATATTTATCTAGGCTTCGAGACTTGATAGTTAAAATACCCATTATGCTTCTTAAGTGTATCTTTGTTATAAGAACTTGTTCAGTTAGCTATCATTTAAAAAATGTAAATAGGATTAGCTCCCCTGGGTTCACGAATGGTAATTTATATCCTTCAAATGGTTCCAAGTTGAATTTTTCAGATACCTAAATGGGAGATATCTAATATTAACTGATAAGGTAAAGTACTTGAGGTTAATGGATGCCTTTATATTTTATTAAGTCTTGTCCACTAGATGTTAAACCAATCTTAAGGGATCTAGCACTGATTGTAATCAACAGTTAAAATGTGTAGTGCCCAAAGTAATCTTTTCTGTAGTAAAAGATGTTTCCTTTTTTAATATATTGAAGAAAAAGAATAATTTTGATTAATATAAATATTCTATAGGTATTATTTGAAAGATTTGTAGAAAATGAAATAGGACTTCAGTCCCAGGTATACTGTATTTTATTTAGCAAATAATATGTATGCTATTTTTTTCCATATATTTATTTAGGCACTGAACAGATAATTTAATTTAATGTTAGAGTTAGAATTCCCTACATCTCAATTAGATGCTTTTTGAAAATATAATGTATTTTTTTTGAGGGGGATGTGTTTTATTTAAGCTTTTGTAGGACTAGTAGCAAAATCACAAATGTCAATCAGCCAAAGTTTAAACCAAATTGTTATATGTATTTTAGGATAAAAATGTAGTGAAGGGAAATTATATGATTAATCATCTTTGGCCTTAATACTATTTCTCCAAGTTTAAAGAAATATTTTCAAATATTTTTTGTCAACATATTTACTTCCTAGCAAGTTCTTCTCATAGTCTACTTTGTTGTTCATCTACTTCCTCTAAATACGTTTTGTAATTGTCTAAATTTCAGCACTGGCATTATATAACTCTTTTGTAGGAAGGTACTTTTGAGGTCCAGGTGGTCTCTGGGAGAACCATACAGGCCAATAATAGTGTTCTGCTTGGCATCTGAAGACTGCACCCTCCCCCAATAAACGGTACATTTTTTTTTTTTTAAGACAGAGTCTCCCTCTGTTGCCCTAGGCAGACTGTAGTCCTCCCGCCTCAGCCTCCTGAGTAGCTGGGACTGTAGGGGCTATGCAACAATCTCCCCCCGCCCCCTGTAATTTTTCTATTTTTGGTAGAGACAGGGTCTCACTCATGCGCTCAGGCTGGTCTTGAATTCCTGATCTCAAACAATCCTCCCACCTCGGCCTCCCAGCATGCTAGGATTACAGGCCTGCGCCACTGAGCCCAGCCTAAACGGTACATTTTACTAGTCATATTAGAGTAACATGGAGTTGACATAGCTCAGTGCAATCTACTACGACTGCTGGAAAATGAGATCATAGCTTATGCCTTGGCATTAACCATTAGTAAATGAGGGCATATAAAATACTCAGTAGTCTCCCAATTTGGGGCAAATTAAATTGCCATCTATATTAAGAGACAGTCACTTTCAACACAGTAGAAATTTACTATTTTGGAACAGAAAAGGTCTGCAGATCATCAGAATAATCTAGGAAACCTTTTAAAGTAGAGTCCTGGATCTCATCCATGAATATCTCAATCTGTCCCTTCTCTTCCCCCCACTCTCATACACACACACACACACACACACACACACAGAGACCCTACCTACATACCTGTTCCCAGGTGATTTGGATGACTGGCAGATGTGATCTGGTCCTACCCTCTGTTGTAATAAATGTGAATGTTAGGACCTGGAGAGATTAGTTTTGCCTTAGCATCCCATGTTCTTGATTGATTCTGATCTACTTTGTTTTTACACTGAGACATCAAGCAGCTTTAAATCCATAGAGTACCTGGAGAAATGACAATCATAATAAATAGAAATATTTGCATTGTGTGTTATTCAATGTTGTCTTAGTCTATTTTATGTTGCTGTAACAAAATACCACAAACTGGGTAATTTATAAAGAAAATAAACTCATTTCTGACAGTTCTTGGGGCTAGGAAGTCCAATATCAGGGTGCCAGCATCTGATGAGGGTCTTCTTGCTGCATTATCCCATGGTGAAAGGCGGAAAGACAAGAGAGTGTACATGAGAGAGAGCAAGAGATTAAAACTTGCAGCATTAAGCCCTTTTATAATCAGCATTAACTCATTCATGAGGGTGGAGCTCTCCTGACCTGAACACCTCTCGTTAGGCCCCGCATCCCAGCACTGTTGCATTGGACATTAAATTTCCAATACATGCTTTTTGGGAGACATATTCAAACCACAGCACATGTTAACTTAAATCGGATAGTTCTGCTTGTGATTATTTTTAAAATCAGTCATTGTTTCCATTTAGTTGCAAAATCATTAATGAATTCTTATAGCTTGTTTTATTGATATATGTGTAATACTATATATCATCACATGTTTTGGTTTGTTACCAGATTAACTATAGTTTTAGTTCTTTATCATAACTCTAAGAAACATTTACATATCTTAAGGTCATGGATTATATGGCTTTATATTTCAAGGGTGTGATTTTTTTAAAATTTACTGTATTCCCATTTTCTTTCTTTATATCATATTTGATGTTTGATATGATCATTTTCAGGAGGGATATTGTAAGGGCTGCACAGGTCTTATATACTATCCTTGTGTAATTCATAAAATTTTTATTAATTAAAAAAGTTTCTCAGAAATAATGGTTTTTAATTACTAAAAAGAAAACAGTTGCAATTTTCAGTTAAGTTATAAGTAAGTGTATTCTCTTTATATAGAATTAATAGCCTTTTATTCCTCCACTGGAACCAGTATTATAAATACATTGATTAAAATGTTTATAAAAATGATAGCCAACTTTTATTGAGGACTTACATTGTTCTATACTACACTAAGCACTTTGCATTCATTTTTCTCATTTAATCTTCCTAACTACATTTTTTGGTAGAAATTGTTATTGTCTCCATTTTACAGGTGAGGAAACAGATACTGAGCAGTTATATAACGGAACAAATAAATGGTAGAACATGTACTCAGGTCCATCTTGCCTGAACCTTAGCTTTTTAATCATGATGCTATAATGCCTCTACTTCATAATTTTATGAAACTGAATATGTCAGTTTAATTTTACCAATTCAGTAAGGTTTTCTCCCAGAAATACTTTAAAGTTTAACTAAAGATCATCAATAGCATATTTATTCTCCTCCTGTGTATCTGTACCTCTGTGTGTCTGTATAGATTTCACCCTCAAAACCAAAATCTCTTCCTGCCTTTGCAGAATGGCTCTGTGCCCCAGTAGTCCTTTAATATTTAGCCAGGCCTGCACTCATCATATAGTGATCAGCTTGAGGTGGAAGCTTAGACTCTTCTCAGTAATATGCAAGTTGCTCTGGCCATGTGCATGGCCTTCTCCATTCTCCCAGAAACATAGATGCTTTTGAATGTCCTAATTTCCCAAAGAAACTCTCATCAGCTTTTGCTTGCAGGCCTTAGGTGGTCTATTTTATGTTTTAGTTGTAATCTTTTGCCCCAGGCATCTGTGAGTTCTTTGCTTTGCTTTGTGTTCCAGCAGTACCTGCTGCTTTTTCTAAACTTAAGCTGAACAGAGACAAGTGCCTTGTATCAGTCCTTCAGGTAGCCCCTAAACCGGTTAGAACAGATGTGTACAACAATTTGCAAATATGGTCTGCTCTGCTCCCTCCTTAACCAAGTACCAGACTCCCAAACTGGGGATGAATGGAGCTTCCCTCTTAAAGACTGCTGCAGAACCAAGGAGGGGATGGGGCAAGGGCAAGTAAAAACACCACAAAACTTTTAAGTTGCCTTTTGCTGGATTCCACGTCCATTTAGTTTTGGTAAGTCTTTGACCATTTTCCAGAGTCTTGACAAAGTTAGTTCTGAAAGCTAGTGCTTGTTTTTCAGTGTTTCTGTGGGAGGAAAGGTACTTGGAGTTCATACTGTGCCATCTTGCTGATGTCACTGCTGTCTTTTCTTTTTCTTTTTTTTTTTTAAAGAATTCTATTAAAGATTTAATAGGAATGACGAAATATCATTCTCAAGTTAAAATGATCCACTTGAAAATGTTTTTTTTATTACAAAATAGTCCTTATACATTTCTATTTTACATCTGAGTTTTCATTATCTGTAATAATTTGAAAATATTTAGAGGACTAAATATGGCTATTAAATCATTAGAATGTAGATAAATTAACAATAATAGAGAAAATGGACAATTATAAAATTCATGAATTTTCTTTATTGACTTTAGCACTGACTCTTAGATCTAATGGGTGGTCCTGAATTTTTACCATAAATTATCAGCATAGGGAGGCTGATGGTTACCTGATTCCTGAAATGATGTAATATCCTTAGTGGCTACTATGTTTGTGGATGATGCTGAGTCGTTATGCTTTGCCTTTACTATGTGACATGTGAATATACTGTATTCATAATTTTTAAAAATCATTTACCTTATAAGAGATTTTAAATTTAACTAAAATGTTTCAGTAGTATATGCAAATTCATTTAAAAGACACAAAAGTTTTCAGGTCTCTACACAACTACACCCATAGCTTTTTTTTCATCATAGCTTAAACCAAGTCATTTTTCCTTCTTACTATTAAATTAAATATTCATCAGACACAGTTGGTGACAATTCTCTAACAATTCAGAGATAAAAATCTTATGTAATACTTTTCAGAATTCCTACCTCATGTGATATAATACTCCAAAACTCGATGTTTTCAGATGTAAACTGAAGGCACATTTGAGTAGGTATGCTTACTTATGGTGTTATCCTGGTTGTTTTTAACTTAACCTATTTTAAAATCGTTGATTCTCCTTCGTGAACTAGGTATTTGCGTATAAAAAATACTACAGAATTAGCATGATTTCCATAGGACACAGAGAGAACCTATAAATTGCCCTTAGTTAAACATGACTGCAGTTAAAGCTGAAAGGGAGTCCAGAATTCCATTCGTTCTATTTTGAAATCTAAGTTACAAATACACATATTTTATTGGGTTAATAAATTAGATACACATTTGAAATTACAATTGGAAAATACTATACATTTTCTTCCTCATTTAAACTAATGCCTATTTTTTTCAAATCAGACAACTTATTTTAATTATGAATATGATGAAATCATTTTGCAAAGTTACTTACTGATTAGTGAGAAATGAATGTTATGTAAATTTCAAACTCTGTGGTCACATGTAACTGATGAACTGTTTCTATAGATACATGTTGCACAATGTCACACATATATAGTAACATATATATATATTATGTATAATTTATACATGTATTTAAAATGTACTAAGTAAATATATCCAGATTATTTGACTGGTTAGTTTATATTAGGTATTGAAATACCTTTAAAATCTATTCTAAAAATTTATTCTATTGTTAAATTACTTTTCAAGCAAGTGAAAGAAAGTCTGTTATATTAAAAGCACATTTAGGTATTTGTGCTGTTTGATCATTTAAAGGTCTTTGTGTAAGACTACCAATGTATTTATGTGTGCGTGTGATCGGAAAACAGCCTGTGCATCCTTGTTACAGTTATGGCTACCTGACAAGTTAGTTCAAGAATCAGAATAGCAACTAAAAGTATCATATTAAACTCTCTTGCACCCTCTGTTGTTATTTTTGAGGAACACCGCATATACGTTCCTGTGATTGTATTGTCATTACATTATTTAAATCCCTGATAAAATTAATACTTATTTTATTATACTTGCCTCCAAATTAGATTGAATAGTATTGTAACATTTGCTTGTAATTCTTCGTTGGTGTTTTCCTGTGTTACAGATATGTTTTTATCATATTACAGCTTAATTGAAAGATGAGCCTTTCTGTTTGTCTTTGATTTCTCCTAGTTACCAGTTTTAAGCTGCGCACCCCCCCACCCCCAGCCCCAAATGTTTCACACAAATGAAAATCTCTACAGGATGTAGCACATTGTATATACAATTTTCCAAAATTACAGATTCTGTCTGTTCTTTTGTAAACCTTTCAGTAGTCAAACAGTTTCCTTCCAAAATAAGAGTCTGGAATCGTCCATACTAAAATTAAGAATTTATAACTGTAAGGAACAGATGTTTTCATAAACATTTGCTATAATTAATTTCAACTAGAGGATTGAGGGAACAAAGCGTTTTTCCCGCTTCAAAACTTTATTGCCTTTTCTCCATATAGCAAACTCTGAAATCTTTTTCTAATATTGTTAGTGGAACAGTTGTACTCCTTTTGATATGTTTTTGAGAAAGAAAAACTTCTTTTTTTCCTCTTTATGATGTTTTGCACTTTGAAAGTTATATTTAATGTAATATTTCCATTTGGAAACAGTTATAAACTGAAGAAAACCTTTGTAGTATCTTATGATAAAATCTGGTTGTTTAAAAAACTAAATCTCTTAATTATTTGAAGGATTTTATATTTGATTTGATAAATATCAGCTTAAAGAAAAAATATTCTATTGGCAAAATTTTGTATATTTAATCATAATCTTTAGTTTTAAGAAGAAAGAAGGCTCATATTTTAAATGTATAATATAGTGCTTATTCTATACTGATTACAGAATGTTTCACAGGAAATGTCTGCAAGCTGTTAAATAACATGTGCTGTAAAAAATTTCATTTAGCAAGACAGAGACTAATTTTCCTTTAATTTTTCTAGTTTATTATAATATTAATTTTTAAGAAAATGAAGTGTGTTGTATGAGTAATCTTACTGTATTCATGTTTTCAATGAATTAACAACGTATACCCAGCTAGATTAATTTTAAATATTTAAGTGTTTTTGGATTATTTTCTTCTATAAATTATCACCATTTTTGAGTGATATAATACATTTTTAGGATTTTTTGTTCTTTCAAAAAACAAAAAAACCTGGAAGTGTATTTTAAAAAATGAGTGGAGTTAAAAGTTTATTAAGTGGGCTAGTCCTCAACTTCCTGAACACTTTGGCAGAGCTACACATCTCACCAATTTCTTGAAGAGAACTCGTGTTCTATACTAATCTATCAACTATAAAATGCTTAAAGAAAAATAGGTAGCTGTCATTAAAATTACACTTTAGCTTTCAGTAACCATTTAATGAGTAGCATAATTATGTAAGTATAGTACCTAAGTACTATACTCAATAATTAAAAATAATCTCATCTTTAAAGTGAAAGCTCTGTAATTACTATTTGACTTAACCAGGGCCACTGATGATTTTCAGTGGTACCTTAGATTGTTCAAAGTGGATTAAAAGTATAAATGAAAATGAGATGAATCATTGAATTATTAAGCTGTAAATATTTTAAAAATGAATATAACCTGATGTTTCAAAGTTACATTATAGAAATTGGGGTATAAAATGTAGTCAGATTCCAGTCTTTTTATTTGTTTTGAAGATAAATAATATATTAATAGTAGTATACTATGATTTCATAAAAACTGCATTTTGTAGTATATATTTAAAAAATTAAACTGTTAAATTTCTATTAATAAGAATATATATTTTACATTGGGGCATGAGTAAGCAATTTTTTCAACTTAGTACAATTATTTTTATTTTCTAGTCTTTTAGCTGACATGTATGAATTTGTTCTAAATTTGATTTTATGAATGTGACAGTTTTTCAGTGAAAATGTTTTTTTCCAAATGTATCATTATAGGAGACACAAATAACTTTTGGTTTTGTTGCTCTTTCATGTTTTAAATTGCTGAACTTTTGACAGTTAAAATTTTACGAAGAACATTAAGGTATATTAAAAGTTCATTAAAATGTGTTCTTGATCACCACCTCCCAGGGCTGCTTTCTGGTTTACCTGTCTGCTGTCTAAATTCCCAGAGGTGGTGAACTAGGAGCTGGAAAACCTTCCAGATCTGCTCTGTACTCCTCTCTTTTGACTGTGTTGCTGATCAGGATTGGTGACTTGATCACTAACAAAAAATTTCCTTTGTTTATAAACATTAGTGTATGGTTAGGTGGTTTATAAACTTTAGTTTTCGCTGTGATTCATAAGAGGAAAATGTCTACTACACTTCATTTGTTCCTGTTAGCAATTACTTTGGCAGTATTGCTATCCAATTTAGGAGTGGATTGTTGGTTTGTATTTTGGCATCAAAATGAAATTTTTTGCCTTAAACACTTTGAATACAAAAGATAACTTGGGGGAGGGATGAATAAATATATGCTTTTTGACTAATATATTGCATAAAGCTATCACATAGTAGTTTTTCAACAGAAATAATCAGTTTCATAATCTCCATTATTTCAGTGTTCTAAATTTTGTTTTCCAGGAGATTCAAATAAAAATGGAAGACGAACAAGTTCTACTCTAGACTCTGAGGGGACTTTTAATTCCTATAGGTAGGTGATGAATACATAGACATAATATTGCAAGATAATGTATAAGAAACATAATCATACAGGATTCTAATCTTAGAATAATAAGGAACCACTATTTGTGTTTTAAATATCTAACAAATGTAAAGAATATTGTGTTATGTGATTGCAGATTTAATGAGTAACAGAAAATATAACATCCTAAATTCTTGAGTAAATGAACTTACTGCAGATACCTGTTGTTATTCTATAGTAGCATAATTGGAATGAATGCACATTTAATATTAAGCTTCATTATAATCCATTTTTGTTTTTTGTTTTTCCAGCATATCTGTTACAGTACTAAAGCTTCCTTTTACATTTCTTGCTAAAACAGAGAACTGCTGACAAGTGCCTAAGAGAGCTTAAAATATAATTGATAGTTGAATTAAGTGCTGTTTGTTAATATCCTGCTTGAGTTCTTCAGCAAATAGGGCAGTTACATCTCAATAAGTAATTCTTTACAAAAAGGATATACTAGTTAAGAAAATATGTTTTTTATCTAGTCCTTTGTTAATATTCTCCTCATGATTTGAATTTTATTTGAGTAAAAATATTTATGATTTTTGTACCTTTATAATAGGGAAATCCAGAAAGATAAAGATTAAAGTATTTTCAGTAATATTTGAAAATCTGTATACTGAACCAAAGTGGTGTAAGAACCCAGTTGTTTTCTCTTAGGAAAATAAATGCAGATTCAATAATAATACATTTTAACATTATAGATAGCAATGCAGATTCCCGAAGAAATACTTTAATTGGTCTACACTGTCCTTATGATTAATTAGTTCTGATACTTGTGTAACGCCACTATAAAATATATGCAAAAACCACTGTATACTTGGAAACTCATTTGAATATTAAACAATGTCTCTTTTTCTGTAGTAAACATGGAATTTATGCTTAGTTTATATTTTTATTTATATACCTATTCTATATCCTTAATTGGAACTGTATCATTTGTTTCTTCAGATTTCAGGCAAGCTTTTATCATCTAAAGTAGAGACGTGTACAGGAGGTACTTAATAAGAATGTGGTAAATGATAAAATTTTTATAATTTCTTTATGAATTTTAGAAATGAGATGGTAATTGAAACACTTGACATCTTTATTTTATACCAGTTGGGGTCTGTATAAATAATCAGTCATTCAAGTGTCACAGATACTACAAAAGGCTTATGTTCCCTTGGTGTTCTGGAAGGGTATTATCACAGCAATAAAGCTCATATGTTGTCATTATGTTTTCACTGTATCTATCCTACCTTATAAATGTTGGAATTCTCCAAATCCTTTTTTTAGTCCTGAAGCATAAGATAAAGCTTGGGTTTGACATATTAAATAATAAGTAGAATCCCCTATCTGAACATGTCATAAATAGTAACAATGATAACCAAAAAAAGTGAATATGAAAGATAGTTAAATAAATATTCATGATTTAGCATGTAACTGAGGAATGTTAATATGATAATATATATGAAATCTATGATGGTAATATTATTAGGAATAAATACAGTAAAAAATAACCAAGACAAAAGGAAAAAAGGATATATTTCAAAGGAAGGAAAATCCCTTTATTTGTGTATAAATTTTGTTGGTGAATTATATTTTACAATTAACATTTGTAGTTTAGCTAATTATGGTAAATAATGGACATAATATAAAGTTAAGAGAAATGTTTTAATGTGAAGGCACAGTATTGTAGTTTATTTTGTTCTAGAATAGTTTGAAGATTAAAGTATCTGTATTATTGAATGATAATTATATTTCGAAAATGAACTCCTAATGCAACTTTGCACAATAAATACTAATGTTAACTAAATATTTTTAATCAATGCCTGTCACTGTGTAATGTTAGGATATTAATTTATTGTTGTAATTAAAAAGGCAAGATAAAAAGCTCAGGTAGTGTAGTATGTAAAACCAGGCTTTTAATAGTTGGCAGGCCAGCACTGCTATTAACTAGTATTATAGTATTTAAGGTGTGAAATGAATATTTTTCAACTTAGTAGACAATAGTTCTTATAATAACGTTACTTGTGAATTTGACACTTGGGTTAAATGTAGAATTCATAGAAGTACAGCTCTGGGCTATATTTTCATATTAAGGTTATCTGACAAAATCTAGAAATTGTTGCAGAATCACATTCAAATGGCAAGAGAATTGTCAATAAAATTTACTTTTGAAAATGAAAATTATTTTTCTGTTGCCAATTTAGCTCTTTCAAACTAACTAGAAATAGGTTATTAGAAAAATATACCTTTCAACCCTCAAATCCTTTTGTATAAGAATTCTACTTTTCTATAACAATTCCACTTTTGTATTTAAACTACAACAGAGATCCTAACCTTTATTCACAGTTAGACAACTCAGGCCTTAATTCTATCACAAACATACTGTAGCTGTGTATACTTGTGTCCGGGAGTAAGATTAGCTTTAGTTTTTCATTTATAAAATGGGCATTATAATGTTTCCTGTTTCCTTCCTTATAACCTGTTTCCTTCCTGCAGCTGTTTTAAAGACTGAGGTAAAATGCATGAAATACAGCCTTTTGAAAATATAAATGCAAAGCCATGGTAATACTTCTTTTGTGCACACTTCATGTAAATTGGTAACTGTTGCCTGTGTTCACCCTCCAATGCTTTCACCCTTCTGTAGCATATGCTGAGATTTTATTAACTTTTGAATTCAGTCTTGAATTGGTCACCCAAATCTATATTCTTTTCATTATTTGTCTTATTATGGTATTAGATTGTCAGGTTCAAGAGGGCATAGTCTTTGGGTTTTTGTTTGTTTTTCAAAATAATATCTAATCATAGTATGTTGGTTCAAATCGTGATTCCAACTACACTGAATACTTAGGACAAGTCTTAGGTTTAGATTCCTACCTTTGACGTGGAGATAATAAATTACAGTTGATAATAAAGTACAGTTGATAAACTTTGAAAAATAAGTTTAATGGGTTAATGTCACATGGTAAATGCTGAATAAAAGTTGCTTTTATGTTCCAGTCAATGTCATTATCATCATTGTTAACCTTTTGGTATTGTATAGGTTTTTACAGTGCTCTAATAGAGACACCAAAAGGAAGAGAAAAAAATATATATCTTACAGGAAAACAACTTTTTTTGTCTATTAGCAGAAAGGGAGCTAAGATCAAATTTAATCTGGGCCTTGAAACTCTCAATTTCTGATGTAGTATTCCAAGTTAAACAGCTGGTAAAAATGAAGGGAAGATGTTTTACTTTACTTTTTTTTTTTTTTTTTGAGATAGAGTCTCCCTCTATTGCCCAGGCTAGAGTGCTGTGGTGTCAGTCCAGGTCACAGCAACCTCAAACTCCTAGGCTCATGCAATCCTCCTGTATCAGCCTCCCGAGTAGCTGGGACTACAGGCTCGCACCACCATGCCTGGCTATTTTTTTTTCACTATTTTTTAGTAGAGATGGGGTCTTGCTCTTGTTCAGGCTGGTCTCAAACTCCTGACCTCAAGTAATCCTCCGGCCTCAGTCTCCCAGAGTGCTAGAATTATAGGTGTGAGCCACCGTGCTGGGCCAAGATGTTTTACTATTAGTGTAAGTTCAGAGATAGATATCTTGAACTTTGACAGATATGTTTTGAAATTTAAAATCAATGGACCCTAACTGAAGCTTTATGTGCCTAATGCTCATAAACCTATTTCTTATAGCCTAGGAGGTTTTACTTTGTATTTATCTTCTTGTGGTTTTGTTTCATTGATTCAGATAGAGTACAGCTGCATTTAACTCCTAAGACACCAGTATGATTATTATATGATACTCGAGTAGTAGACGAGATCTTGTTTTGGAAATTTTGGTTAAAATTTTTGATTGTACATCTCTCAACTAATTTGCAGATGACATGATAAAATGTGAAATTTATAAGAATTGAGAAGACATTATTAGTTTTATGGACTATGTCTTATACTTTTTAAAGACCGATGTTAATGTTTTCTGCCAAATTATATGAGCTTTTTCTGTTTCTTATTTACCCATTAAAACTGAGACAACTTCGATGGGGATGAAAGAAGAGAAGTGGTTTCCTGATTATCAGTTTGCTGTAGATGATTAACTTGGTGACTGTATCACAGGGCTACCCCTCCCTTCCTCTTCCCAAGGGCAGCTGACCTTATCCTCGCCAAAAGAGGCAAGCCCCTTGCCAGCACACATGACTACAGACTATTACATTAATCTGTTTAGCTGTAGTACCAGCTGCTTGCATGTTTTTAATTATCTTATTAGATGGTATAACAGTGACCTATGAAATAAATTGAAGGTGAACATTTTTAAACTTTCCTTTTATTACCTTAGGTTTCTAAATATCTTTTTGAATAAATTATAACTTTTTACAGAAGTTCACAGGAAGTCTATATGGTTTTTGAGTCAACATGTTTTTTTCAGATTTTTAAGGTATAATGCCATAAATCCCAGTATAGAAAATAACTTCATTTTTGCCTTGTTTATTGATAAGATTTAAGTTGTGTTTATGTAGTCAAAAATATATGGTAAACTTGGCTTAATAATCACTTTATTTAGAGAAAACTCAGACCAGTTATTTGGCATTCTTAGGGAAACTCAAAATATTGCTTAATTTTCGCACATCATCCTGCCATTGTATGATATAAATGCCATAAAATAAGTCATTGTAGATTGTTTTATATATTCGTACATGTTTAACTCTGATTTTCTAGATTCTGTTTATACTGTAATAAATTATCTAGTTTACTCTTAAGTATTTTTTCCAACTAAATTTCATGTGGCACCATTTATATTTTCCCAAGCTGTGCTGTTAGGAAAAATGTACTATCTCCTGGATCTTGACAATTGGATACTTTTCAAATAATCATGTGTAATGCAATGTTGACTTCAAGAGACACAATTCAAAACAATAAAAACCGAGGGTTGCTCAGTTAGAAGTCATAGCCAATAAACTGAAGATTATAATAATTTAGTTAGGAACCTTAATATTGAATTAAAAAACAAAAGTTACTTGGATACAAAAGAGATTGCAAAATACTTCTGTTTGTCTTTATAGTTAATAACACCTACAACCAGGGTAGTGCAGTGACTTGAGATTTAAAAATTTATAAAGACTTGAATACTTGGAAACCTCACATTATTTGGTTTTTTAAAGAAAATATTTATACTTTTTGGCTCTTTTTCTCTAAAAATATTGTATTTCATATTTCAAAAAAATTTTATGGAAGAAGTAAAGGGAACTTATTTCCTTTATATATTTTGTTTTATTCCTCTAAAGGAAAGACAACAAAAGACATTTGGCTCTAAAGCAGTGGTGTTCCAATTTCTTGATATTGATCAGAACTTCCAAAGTTGCCTCCCTTTCTCAGTATGATATGTTTTATATATATAGCTCATCAAGTCAAAGGCTATTTAAGTTGGTAAAAAGTTTCTAAAAAGTTACAATCGGCATAGCCTTTTGAATCTAAAAGTTAAGTCTTTAAGTCTTTTCAAATACATTAATTTGAACTTTCTTGAATCATTGAGTAAATTTTTAAAATTAGGCTTCAAGTTTTATCACAAAAATTTTTATGTATTCTATTTACATCAATAATTTGAGAGGAAAATAATTTGGGAAATCTTCTTTCATTATTTACATTTTTTTTTGTATAATACCTGTTACATTTGTATTTAAGAAGATTGTACATCTCATTGGAATAACAATGAAACAGTGATTCAAAGTATTAGAGGAGAGCTAACAGAGCAAAAGCCTACTTTGGACAATAAGATTTAAAATTCAGAAATCTGGATTCTAGTCATACTTGTAGAATGATACATCTTTGTTAATCTTGTTATTTTTAATAATATAGGCTCATTAGAATCAATTTATTTGCTGTGAGTTATACTAAAGATAATAGATACCAACCTGAATCCTTCATCCTTCTTCCCACCACCCAGTCCTTTAAAGCTCCAAAGGCCTTGCCATTTTAATTACTTTTCCAGGGTTTCATAGCTTAGTAAATGAAGAGGAGGAAGGAGGGCCCAAAATCAGGCCTTCTTTCCTGATTCCTGGAGCATTGCTTTTCTGATTTTGGTGTTGCCTGTATTTTATTGAGAATCTATGTAATTTTAAGAAGTTCTTAAGAATAAGTACATGATTTAGAGAAGCAATTTGGAAAAAGCACAAAGATGACTAAAGTTTACATCTTACCTCTACTTATTGACTATGTGACGTAAGGCAAGGTAATTAACCTCTCTGATTCCTAATTACCTCATCTGTAGAATTGGGATGTTAACAGCATCTATATCATAGAGTTGTAGGGAGCTTACCTATAAAATGTATAAAATACCTGGCCCAATCATGTAACACATAGTGGGTAAGAAATGTTAGTTTCCTCACCTTTCCTTTTCCTCTCTGTTTTCTAAAATTTCCTTTAAGTTTTAATGAGCTCTTTCACCTGACAAAGTTGACCTTTGCCTCAGAAAAGTTTTAAAAAATTCTTTCCACCTCTAAAGTGGCAATTAATGAAT
Source organism: Propithecus coquereli (assembly GCF_000956105.1). Lineage (NCBI taxonomy): Eukaryota > Metazoa > Chordata > Mammalia > Primates > Indriidae > Propithecus > Propithecus coquereli. The sequence continues at coordinate 5,115,159 of NW_012136080.1, forward strand.
ATTCTAAGATTCAGATATATCTATCATTATCTATAGATTATATAGGAGGAATTTTTTTTATATAATCTTATATTTAGCCTCATAATCTCATCAAATTTTCTTATTTCTTGTTTCTGTATTTGTTTAAGAAGCACCACAACCTTTGCAGTTAAATGATAATTTCAGAGAACACAAACTGTGTAACCTTTTCATTTTTCAGAAGCTAAAGTCACAATATTACCTTTTGTTCTTATCTCCATAATGGAGCCTCCTTTGAGAGAAGGAAAAAAAATTCACATTTGAATAATGAATATATCTTCTTGAAGTAACTTTATTATTTTTCTGATAGTGGAACTGGTCAATATCTGTGCTTCTTCGTAATATGCAGTCTCTCTGAAATAATTATTGATTACTTAGGCTCTGAAAATGTTACCTTACATTTAAAAAAATTAACTGATTTGTTTGCATTTACAGCCTCAATTACCAATCCACAGTGGCTTGAGCATACACGTTATAGTTTGGGTTTTTTCCTTGAGAAACTCCTTCAAGCCCTTTTTATTATCTGTAGCCAGGCTTTAGGGGGAAACTTTTTCATGTTTGTTTATTTACATAGTTAGCTGAAAGCCTGATCATCCAAGGCTGTGTAAATGTTTATCTTTGAAAAGACAGGCATACATTTGAAATGTGAGGATAAGCTGCTCTGAGTCAATCAGCACTGAAGTCCCTTCCCTTGGACACACTTCTCTTTTCCCCTGGTGTTCCCAGTTGAAATGCCTTGCAGTCAGCCCCTGGGGTCACTGTTTGCACTATTAATATATATTAGCATGCTGCACTCTTTGGGTATGGTGGTGAAATATACCAAGTCAATTAAATATTTGCTCTAATTTGAGAAGATAATGCATAGAATTAGGGTTCAAAAGTTAGAAATCTTTTTTAAAGTTTACAATTAGCTTGCTTATTTACTCATTGGTCTGCTTAATAAACATAGCTCTATGTAATACTTAATTTCTGTTTTTTTTATTTCATGGACAATTTATAAGAAATAAATGGTTTAAGAGAGAAATTTTCACAGAATATTACAGTAGAAATTGGTATTTAATATTTGTCTATTTTCTATATCAGATTGCCTTGCCCATTGCAGCAAAGTGGCAATAGTTAGTATATATTCTCATTTTAATTTTTTTCCTTTTTTAAAAAATTTAATAGATTTAGGGGGTACAAGTTGAATTCTGTTACACGTATATATTGTATAGTAGTGAACTCTGGGCTTTTAGCGTGCCTATCACCCAAATAGTGTGCATTGTACCCCACAGGTAATCTTTCATCTCTCATCCACTCTCAGTCTCTCCCCTGTCGAGTCTCCAACATTTGTTATACCACTCTGTGTGTGCTTGTGTAGCCATAGTTTACCTCTTCTCTACAAGTGAGAACATGCAGCATATACTTCTCTGTTCTGTTCCTGACTTACTTCACTTAGGATAGTGACCTCTAGTTCCATCCAGGTTGCTGCAAAAGACATTATTTATTTCATTCTTATCAGTCAGTAGTATTCGATGTCTCATTTTATTTTTAATCCAGAGTTTCACAAGTGTTTTTCTGACATTTGTTTATATCTTTTTTTTGGTTCAGTCATTCTGCATATCTTTATTGTACACCCATTATGTATAAAACACAGACCCTACCCTTGGGGTACTCATGATCTAGCAGGGAGGCAAACATGGAAATGAGTAATATAGATTATGACTAGTGTGATAATGGAAGCATTTATCAAGAACCAGGGGAAGATCAAATGGGATAATTATAATTGAAGGTTGAGGTGGTGGGTGGTAGGAGGAAGATCTGTTTGATAGGTGTTCTAGCAGGACAGGAGTTTTCAGGGAGATAAAAAATATGAACAAGGATAATCTTCATTTCCTACTCTTTAGCAATGCATTCTTTTGAGTTTCTTTTGCAGTAATATGATGGGTAGAATTCAGTTTGTCAACCTCAATGACAAACAGAGAAATTCTCCAAAGACACTGAGTTTGTTTGGGAATGTGCAGGGGGTTTGCAGATCTGGGATATGCAGGCTATGGGGACCATAGGCATATCCAAAGAGGTTGATGCAAGGGGAAGCTTTTAAAGGCACAGGAGAAAAGTATATGTAATTGGTTTTGAAACAAAGAGAACATGATTACAGGGGTTTATTGCAGGAGTTGACATCTGTTCATTAATGGCGAAAGTGTGTCAGGCAAGTGTTCTTGTGCATCAGCTAACTATCCTTTTGACTTGTTGCAAGCTGCAGTTTAGAAAATCCTTGGCAAAAGTTCTTCTTACAGGCATGTGTGCATGAGAGCCCTTCAGAGAGTCTTTGTAATAGTTCTTATCATAGACATGTGTGCATGTAGGCCCTTTCTTCTTAACCTCCCAATCTTTATAATTTTATAGGTGTTCCTCAATATCCTCAGTGGATTAGTTCTAGGACCCCAGGGATACCAAAATCCACAGATGCTCAAGTTCAGCAGTCAGCCATACAGAACTGAGGATAGGAAAAATTGGCCCTCCCTATCCATGGGTTCTGCATCCCAAGAATACTGTAGTCTCAATCTGTAGTTGGTATAATCTGTGGATGCAGAACCCCATGGATATGAAGGATCAATAATATTTTTGTTAGAGTTAGACCCAAGTGACTCCATTTTGATTCTGACAGCTTTCACTGTTGGACTTAGTGACAAAATTATGCCCTTACCTATAAAGACAGCTAATGTGACCCACTCAACATGAATATTTTCATATGTATCTATTTCATTGTGGTAAACCGCTATTTTGACAGTACTAAAGTTTTAAAAATTCAATATATCATAGATGTTTGATATATTTGAATCTTTGATCAAAAAATTTAAGTAGGAGTTGAAAATGTGAACCTTTAAATCACACAAAATTATGAAATATTAAATAGTTGATAACGATATAACTGCGAATGAGTATTATGTGCCTAGAAATATGAGAAAATCAAAAAAAATAGCTATGGAATAAGAAAATAGACTGCTAATGAGAGAACACTTGAAATTTAAAAGATGTCCTAGTATCATCTGAACATATAGATACAATTTTCATTCCATGTAATTTCATTACATTCTGAGATAGATGTAGAAGTAGTTTAGACTGATTGACATAATCTCCAAGAGTTTCAAAGACTATATGTATACCAATATACTTGTTCAGATTAGAAACTATTGATAATTAGACAACATGCCCAAGTGTCTCAACCCATTTGAACCAAAACAAGATAGTTGAACATTTTTTCTTAACTCTTATTCCAATTTTTTTAAAAATATACCTCCAGGTCTTAAAGTTCTTTTGACCAGCATAGCTCTACTATCGTAGAACTAGACACAGACTTCTTGTTATTTGGATTTTGTTCCGTCCACAGTAAAAAGTTCACAGTCTCCAAGATTATGATTGTTTACTTGCCCCTCTACTCACCTCACCACAGGGCAACACTCAGAGCCTGCTTCTCTGCTTTGTATTCTGTGGAGACTGAACAGGGTCCGTCTTTCCATATGAGGTATTTGGGAGAGGATGGAAGGGAGTGGAATGAATAAATAAAGCCAGAGTGCTCTGCGTGGCATTTTTATCACTGCTTCCATCCGTGTTCCTCCTACTGCCACCTGGGCTGCTGATGGGTTCTAGAGAAAGAGAACTCCGTTTTCTTGCCTCTACATCTCTAGATGCCGTTTCTAACAATAATATTTTAAAAGGTGCTATAGCAAAATGAGAATTTTCTTGTGCTAACTTTCAATTTTATAGTTGCATTTCATGTAACAGCTTTATAGAATCATCTCTTTGGTTCATATAAAAATATCTGTGGTCATATAATTAACTTTTTTGTGGTATCCATTTGGGGATATCTGAATTATTCGGTATATGGATAATAGAAAAGAAAATATAAAATACCAAAGGGCCTTTTTGTTAAGTCAGGACTAGATTTGGGTACTACTGAAGTAGGTGAACTTTCAAATGTATAATAGAAAATTTCAGCAGTGGAGAATACTTATGCCTAACATAGGGCTTTTTATGAAACAATTTAATTTTGGCAAGGAAGTAATGAGAAAACGGTTAATGTTCACTGTGATTTGGAACAACTATTTTAAAAATTAGTAATAAAAATACTACTCCTACTGGTGTTCTAGCCTACATGGGAAACAAAGTAGGGACTTGAATTAGGTTTCCATGCCCTTGATTGTCTCCTGGTAGGCCAACTGATTTAGTGACTTCCCCCAACCCTGTTTCCTCCTACCCACAAGAAAGGGGATTTTCCCCATCTTTTCTTTGAATGTACAGTAACACATCTGACACATCCGTTACTTAAAGATCACATTTCTAATAGCTTCAGCCAACTGGAGTATAATCAGAAACTTAGAAATAGGGGGGAATATTAGAATGCGCCACAAAAATCTGTTTATCAAAGTATATTTAATCCTTGGAAAGAAAGCCCTACCAATCCTTAGCTTCTTCCACTTAGTCTTATTTCTCAGTGCACCCTTTTTTGATTAAAAAAGATGGCAGTTTAAGATGTTAAAATAGGCTAAAATGTATGATAAGTGTAAAGACTAGTTTTTTGTCTTTATTTGTATAAAGACAAATTAGACTGAGCAAATAACAAAGAGGTATAGATTTGAGATTGCTAAAAGGTAATATATAATCGTAAACAAATTGATAGCTGATAACCTGACAACTGTGAACAGAGACAAATATCCCTAAAAACACAGTGGAGAGCTCCATAAACAAAGCAGTTTGTTATTCAGTGTAGGGGCAAATAGCCATGCGTTTTCCAAGTGTACACCACATCTGGACAAAAATGACTTTTAAGTCTTGGGGATGTTTTGATGTTGATTTTTATATTGATGGAAGAAAGTTACTTGGATGGCATATGTTGACCTTTCATCATGCCAGGTAATTGAGGTATTACAGTACTGTATTCAAGCATGGTTTTAAAATTAGTGAGTTTTTTTCCTTTTTAATTATAATTGAGTGAAATTTTCTAGTAGCCTTCAGGTAAGAGATGTTTCCTTACCTTTTCAGAGGCCGTATGAAATTGTTTTCCCAGGTACATTAATCCAAACAAACTTAAAGTACATAATTACCTTTACACTAAAGTTTATCTCATGGCCCATTTATCTTCATTTTAAATTATCCTTTCCAGGTTCTTGTAGCCAGTCTGTTTGCTGCTAAGCGTGGTTATGTTAGGCTCATGATCCAAATCTTGGTTCTAGTTCTTTCTCTGTCATTGACCATTTTTGGTAATCGATAGAAGTAACACTGTCATCACTAAAGTTTTGCTTTTCTAACTTTCACATTCGTGTGTGTGTGTGTGTGTGTGTGTGTGTGTGTGTGTGTGAGTGTGAGTGAAAGGGAGGTGGGAAGAAGTAGGGGGAAGGGCAGTAGTGGTAGAGACAGAAACAACCATAGGAAGAAGCAATGAGATAGACATAAGAAAGAAAACTATTACATCTATATCTGATAGTCTTATTAGTAGCACCATTCATTTAGAATAATTATATGCTGTGTTAACAGTATCTCTTTTGGAATTCCATTGATTTATTTAGCCACATGTATTATTTAACTTTTAATGTTTTTTTTCTTTCCACAATTACATTATACACGAGTATATATTATGTATATATTTATCTTTATATACCATATCCCTTTATAGTTGTTACTTTAAAAAAATGAATGTATACATGAGTAAATTGTTATTATCTTTAAAACATTTTTAGCTTCACTGTCCAATATAGGAGCCACCAATGACATGAGACTATTCAAATTTAGGTTTTAATTGATTAAAATAAAATAATATATGTAGTTGCACTAGCCATATTTCAACTGCTTAGTAGCTATGTGTGATTAGTGGTTGCCGTATTGGACAGTCAGATACAGAACATTACTGTCATCTCAGAAATTTCTGTTGGATAATGCTGATCTAGAGGTTGTAAAGTGAATGATAGATTCAGTTAAAATATAACCCATTTTAGTCTTTTTAAGAGAAAGTATTATTCTAAGCATACTTATATTTTGCTAAGTATGATACCCTGTTAGTCAAGCCAGTCTTGGAAAACATGCCATAAGACTGCAGTCCCCAACTCCTGTTAGGGACTTGGTTTCAGAGCTCTGCTGCACTATCCCCCCGCCACCAACTGTGGAAAAATTGTCTTTCATGAAACTTAGGAACAGGGTGTGGGGCGCACACAGCAGGAAGTGAATGGTAGGTGAGCAAGTGAAGCTTCATCTGTATTTATAGCTGCTCCCCTTCCTCACATCACTGCCTGAGCTCTGCCTCCCTCCCCCACCCACCTCTCTCAGCTGTCTGTAGAAAAATTGTCTTCCGTGAAACCCGTCCCTGGTACCAAAAGGTTGGGGACCGCTGCCTTAACAGATAGAATTAACTTTTTTTTTTTCCCTTGAGACAAGGTCTCGCTCTGTTGCCTGGGCTGGACTGCTGTGGTGTCATCATAGTTTATTGCAACCTCCAACTTCTGGGCTCAAAGGATTTTCCTGCCTCAGTAGCTGGGACTACAGGCACTGCACTACCGTGCATATCTAATTTATAAATTTTTTATAGAGACAATATCTTGCTATATTGCTCAGGCTGGTCTTGAACTCCTGACCTCAAGTGATCCTCCCACCTCGGTCTCCCAAAGTACTAAGATTACAGGTGTGAGCCACCGTGCCTGGCCAGGAGTAACATTTAATTAGGACATCAGATTTTACTAAACAAATGCCTATTTCTCAATTTCTGGAAAATAATTTGTTCTCGATTCTATAAGCATTTCCTTTACAGTATTGCTTATATTACAGACTGTGCGGCAAATTCTATGTCATATTGTAGAAAGGTAGATGTCAAGCCCATGCCAGTTATCATGAATATCAAGGTAAATGAAGTGGAACAGGGGTAGAAAGAAGGTGGGGAAGGTCTGCAGGGACAAGTCTCAAAGAAGAGGAATTTTCCTTACTTGCTAATTATATAGGAAACATTAGTAAACCATGGAATATAAAATATATTCACTCCAGACAACTTCACAGATATTATCTCTATGAAGATCCTTTTCTCTCATTTCTAAATGATGATTCTTTGATTAGTAATATAATTACCTTTATTATGTGTCTAAACTTTTATAAAATTTTAAAAAAGGTTTTTATGAAATTAAAAAGTTTGTGATACAGCTTTTCTTGATTCCTTTTTTGAAAGTATATTTATTGAATTTACCTACTTCATATGACACTGAATTTAGAGGCTTTAAACATTGTATTTTGATGAAAATAATACATTAATAAGGAAGAGTATTGGCCGAGCACAGTGGCTCACACCTGTAATTCCAGCACTTTGGGAGGCCAAGGCAGGAGGATTACTTGAAGCTAGGAGTTCAAAACCAGCCTGGGCAACATAGTGAGAACTCATCTCTACAAAATATAAAAAAATTCACTGGTCGTGGTGGTGCACAGCTGTAGTCCCAGCTACTCTGGAGGCTGAGGCAGGAAGATCACTTGAGCCTAGGAGTTCAAGGCTGCAGTGAGCTATGATTGCACCACTGCACTCCAGCTTGGGCAACAAAGTGAGACACTGTCTTTAAAAATTAAAAAAAAAAAAAATCACAGAATATTATATCTGATAGTCCATAGCTGTTTTTACTCAGTTCTTTGTGTTCTTGTGGATATTGAGATAGAGACTCAAGATTTCTCAATTCAGAGTTCAATTCAAAACATTATCTCAAATTAATTTAACAAACCTCTAGGCTTTGAACTATTCTTTGCCTTTGTTTCAATGGAGCCTCATCATATGATAACATATTTCACCTAGACATATGAAGAAATCCATTTTAAGCTTGTGGATAATTGTGCGTTCTATTTGTGTGTGTGTGTGTGTGTGTATTATATGTGTGTGTGTGTGTGTGTGTGTGTGTGTATGATATGCCCTGATTTTTCATTATGGAAGGAAAAAAAAGCTTTAAATAAAAGTAAGTTTTAAAAAATTCCTGATACAGGAAGCAAAAAAGCCTGTACAGTTTCTAATTGCTTTTTAGAGACTCTGAGTTCCCTCATTACCTGTGATTTAAGCTAAAAATGAGGTAATTACAGATAACATCGGTGTTTATCTGGTTGATCTTGGCACCTGCAGTCCTAATGCTGTAGCTTACCCATATCTGGTGCCACACTTTACAGTCTGATGCTGACATACCTAATTTACACTTTTCATATTTCCATTGATTTTAAGTTAGATGTTCCTTGTTCTATTTGAATAGTGTTTTCAAAATCATACTTTTAAAATAGCATAAAAGTATATACTCTTTTAAATATAATATTGAAATTATGATATAGTCCTTTTACTGATAGAAATCTTTCATTAATATATTTTGATACATATTAGAAACAGATTTAAAAATTTATTGTCTCTTTTTTTCTGTATATTTGATAAAATGAATGCGATCATAATTAATATGGAAATTTTTCAAATATTGGCATACATTTTAGGATTATAAAATTGTATAAATCTTTTTATGTTAAGTTCAGCTTTCTTACCTTGTACCTCCGCAGCTTCAGATATTCTACCCATGTAATTCTGATCTAATCTTGCTTGGAGGTCACCCTCATCCTGCCCTCGCCTTTTGGCTCTATTATCTCTCTGGTTCAATCTCAGTAAGATGATCGTGGTTGGTTGGCTGACCTGGTAAACTATATGGGTCATATCTGAAAGCTCCCTCTCTCATACTCCACTATTACCACACCTCCCAGACAGCTAGAAGCATGTCCCCTCTGTTTCTTTCTTCTCCCACCTCTTTGACCTTTTGGATTTCCCCAGGGTGATAACCCCTTTTCTTATCCACTTAGCAATTTCATTATCAGTAGAAGCCTAAGTAGCCCTTCTTAACCAAGTATTAAAGATCTTCACTACTGGATTATATGTTGCCTCTGAATGCTTTGCCATTGTTGTAGTTGTTTGGATTTTTAAAGTTAGCCCCATAGAGACATTATTCCCTCTCTAAGTGATGCCTGAAAATGGGGTAGTAGCCATCATATAAAATATACAGTATAAAATTAGTGTTTTCTATAGTGCATCACCATTTGGGACGATGGTTCAGAAATTTTCTAGTCCTAAATTAGCACATAATTTAGTCATTTATGAATCATTTAGGTTACAAAAATATTTAAACAAATTTAGAAGGAGCTAACTAGTTTCATACCATGTTTATGTGCATATCTTGGGAAAATACTATATTAAAATATGTGATTAGAAATAGATATCTCTTTATAATCATCAGCTGTATTTATTCACTGCATATCCTACTTGATTTCCATGTCGAGAAAGCCATTGCAGGAGGCTTAACTACCTAAATAGGTACTCTTAGAAGACATTAACTGCTGCTGCAAAAGTTGATTTCATTTTCTGAGAAATATTTGCAACACTCACGGCCAACTTGTTTAATCAGTCATAGTGTTCTTTTCAGAGGAGCACAGGTGTAGGTTCAGAGTGCTTTTCAACACAATGCTTCCAGGGCAGCCACTATTAATCTATTAACATTGGCAGGGGAAGTGAAATCTACCCATCTCTGCCTCTTCCTGCTTAGATGCTGATTGTTTTCAGGGACCCAGTATCTGCAAGGTAGAGTAGTTGCCACTAGATGGCATGAATGCTTTGTTAAAGGAGGCTTAGGGCCCATGTCTCTCTAATCTTAAAGTTTTACACACCTAAATGTCCCAGGTTGTTCTTAGCTACCTGTAGCAGCTGTCTTTAACTTATCTTCTGAGTTGAACTTATCAGGTGAAAACTTGTCTCTATGTCCTTGGACTTTATATTCAAAAACTAAAAATCTGAGGAAAAAGCATACAGTGACATTTCTCTCCTGTTTCGTTGCCAGAGGTCATTTTTACCCTTGATGTCTAGAGTATCATGTTCCCCTTTAGTGTTCCTTGTCTTCCATATTATTCCAGAAAGATAATTTTCCTAATTCTCACTTTTTTCTCTTGACAAGTTATTAATTTTTCTGAACCTTAATTTCCTCATTCATAAACAGGGTTTAAAAATGCACAACCTAAGAGAGCTCCTGTAGAGGTTAGAAGTGATTTACACATTATATCATAAATGGGTTTTTTAGCATTTTAATGGCATCATTGTCAGATCTTGGCTATTCAGGCACACACTATATTTTTTGTGTGTATCAAACAAAGTTTAGCAACCACCTTTCCTTTATTTTTGTTAATTAAATGGAAAAATTGCACTATTAACTCCAGTATTTTTTATTCTTTTCCCATGTCTTCCTCCAAGTTCAGCAGGTCCACCATTCATATTTGTGATCGTAAAAAACTTTCATTTTGGTCCCGCTCCCCTAAAAGGGCCAAACCTTTCAACATTTTGCCCTCTGGGATCTTTGCTAGTTCAGTTTCTGGGAGTAGTATTTAAATGCCTATGGTGCTACTATTATTTCATGTCCTGAGTTTTAATATTTAAATATAAAACCATTTCTCCTTCCTCTGTACTACCAGTGTTTTGCATTAATCATTTTATTGTTTGTCTGCATATCCATCTCTCCATTCCTTAACTTCATACATTTTAAGAAGTATCTCTATGAGTGTTAAGCACACAGTAGGCACTTAATAACTGTTTATTATATTTACTCTGTGTCACTGTTTATTGAAGAAACACTATTCCATAGAAGAGAAAGGCAGTTAATATATTATTTGTGGCCTTTATAATCCTCTGTTGTTAGAGCTGTTCATCAGTTTGAGATGTTATGCCTTAATTAGAACTGTAAGTGCCTATGAATAAATTTAAATGATTGTAAATTTCAGAGATAATGTTTCCAATTCACATGCCTCAGTCTCCTTTTCTCTGTACCAACACTGTAATCAAGGTACACGTTCTTATTTAAGCTAACAAATAATTATCCTTCATTACATAAGTAGTATGTAAGTTGACCTTAAAAGCCTGCTTAACTTGACAAGATGGCAATGAATCTAGCCACCAGCTGTGCCTGTACTTTTACAATTTCTTGGTACTTTTGAATAGGAGCTGATTTTGGAAAAAACTTCAGAAGTCATTGCTTCATACTTCTCTCTCTAATCTGGAATTATTCGTGTTTTCAGGTCATGGAACTTCATGGTGTCTCACAGATTATGATTCCTTTTGGTTTCAAAATACCATACATTTGAAATCTATGCTTTTTGTTCACAGATCACAAGCTATTTAAACATACTTATGGTTTCTGAGATGTATAGGCAAACCTCAGAGATATTGCGGGTTCAAGTCCATACCACTGCAGTAAAGTGAATCAAATTATTATTATTATTATTATTTTGGTTTCCTAGTACATGTAAAAACTATGTTTATACTGTAGTCTATAAAGTGTGCAATAGCAAATGTCTTTAAAAAGCACATACCTTAATTTAAATTTAAGAATACTTTATTGCTAAAAAATGCTGATGATCTTCCAAGCCTTCAATGAGTTGTAATCTTTTTGCTGGCGGAGGATCTTTCTTTGGTGTGGATGACTGCTGGCTGATCAGCATGGTGGTTGCTGAAGTTTGGGGTCACTGTGACAATTTCTGAAAATGCAACAGCAGTGAAGTGTGCCACATTGATGGACTGTTCCTTTCACAAAAGATTTCTCTGTACCCATGGTGCTGTTTGATAGCATTTTACCTGCAGTAGAACTTCTTTCAAAATTGAAGTCAGTCCTCTCAGACCTTCTACTGCTTTAATCAACTAATTTATGTAATATTCTAAATCCTTTGTTATCATTTCAACAGTGTTCACAGCATCTTCACCTGGAGTAGATTTCATTTCAAGAACCCATTTTGTTTGCTCACCCACAGAAAGCAACTCCTCATCCATTATAGTTTCATCACAAGATTGCAGCAGTTCAGTCCCATCTTCGGGCTTCACTTCTAATTCTAGTTGTCTTGCTATTTCCACCCCATCTGCAGTGACTTCCTCCACTGAAATCTTGAACCCCTCAAAGTCATCCATGAGGACTGGAATCAACTTCTTCCAAACTCTGGTTCATGTTGACATTCTGACCTCCTCCCATGAATCGCAAATATTCTTAAAGACACCCAGAATGATGAATTTTTCCCAGGTTTTCAATTTACTTTGCTCAGATACATCAAAGTTATCAGTATCTATGGCAGTGATAGCCTCACAAAATGTATGTCTTCAGTAATAAGACTTGAAAGTCAATATTACTACTCCTTGATCCATGGCTACAGAATGGATGTTGTGTTAGCAGGCATGAAAACAGCGTTATTCTCCTTGTCCATCTTCATCAGAGCTCTTGGGTAACCACTTACATTGTCAATGAACAGTGATATTTTGAAAGGAATCTTTTTTTCTGATCAGTAGGTCTCAACAGTGGGCTTAAAATATTCAGTAAACCCTGCTATAAACAAATGTACTGTTATCCCAACTTTTTGGTCCATTTATAGAGCATAGGCAGAGTCAATTTAGCATAATTCTGAAGGACCATAAGATTTTCAGAATGGGAAATGAGCACTGGCTTCAACTTAAAGTCACCATCTAACAATAGAGTCAGCCTTACCTTTGAAGCCAGACATTGAATTCTCCTCTCTAGCTGTGAAAGTTGTAGAAACATCTTTCATCTTCCAGTAGAAAACTGTTTTGTCTGTATTGAAAATCTGTTTAGTGTAGCCACCTTCATCAGTGATTTTAGCTAGATCTTCTGGATAACTTCCTGCAGCTTCTCCATCAGCACTTGCTGCTTCACCTTGCACTTTGATGTTCTGGAGGCAGCTTTTTCGTTAAATCTCAGGAACCAACCTCTGCTAGATTCAAATTTTTCTTTTGCAACTTCTTTATCTCTCTTAGTCTTCACAGAATTCAAGAGAGTTAGGTCCTTGCTGTGGGTTAGGCTTTGGCTTAAGGGAATGTTGTGACTAGTTAGATCGTCTCTCCAGAGCTCTCAAAATTTCTCCCTGTCAGGAAGAAAGCTGTTTTGCTTTCTTATCATTCATGTATTTACTGAAGTAGCAGTTTTGATTTCCTCTGAGAACTTTTTTTGGTTCGTTTGTTTTGCATTCACCACTTGGCTGTCGGCACTATAGACCTAGCTTTTGTCCTAACTTGGTTTTCAACATACCTTCCTTACTAAACTTAAAAATTTCTAGCTTTTGATTTAAATTGAGAGATGTAAGACTCTTCCTTTCACTTGAACACTTAGAGGCCCTCATAAGGTTATAATTAGCCTAATTTCAATATTGCTATGTGTCAGGGAATAGGGATGCCCAAGGAGAGGGAGACAGGGAATACCTGGTCAGTGGAACAGTCAGAAAACATATAACATTTATCAATTAAGTTTGCTCTCTTATGGGTGTGATTCTTAACACTCTAAAACAATTACAGTAGTAACATCAAAGATCACAGGTTACCATAACAGATATAATGAAAAAGCTTGAAATACTGTGGGAATTACCAAATGTCACAGAGACACTGAGCACATGCCGATAGACTTGCTTGATGCAGGGTTGTCACAGACCTTCAATTTGTAAAAAAATGAAACGTCTGCAAAGTGTAGTACAGTAAAGTGACATAAAATGAGGTATTCCTGTGTTCTTCTAATGTATTTATGTATTCATTGCTGATCTCAATCTTTGAGTATTGCTGAAAACTACATAAAAACAAAATTTGAACCATATGAGACATGAGTATATAAGTGCAATTGTTTAAAAGTAGAAAATATTTAGAAAATTATAAGTAATCCAAATAGATTAAAGTGGTTAACAAAAGCCACACGATTCAGTGAATATTTCTTTGATCTTGGAGTGGCTAAGAATTATTTACACAATGGAACCAATGGACAAAACAAGAAGAGGAAAATAATGTTAGATCTTTCTTTTTTTTTTTTTTTTGTGAGACAGAGTCTGACTCTGTTGCCCAGGTTAGAGTGCCATGGCATCAGCTTAGCTCACAGCAACCTTAAACTCCTGGGCTCAGTCCATCCTCCTGCCTCAGCCTACCAAGTAGCTGGGACTACAGGCATGCGCCACCATGGATAATTTTTTTTCTATTTTTAGTAGAGATGGGTTCTCGCTCTTGTTCAGGCTGGTCTTGAACTCCTGAACTCAAGTGATCCTCCTGCCTCAGCCTCCCAGAGTGCTAGGATTACAGGCGTGAGCCACCGCACCCAGCCTGTTAGATCTTAATTATAGACAAAAAGCTTCAATTTGTTGAAAATCAAAACAATTGGGTTAAAGAATTGGCTGACAAAGGTAGGATGATTTTAATGTATGAAAAACTTTTCTCTTGGGTCAATAATAAGTCACACTAACATAAAAGCAGTATTATAATTACTAGCAATAATATTTTTAAAAATATTATATCTGGATATCCTTCTGAGGGCTTTTCTATATTCTTTTAATTCTCACAGTAATTCTTTAAGGTAGATGCTATTATTATTCATTTAAAGATGAGGAAACTAAGGCATAGGGAGGTTAAGAAACTTGTTCATGCTTGCATTTCTAGTAAGTAGCTAGTAAGCTGTGCATTTTTTCTGACTGCATGGCTGTCTTTTTGATACCAGGAGTGTGGCTCTGATATCCATGCTCGTAACCACTATCCTGTACTGCTACAAATGGAGAAAGAATAAGAAGGGAAGTTTTGAATAACCTAAAAGCATGGAAATTTTTCAGTTTCACTAATAATACAAATGAAAATTAAAATAAAAACAATTTTTTGTATGTTTTGTTTCCTAATAGAGTGATGAGAATAAGAAATTTTCGTGGAGTGGTGATGGATATCCATTGTTTCTAGCATGGGGTCGGAATGTATGTCCCATTTGGCAAACTTAGCTAGAAGTCCCTCTTGGCAGAAAGCTTGGTGTGATTGGGGATCAGTGCTACCTGGTTAAGGCTGGACGTTCTGCTGATGGCAGTAGGGAATGTTCCATTGTTTTTGGTCACTCTTCTGGAACTGTGTGGAGAAGATACGTCTTGCTCCATGGTCAGTTTTTGAACTTTATGTGTGCAGTCGGTTTGTTCATGACTCTAAGTGTAGTATGCAAGGTTGTCCTTTCTCAAAATGAGTGGGGCCTCGCTAGTGACAACTGCTTGTATATACAAGAATTATTGAGGATTTTAGAGGCTTTATGTAGGAAATCTCTCTAGCACAGATTGGTGCTACGGTTTCAGCTTTGATGATAAATTGTTAAATTATAAGTTTGTTTTATTGTGGCATGGAAATTGAGACAAATTTCATAAAGCTGATCTCAGTAGCTTCAACTCTAATTCTTAATGTTTAGTTTGGTGCAAGATGCAGGGAATATAGGTCTAATTCCTTTATTCAAACTCAGTAAATGGTTTGGGACAATTAATTTCCAATTGTTTCCCAGTAGAGCAGATTTACTTGTATATTAATGAGGCACAGGTGTTAGGCCCCTGGTGTCTGCATGCCTGGGAGGCATATTTCGGTTGTTTATCTACTCAGCCATAGGTACTGCAAGGTACTCAAGCTTGCCTTTAACAGTTTTTACAGTGAGGCTTTTTAATTTTTTGATTTTTTTCAAATTTGCCCACACCTGTTAAAATTTTAAAACTGATCATTTAGAAAGAAGTTGCAGAGATTTCAATATTAAGTAGCACTAATAGTTAAAGAAAGTAATCTAATATAATATTATATTTAACTGCCTAGCCTGACGTTAAAGAGAATAAGTTCATTTAAACAGATATTTCGCATGAGAAGCCAATATAATCATTACACTTTTTTGTTGTATATTTTTGAAGCACATATATCTTTGTCAATGGCTAAAACAGTCATTTATTTATATTACTATTCATTGTTTTTTTGTTTATACACTGAACTGCACTATCAACATTTTAGAGGAAACGTAATAGCCTCCACAGACATGAATTTCAGTAGCTGGCGTAATTATAGCTATCTACATATTCATTAAATCTACAGAAGAACTGTATCCAAAAAGACAGCCATGCGTTTAGAAACAGTACACAACTAAATATATATGTTTTAAAAGTTGCATTTCTTAGACTTATTTAAAATTAATTTCCTGTAGCATTCCTCTCCAAGCGGAAGAATTTTAACAAAAGGATTCCCATGCTTTGGTTTCTTTCATATAGGAAAGAATGGGAAGAACTATTTGTAAACAACAATTACTTGGCAACAATAAGGCAGAAGGGGATTAATGGGCAGCTGAGAAGCAGCAGGTTCCGTAGCATTTGCTGGAAGGTAAGAAGAAAATATTTATTTACAGTTTGTGGTTGCAATATATCAACACATTACCTGATGCCCTGGAAGATTACCATGCAGGGGATCACTGAATTTTCCAAAAGACTTCACTCCCATTATTTTGGCCATCTATGTTTATCTTTCATAGGACATTTACTAATAAGATTGAACCGCCTTAGTCCTGAATAATTGGTGATGGTAAAGGAGTCATATGAAGTAACTGTCTTCATCTGTTTTGTTGGTGCAAAATTCAAAGCAACACTTTAATGTTCTCCCGGAAGCTTTTGCAGAATTCTCGAAGCTGTGCAGGAGAAGGGGGATGCTAACTTCCAGGTTCCTATTACATCAAGTGCCATCAGTTAGCCTTCCTTCCTATTTTTTTCGTAACTAACAAATATAAAAGATTTTTCACATTTCTTTTACTAGAAACACAAAGTGAAGAGTTAGCAAGAAGTGGTGGAAGGAAATTGGGTCATTCTGCTTCAGAGGGAAAGGGCCACTGATTACCAAAACTAGTAACAATAATCTGTAGTTATCTTTTTACTGTTTTGAAATATTATTTCTTTTTATTCTCCAAAAATGAATTAATTTATGTTTAGACTTATTTCTAAAATGACTTCTATCAAAAGTTTTTAGGGTTATCTGCATAAATTGAGCATACTGAGTCTGTGCAAGTAAAGGTAGTAGGAAACACATGCATTAGACATTTTTAGACTTAATAATTTATGTTTAATAATTCAAATACATTTTTCTTCTTTTAGGTGCAAGCAATAAAGGCAGGAGACCTGCTGCTAGAATATTTGTTTACAAATATTTGTGTCCCAGCCCCATTCACTGTTGTTTAACTTTTAGCATCCTTCTTTTTCTGAAAATAACCTAAATCCAGATTTACTTTAATGTTGTATTAAACTAAATTAAATCAAATTTGTCTTTTTAAGAGTGCTTGTTATTTTCATAAGCTGATTGCCCATTGTAAGTTACATTTTTCTCTGTAAAAGGAATGCCTTTGTGTCTCAGGCTGTGTCCTTGGTAGTAAGACTGTTCTTTGCTATCTTTTACTTATGTGTTTTAAGACAAAACCTTAAGCTAGTAATTACTAACTAGATCTCATGCTTCTTAATAACCCCCTACCACTCCCATTAAGATTGGAATGTAAAATGTGAATCATACTTGAACCTCAATGAATTTTTCTTCCTTTTTAATATAAATCTAGAGGGGAGCTTGATTCCATTTTGTGGTCTAGCTTTTATGATCTCATTTTTTGATTATTCACTTTTTGAATTTTCTAATTATATAATTCTTAAATATCCCCAAATATAAGTTATTGGGCATTGGAATGATGATATGAATATGAAATATCTTGAATATGATATCTCTTTCAATTTTTAGGTGATTTTGTTTGGCATGGTTTCACATTTTATATCTTATGATTGTTACAAAAGTTTCCTCTTTTTTTTCTTCACAGCTATTTCTTTGTGTTCTTCCTCAAGATAAAAGTCAATGGATAAGTAGAATTAAAGAATTAAGAGCATGGTATAGCAACATTAAAGAAATAGTGAGTAAATAGTAAATGTAGTTAATGTGATTGTTTTCTTATGTATACTTTAAAAGTCCAGCAGCCTCTTAATTCTTGTGTGTATGTGTTTTCTTTTTCTTTGCCAGCATATTACAAACCCAAGGAAGGTTGTTGGCCAGCAAGATTTGATGATCAATAATCCCCTTTCACAGGATGAAGGGGTAAAGTTCATCTTTACTCATATCTCAACCTCTTTTGCCCATAAGAATATACTTATGTGACTGGTTATCATTCACCATGAAAGCCATGTATCTCATGCCAACTATTTTCTTTATTCCAGAAATAGTACTACCTAAAACCTGATGTAAATTATTCTATGCCATATGCATAGTACATTGTCAGAAAATAATTATATATTTCTGTGGAATGACAATACAGAGAAGTCTCAGGGGTCTGTAAGAACTAAGAGTAAAATAAAAGAGTGTAAAGATGAGAACAGAGCTATCTTATCAGGGTTGCAGTGAGGAATGAGGTGGCTCAGGAAAGCCCCCTTTCATGATAAAAATAGAGTAGGGTTCACTTGGCAGAACTAACTTCCAGGAAGAAAGAAGTAACTGTTTGTAGTAAGTAAGTCTATGAAGAAGTTTTTAAAAATGATCAAGCATACCCCTACTCATATTCTAGTAAAGACTAGGAATAATTAGTACTTTAAGGATATTATATAACTTCAATTGTTGCTGCACTAATTTTTGTCTGTTTGCCTGAGAACAGAATTTTTTTCTATTTAATACATAACATTAGCATTTCTTTTTCCTGATACATATAATAACTATAATTATAATAATAATAACTACAATATAGTCTTTCATATAGGAGCATAAAATATTAAGCAATTTTTAAAACTTTTCCTAAATTTACATTTTAAAATATATGTTAAAACCTATTGGATTAAAAAGCCAAGCTTTGTAGAAAACATTACGTGTCTTTCTTAGTACACTGGGAACTCAAGTCAGGTTCAAGCTGGAGCCAGTTGACCCATTGGTCCTGCTCTAATCCAAGTACCTTTTTATTGGTATATAGAAATAGCAGCAATGTATAGCAGTGAAAATTATCATTCAGTTTATATGGATAATAGAAGTTTTAAAAATATACAGTCATTTCTCAATCCTTGGGGGATTGGTTCCAGGACCCCTGTGGATACTATGGATACCAAAATTTGTAGGTGTTCATGTCCCGTATATAAAGTGGTGTAGTATTTCCATATAACCTGTATACATCCTCTTATATACTTTAAATCATCTCTATATTGCTTATAATAACTAATACAGTGTAAATGCTATGTAAAGTTGTTATGCTGTATTTTTAAAAATAGGTATTATTTTCCATTGTTGTATCATTTTTAATTTTTTCCTAATATTTTTGATCTGCAGTTGGTTGAATCCTTAAATTCAGAACCTGCAGATAGGGAGTGCTGACTGTATTAAATAATATCAAACTGGAAAAATTGGTGTTGCAGTAAGGATGTTTCAGAGATTAAACTAGATTTTAATAAAAATTATCCCAATCTCTGGTTTTCTATCTGCACTGTGAAATAACTCAGGGAAGGATAAATTTAATCATTTAAATTATTAAATTTAAATTATAAAAGTCAAGCAAAGGTGTGAGATTATTTTAAATAGGTGGTTTTCCTTATTTCAGAGTCTTTGGAACAAATTCTTCCAAGATAAAGAACTTCGATCAATGATTGAACAAGATGTTAAAAGAACGTATGTAGAACTATTTGCATGTTCTGTTCAGTAATTCAAATTGATGTTACCTACATGTAATTGTAGCAAATCACGAAATCTGTACAAGTGCTTAATTGAATGCAGTATTCTACTTGTGTTAGTAACAAACTTCTTTTAACCAAATTGTGACAATAAGGATTATTTTCTATTCTTACAATACAGATTTCTATTTTCCCTTTTTGAAAGTAAATTATATTTATGATATTGATGATCTTAAAATAATATTTAATTAGCTTTATCAATTTCCAACAATTATTTGAAGTCTTGTGCATCTGATTAAGGTTATCTTATGTAGTCATTAAATTGATTTGCTAGAAAAATTTATCTCTTGCTTTATGCATTTAAATATTGTTCTAACTGAATTACTCTTTAAATAACAACCATTATTCTTATCCTCCTTATTTTTCTTCCTTTTGAAGCTACTCAAATTTGCAAACAATCTTTTCTCTCAATCTACTCAGTATTTACCATATGAAGAGTAGTTTCTTGTTTAGCGTGTAGTTAATGTCCATAACTTTGATATATTGGACCTTATCTTTCTGAGTCATATAGTGGGAAGTACATGGAATTTGTGTCAGAAGATCCTAGGGTGAGTCCTAGCTAACATATGCTGTAATTGTGGGGAAATTACTTTCAACATCTTCCCCTCCCCCCTCAGTTTCCTGTTTTGTAAAATAGGGATAATAGTAACAACCTCACAAGATTTTTGTAGATTCACGCAAATACAGTAATAGTAGTAAATTAGATAGCCCACACTTTAAACTGCAAACTATCACATAAATGTTAGTAAATTTAGTTGAATCATTGGGATCTGGGATCACCCAGGTATGTGCAGAGACTTGGGTATCTGACGTGGCTTCTGCTAAGTCCTTCTGTAGCTTTTTCTGTGTGCTCTACTCCTAATCCAGTCACTACTAAATCTCTTACAATGTCAAGGCATCTGGCTCTCTGATACTTGTCTCTTTCCATGTCCCAAACACTGAATAATCAGTTGACATGTACTGCAATTAAGATTACACTATATATTTAACAAAAGAAATTTTCTATTTTAAAGCAAAAATAATTCAGAGGAATCATGGGTTCAGAGAACAACAAAACCACAGATAACTACCAGTGATGGTGAGAAGAGGGGCGGGAGGTATGGGATCATTTTGATTAGC
The DNA here is from genome assembly GCF_000956105.1 of Propithecus coquereli. Classification (NCBI taxonomy): domain Eukaryota; kingdom Metazoa; phylum Chordata; class Mammalia; order Primates; family Indriidae; genus Propithecus; species Propithecus coquereli. The sequence goes on from NW_012136080.1 coordinate 5,135,826, forward strand.
TTGAGTTACCCAATTAACTGAGGAGTAACCCATTTTTATGGGGAAGCTACTCTCAGAGCTGTTGGGTGATAATGCTCAATCTCTCTAGTATATAGTTTCAGAAAGTAGAGCACGATTGTACTGGCACATATGAGGCTCTCAATAAATATTTGAAAAAACAAAAGAAGAAATTTCCTCATTAATCATTTGAGGATTTAGGTAATCGGTGGCAGTACAACAGGCCTCATTAAAAACATGTGCAGTATATATTGCTAACCAAACAGTAAAAACTTTTAAAAAGTGTATCTTAGAACACTTGACAACTTCAGGTTGCTCTGCTCAATAAGCAGGATTTTAATCAATCTCTCTACAGTTACCAAATGGAAATGGTGGGACCATAGCCCTGGTACAGAGTCTTTTAAAGTTTACCTCCACTGGTATATTTTATTAAGATGGCAAACCAAAGATTCAAAGAAGGTAGCTAGGAGGCCCTATAGTTCATAACATCGGTAGGTGAGGTTCTATATCTTCTTCCATGGAAGGCTCTCCCATAACTCTCTCAACATTTAGAATAAGTCTTCTTGCCATCTCGATATAAATTCTGTGGCAAGGAACTTAGCTTGTAAGGTAAGGTGGTCAGTTTTATTTTAAGGCCACCAAAACATTTAATCACAAAAGCTGAATAGCTTGTCTAATTTTACTACTTCGCATCTTTATAAGGCACCACATGATCTAAAATCCATGTTTTTCAATCCAGTCTGTAAGGAAATTCATAATACAATAGGAGAAGAAAAGTACAGCTCAGAGACGGTTATACAGTGTTACTTGCTCACTAGCCTCTGTGATAAGAATTTTGTTTTTTTAAATATATATTTATTGAATATCTACTGTGCTTCAGGTTTGCCCTTTGCATTGGGGAGAACAGAGTGATGAGTAACACAGATAGGGTCCTGCTATCACAGGATGTATATTTTAGTGTGGTGGAGGGGGAGTGAGAAAACAACATGTATATATTAATGTAAAGAGGATAATTATGTAAGGTGATTAAATGCTCTAAAGAAATAAAGCAGGGTAATATGATAGTTAGAGGGAGAATAGCCAGTGGGGTGGCTACTATAGAAATATTAATCAGAGAAGGCATCTCTGAGAAGATGACATTTGGGTTGAGATGTGAAAACAGTTTAAAGGCCAGCCGTGTGGAGATCTAGGGGAAGAACACTTGAGGCAGAGGAAACAGCTAGCGCAAAGTTCCTCAAGAAAATGAGCTCAGTGTTTAGAGGAACAAAAATAACGCAGGTATGGCTAGATCCAGGTGATTTTGAAGAGGGGGAAATCTGAGAAGAGGGCAAAGGCCAAACAATCTTGTAGACATAATAAGAAGTTTGGATTTTATTCAAATTGCAGTGGGAAGTTATTGGAGGATATTGAGCAGGGGTGTGTTATCTAAAAGATAATTCTGGCTGCCATGCAATGGGGTAAAGGTGGATGTAAGAGTGGAAGCTGGAAAAGTCACAGGAAGTCTATTGCAGTATTCCAAGTTATGTAATATTAGTAACTTAGACTAAAGAGGAATAATAAAGACAAAAATAGATATGCTGGGGATACACATTTTATATTTTTAAGTACAAATTAGGGGGTCATTACATGTAGTTTTCTCACATCCTTCCATTTTATTCCATTTTTACTACTGTATTTCAGGTTCTTTTTACCTCTTACCTACAGTCTCTTACTTGTTTAATTATTCTCTTTGCATCTAGTATATTTTTACTTCTAGTTCATTCCATGTGCTACAGCCCAATCACTCTTCTCAAAGCACATTTGTAATCATGCCACTTGCCTAATTCAGACCCTTTTATGACTCCCTGTTGGCCTGCAGAAGAATGGACTTACCTATCTTCCCTAATACCCAGTTCCCTGTTAACCAGTGCTTCTGGCATTATTCCATGAACAGATTTTGTGCTTTCCGTTTCCCATGCTTTGGAATGCTATTTCCCTCCACTGCTTCCAGTTGTGGGTATCTGACAATTCCTCCTTCAAGGCATGGGTTCATGAAGCATTTTCCAGTCTTTAAAATTGGAAATAATTTGTGCCTATCCTATGTTCTATAGAATTTTCATAATAACTTTTTAATGATATTATTTAATTTTGTTTGGTCCTATATTTGTTTAGGTCCATCTGTCAATGTATTCAATACATTTAATCTCCTCAGTGTACCAGGCACTAGAGATGCCAAGGTAAATATGACATGGATCCTTAAGAAGCTCAAAATCTGATAGAGAAAGCAGAAAAAGAAAAAAGTTACAATACAGGATAACTGGTGCCGTAATAGAAGTGTGTACAAAAGCTCTGGTTTAGCCCAGGCGTCATCTTTCAAACCTAATGGTAAACCCCTCGAGGGCATGAACCTTGTCTTGTTTTTGTCTTACTGCCCATTGCCAAGTTCATGCTGAATAAGTTATTATTGCGAATCTTATCACCGATCATCATTGTTGTTCAATTTTAGTAATAATGTCTAACATCTTTTAAGTCTTCAGAGACATAACCACACTTTAAAAAATACTATTATCAACCTTCTAGTCTGAGTTTAAACAAGATAATTTGATTTCATGAACTGTGTTTTTTGTATCATTATTGAATTTATTTGATATGCATATGTCACTGTATTAAATATTATCTCCCCCTTCAACTAATTTTAATATTCTTTTATGCCACTAACCCTTTTTTGCCTCAAAGGGTTTTGCATTCATTTCAATTAATTGTTCCTTAGCTCAACATAGTGAGGTTGTTACTGTTCCCATTTTTATCATACTGAAAAAACTGATAATCGAAAGGTAAATCAAGGAAATTCCAATTTATGGCATTTCTAGTTTAGAACTTGAATTGTCTGTTCTGAACAAATTTTGCCATGTTTCAAAAGCTCTAACATTAAATGATATTTAGTATTATTTAAAATGATGGGAAATAATGAGTTCATGATAAAATATCATTTCCATATTAGATGCCAAAGAAGTATGTTATTTGGTCTATCAAGGTCTATTCTAAAAATATATGTATAGCATCTATAACATCATTTGCAGATTAACATATTTATAAGCTATTGCCAAATAGTCTCATCTTTTCTTCAAATGTGCTTTCCTTCTCTCTTGAATTAAGCTATTAAACTTCAACTTTTATCATTGTAACATTGACTATATTTTAAAAGTTTATCTGATTGCATATTGGATATGCTAATAATCATCTTCAATTTTTGGTCTTTTTGTTTCTAACTATTACAGTTAGCATTTTAGGTAGCTCATTCATCATTTCATTACTCTGTTTCCTACTTGAAGCTTCACAATATGGTTAGATTTTTAAAGATGCAACTTTCTCATTTTAAGCTTCCTTTTTTTATGGTTTATTTGTGGGTCAAGCTTCAAACATAATCTATTTAAGCAAACTTTGTCTCCTCCATTTTTTTAATCATATCATTTGATATTTTGTGGATTCCTTAATAATTGCTAAAATTTTCTTTTTAAAATTATAGTTTCATGCTGTACAATTTGGTAGACACCAGGCACAAGTGGCTATTTAAATTTAAATTGAGGTTAAATAAAATTTAAAATGTAGTCTTCATTCACAATGGACACTCAATTGCTAATGGCTGCTAAGTATTTGACGTACATATATGGAACATTTTTGTTATTATGGAAAGTTCTATTGGACAGCACTGTATAGAAAAGGTATTGTTATATTTTTGTATAGTATATGATATGAATGTCTACATTTTATTTTTTATTCATGTTGAACTTTTAGATATGGCCTGTGCTAAATATTTACTTCCATTTTTTTCTCTCCCCTTAAGAAAACTCCTTGAATTTTTGTGGTGTGTAAGTCTTACCTGAGTTTTTAGTCAAATGTAGTTATTATGTTACATTGTAGTATGCGAATGGAAACAAGATTATTTTTGAATTTTTTTCTTATATTAACAATATACAAAAATGATTTTACAGAGTTATCTTACTGATTTTTTCTTTTAATTTAAAGACCATCTTCCTGAGTTCCCATTTTGTAGGAAATATTCCTAATACTTTCGTCCATTGATTGTCACACTTTATAAAGTTAAGATGTTCTAAATGTTGGTATCTTTTACATGGTTTCCTCCAAGCCCATTTTTTATTTAAGTAAAAAACAAATTCCTCAGGGAAGGAGGATTTTACAAGCAATTTCAGAGCAGAATTGATTTTGGTGTGTGTTAATGCCGACAATCTGCCCAGTGTTAAAATGTTAAAGAGAAAAAAAAATACAAGCTGCCATATTCTTGTGATCACACCAAAATAGCAGCTTGTATTTATATTTTCAGTCTCCTCGAGGTGGACTGCAGGCACACATGAATGAGTGGATGTACTTGGTGTTGTGTTGTGATTTTATTTAATGCAGGCAAAGTACATGCTTGTGCATGCACGACCAGCCCTCACATATGCACTTATTCACAGCCGAGAAAGTGAAAACTACAACACAAGCCGCTCTCTAAGAGTTGTCGGCAACCTGTGTGTGTGTTTCTTAAATATTAAAGAGGGGGAAAACAGATTTTCAGGAATATAAGAAATAATTCTTCTGTCAAATGGCCTATAGTCCTTCCTCACTTGACACTTAAGGTAAAAACAAAGTAATTACTATTGCATATATATATATTTAGAAATATGTATTTTTCTGTATTGCTTCTGTTTTAAAGTGTATTTTTCCCATTTCTGTTTCATTTAAACATGCAAATTCTTAGCATACATTTATTCTAATTTATGAGATTTTTTAAAAACTTAAAAACATTTTTTCAGTATTTGAATGAAAATATAGGCTTATTTGCTACAAAACATATAGTTGTAGTGCTTTGATTAGCATCCTGATGCTACTAATCTTTGGAATTTGGGAGCAGTAGTACATGGAGGGCGGCACAGTTACGTTACCCTGAGCTGCTGACCAATAGTATTTTTGCTGAGATTTTCTTTGTTTTGAATAAGCCAGATTTTTAGGACTAGATGTGCCTTTATATAATTATGAGAAGGTTAAAAAGTAAAGTCTGGTGGGCGGTAAACTAATATCCTATCCCGAAATAGTCCCAGTAGACATAGCCTGTTTGGTAGTGTAACACAATCTTTTTAGAACATTTAAGCAGATTTGGAATTGAAATTATGTTGATACGTTAGAGGTAATGCTTGAATTTCTTTTGACTTTTTTCTTTATTGTTGAAAAACTGCAAAATAAAGTCAGTATTTTCATTTGTGACACAGTCTTACACTTAAAATGCATATACAGTCAGTATATCTGTCTACTTATATATTTTTTTTTCCTAATTTTTCACTGTTAGGGTAGGAGTAGAGAGATTTTTTTGAGGAGGGGAGGCAGTGCAGAAAAGGGCTTGTTATGCGACCTCTGCATTATAGAACCAGGAGGAACCTTAGCTGAAAACCTCTACTTAGATGGTGACCGATACTACCTCCTGAACTACAACCCCACCTGCCTTCTCTCAACCATGTTTCCTGTCATCTCAACCCAACTTAATCTTAATCTTGCCGACTGTATGGTGATTTCAAACTTCTGCCTTCCTTGTTAGACTCTTGGAGATTTTTCTGCTGTCCTCTTGGGCTGAATCCTAACCATTGTCATCACAACAGATCAGTACTTTTCTTTTCTTTGATTTTTAAAAATCAGTATTTACCTCCTGTTTATGAACTATGAAAGCTGTATATCATTCTTTTCCTCACTAATTGCAAAACCAAATTAAAGACAGCGGAACTCTGCTTAGGCTTTTCTTCTGCTTCATCTTTGCTTCCCCAGTCCCTGAGTGCATAAACTGAATTTTGCTTCTCCATTGGTTTGGTTGTTTGTAGGTTTGTAGGTGTATTTGTTTGTTCAACAAATACTACTTGAGAAATTACTGTGTAACAGCTATTGCTCTAGAAGTTGAAGATCCTAATAAAGAAAAGACTGTCTTTTCTGTTCTTTAATATATTGTGCATATTTTATTGCAATTGTCTGCTTTTACCATTATATGTAAAATGTGTATTTTCTCTCTTAGATTTTTTTCTTTTTTTTTTTTTAAGATTTCAATACAATTTACTCTTTTTTTTCCCCAGTAGATTTAGGGACTACACATGTTTTTTGTTACATGGATGAATTGTATAATGGTGAAATCAGGGCTTTTCCTAGGTTTTCTTGAGTTGTAAGTTCTTATGTTTTGAATCTTTATATTCCAAGTACCTAGTACCATAATAGGCATTTTTGTCATTTGTAGCCATCTAGTTAAATCCTTTTGTTTTGTGAAGGTGAAAAGTTGAAGCCCCAAAACAATATAATGCAAAGAAGCAAATATAACTTGTTAATGTCTAAAATGGAAATGGTACCTGGGACATCAGGTCTTTCCACTCCTCTATTACTTATGTTAATCTTGTTTGCCTAGATTTAACACTTCTTCAATTCGAGAAGCATTTATTAAGTACCTTCAGTGTGCAAAGCGCTCTGAAGCAAACAGGAGACATAGCATAAATGAATCGGTATATCAAATCTCATTCAGAAAGTGGCGAAGACTAAATTTTTTCTGCCTTCTGGGTTCATATATTCTAATGCGATGTTTCTCAACCTTGGGAATGTTGACATTTTGGACCAATTCTTTGTTTTGAGAAGCTGTTTATACACAGTGTAGGATGTTTGCAGCATCCCTGATCTCTACCTGCTAGAGGCTCTGTGAGGCATACTTTTTAAATCTTTCTTAGGTCCTTTTGTCTGACTGAAGGGTTCTCTGAGGCATCATTTTAGAGCTTTCTGAGATCTTAACAAAGGGTTTTACAGTTACGCCCTTGGTTTCATTTTTAGATCTTGTTTTTCTGTCTGTGTCCTAGATTTAATCTTTGCCCAGAAGCCGAGTGTTAATGTTAGTATCATTTGCTGACTGGTGAGGTTTGGAATGAGAAAAAGTTTTATTTTCAAACCCAACAAGTTCTAGCACCTTTATATTTACCAGTTTTTCCTATTACTTTTTTTCTTCTTTGATTCTCCTGTGAGTAATATGAATAAAACAGACAGCAGCTTCAATACACGCCCTGGATATCGCCTTCGCTAGATCACTCAGTTTATTAGGTACATTTTCTATTTTGCGTATAACCAGAGGCTACCATGTTGCCAGACTTCTTGTCACTGCATAATGAGGAATCTTTTTCCTCCATTTGTTTTTCTTTAACATTTTCCTCACTTTCATTTAAGCCCTCTCTGGCAGGCTCCTCGTAGACTGTCTTCTGCTTTTTCATACCCTTTAGTTTCTCACTGATGCTCCCTTGAGGGTCCTTTTGACTTCTATCCAGTCCCATAGACACTTCTACCACATATTTTAGGGGTTTTTTTAATAGTACCCCAGTTTCAGGTATCAAAACCTCTATAATTATCATTGCTTCATAAGAAATCAACCAAAACTTAGTGGCTTAGAACAATAATCATTTATTATTTCACAGTTTTTGTGGATCAGGAGTTTGGAACAGGTTAGCTAGGAGATTCTGACTTAGGAGTCTGTCATGAGATTGCAGTCAGGTGTTTACTGGAGCTGCAGACATTAGACAGTTTTTCTAGGGCTAGAGGATCCATATTGGTTCCTGTCCATGTGGATCTCTCTGTGGTATTGCTTAAGAGTCCTCCTCTAGAGGAAACCTTGTCCAGATAAAGTGATCTAAGAAAAAAAGGGAGCCAGGTAGAAGTTATATTCTTTTTTTTTTTTTTTTTTACCATAACCTTGGAAGGGAGGTGTGAGAATTAAAAATCTGCACGTGTATTTTAAAAACAACATGTAACAACAATCCACATGTATCTTCCTAAGTTTCCCCCATGATCTTTTCTATTCTTTCTAACCAGAAATGGAAATGTATAAGGGGCCTGGTGGTGGGGGAATAGGGGAGTGTATTTTGTAGTCACACATAACTTGCACTCTCTTTCCATTGGCTAGCACTGAGTCACATGGCCACAGCTAACTGAAAAGGAAGCTGGGAAATTAAATCCAGCTATATGCCTGGAAAGAAGAGAAAACAGGTTTGGTTGAATAGGGAGAATGGTGAAATCATCAACTAAAATAGGGAACACAAGAAGAAAAATAATATGTCTTTTGTTCTGTATCACATTATTCCTCTTTATGGTCTTGGCTTGATTTTTCAGTTTTCCTTTAATAAAACAATAAACCACAGTAAGATATTATAGTTATTTTGGTGTTTAATAATATTCTAGGGAGTTTTCATTAGCTTTAAAAATTTTGGATGGGTGCTTGCTTTGATTTTCTGTTTTTGAAATATGGGTATAACATCAGTTATTGTTCCTTCAAGTCCTTCTGTGCTTCCTTGTCCTACTGTATGATTATAAACCCTCGCCAAGGGCTTTATTTTTTCCCTCAGGGCATCTTATTGAATACTTGCATCTTCAGTATTTCATCTGGGCCCAATGCTTTGTCTGTTTTAATACTTCTAATTACCTAATTATGTACTATAATGCAGTGAGAAAGCCCTTTATCAGTGCTCTCTTTTCTTAACCCTTTTCTTGCTTAGGAAATATTCTTTTTCTCTTTGTTGTATGAAAAACTCTTCATTACAGACAGCCTAGATATTTGCCTAGCTTCCCTTTATTGTCTATATTGCCCTGTTGAATGTCTTTCCAAGTAACTCTCATCAGGCACCTGGATTTCTAGTTATTGGGGTTCCAAAGCTGTATTTAGTTGCCCTCCATCCCTCACTCCTGATTCATTCTCACGTACTATTGTCACATGAGAAGACATCCAAAGGCAAATAAAATAGTCTAGTTGTCACAGACTACTTTTGTGATAGAATTAGTGACCATTCTATCTTTAAGAGATCTTAGTGTAATCAGATGTCCACAAGAAGGATCCATGAACCAAATGTAATAGAAATTAAGATTATTAAAAATTGTGGTGAATACTTCAGGATAACTAAAATTCGATGAAGGAAAATTTTTCATTATATAAGTATTTTTAGATAATAGTGGAAGAAAAAATAGAATTATAGTTTTACCCATATGATCTCTCATAAATTAATAGATTTAGGGTAATGATCATGAATAGTTATTAGCATCACAAAAAGAGAGATTAGCTAATGTTATGTGCCTTTTATTGGGAGTACACAACACTAACTGTTCTGATTATCTCTTATTGCGTTGTAAAGCACCCCAAAGCTTAAAACAACAGAATTTATTTTGTTGATTAATCTACAACTTGAGCAGGGCTCAGCAGGATGGTTCATCTCTGTTCCACATGGTGTTGACTGGGGCAGCTGGAAGGCCAGGGACTGACTGGAATCATCTGAAGGCTTACTTACTCACCTGTCTGGTTGTTGAAGCCAGCTGTCAGCTGAGACCTCCTCTGGAGCTATGGCTGAGACACCTCCACATAGCCTTTCGTATAGCTGCTTTCCTCACAGCATGGTGGCTTGGTTCTGAGGATGCGTACAGAGAGAGAGCTAGATAGAACCAGTGTTATAACATCACTTTTGATGCACTTAGTTTGCGAGAAGCTGGTCAGTAAGGGCAGCACATATTCAAAGGAGTTAGACTCCTTCACCTTTTTATTGGATAAATGTCAAAGAATTTGCAAACCTGTTCTCAAACCATCATACCAACTATGAAGAATCTGTTGAAAAGTTGAACCTGAATCTGATAAAGTCTCTAGCTCTAACTATCAGTTTATAGGAAATGCAGGGGGAAGAGAAACGTGTTAAATAACACAGTAGAGGTGCAATAAGTAAAATTCACAATGTGGGAAATTTCTACAGGATAAAGAATCTGATTTCTTTGAAAAATACATTGCAAGAAAAAACAAAAGACAGGAAGGACAAATCTATAGAATAAAAGAACGTTAAGAGATATCAAATTGCAATATGGACAAATTTCTTGGATCTTGAACAAAGTTTAAAAATTTTTAGACTCAGAAATTTGAACATTAGATGTTTAAGTTAATGGATTATTATTTTTATTAGTAGTAGTGTTATAATGATACAGTTTTTAAAGACTGCTTATCTTTCAGAGATTCACATTGCAATATTCATAGATACAGTGATATCTGGGATTCATTTCAAAGTAATGCAGTATTGGAGAAGGAGCATATATAAAGCAAGAATTGATTAGTGATGAAGTTAGGTGATGGATGGATTGGGGTTCAGTCTACTATTGACTCTTTATAAATGTTTGAATTTTCTATAATAAAAGATTTTTAAAAGTTATAGTAAAACTATATTGCCTACTAGTTTTGGTTTATTTTGAGACAAAACACAATTTATACACTAAACTTTTTTGATAGCTCTTGTTATTATTTTGCACTATGTAAAATTTGTTTACATCTAGTTTCTTCACATATCTGAGAGAGAAACTTCTATATTTTAAATATTGATCAAATAAGTTAAAACTGAGATAGCACTTTTTTCCATAAAGTAAAAATTTTAGGCTGCTTTATTCTAAATTTCTTCATAGGGTACTGACTTTCTCTTTGCTGTTCATCTCTATTTTTAGAGTTTTATCCTTACCTATTTTACATCTCAATTTTTATTTTCTGGCCACCTGCAGAATATAACTTCTCTTAGACTTTCATTTTCTGATAATAAAAAAATTTGTCTCCCATCTCTGTTTAGTGTGATTTTTTTTTCCCTTTTCTTTTCCTTTCAGATATTTTGGCTTGAATTATGATTTCTACCATTTTCATTCTAATTTTTTTCCCTCTGTATCTTTTCTGAAGTTACTACCATTTCTCTCTTTTTTGTGTGAAATTGTGGAGTCATTGTTGATTTTTCAAAATCTGAATGATTATTGAATCCAGTGAAGGTCAATATTCTGTTTTTTATTACTGTTTCAAAAACAGATTTGCCTTTCCCATGATATTTGGGCTAGACTGATATTCAAATTACTTTACCTATCCTGAAACAACACCAGCTGGCATGAGGTAAAAAAGCCTAGAAATGTAATGGGTGGCAGGGAAGCTATTCTGAAGCTTACAGCATATTATTAAAAACTGATTATTACTATTCCTAGAAATGCTACTCACTGTGCTTTTCTCTCTCATTTCTGATTCACATAAATGTAAAGTCTTCTGGATTGAATCCTGATAATATGATAATCCAGTATTTTTGCAGGAAATATGTTATTGTTCAGGTATATTCATCAACCTTCTGAGCTTGATTCTTCCGCATAACTATGAAGTCATGGAATTTTACCTAAATGCATTTCTCTGATTCATTTATAACTGATTAGGGAAGCAGTTGGAAAGTACTGCTGTTCTGCTAACTATCCAGATACATTGGCACAGGTATTAATTTCTCTGTGCTTCAGTTTCTTTGCCTGTTAATCTCTGAGTTGGACTGGATAATCTCCAAAGACTCTTTCAGCTCAAAACTTCTCTGAATTTCAGTTCTTTTTCCAACCTCTGAAATAGCATAAAGTTTTACTTCTTTTTCAGAGCTTTTCTCTTTCTACCTTACTTACTTGATGCAATGGATTCTTCATCTGAATTTAGAGAAGAAGTCATACTCTTCTAAAAAAGAGAATGTCATGAAACTTCACAAATTAGCACTTCAGCATTGTAGAGTAGAATTGTAGATGGTGTGCCATTGCATAGGTCTGCTATGTCTGCCTAATACATGTTTTCAGTTGATTGGGTGTTTGCTAAAAGTGGGCAATTTAAATTATCTACCTGCAATTTAATTCTTCTAGATCTCTAGTTTTTAATCTTACAAGTGGTTAGTATGCATTTAAATGAAACCATGAATTGGTATACAGTATAATTTACATTTTTAGTATTTAAGTATTAAACTCTTATTACATAGTTCATGGATATTTGTTGCAACATGCATGTAGCAGTTTTTAGTAGTACTTTCTTCCATAATCCATTGAGATTTCAGCAGCTATACAGAATTTGGTTGTGTCAGTGTACATAGAAAATTTCCAAAGAATAGGTAAGGAAGGGGACACACATAATCATTAAGCCAGGTGAGCCAAATCTTTAGACATGAAGCCTGCTTAACGACAGGGCTAAATTTAAGACATAATGAGGAAGAGGAGGAGAAAAATTCACCTCTCAAAAGGATTATTCTATTCTTACCTTAATGGCTATGTTTCCCCAAGAAATTTCTCTACAGCAATTTATTTTACTAACTACTTATCTCTGTTTCATCCTGATTAATTTGGAATATTTGACTTTCTAAGGGCTTTAACAACTTTCTTTTGTCCCAAATAAGTCATTTAGTAAGTTTTTGTATTTCTTTCCTACTTTCAGTGCATTTGACATCTCTCTGGAACTTCTTTTGGTTTCCACGGCATATTATCCTTACTGAGACTCTACCTTGAGGTTAATTATTCTCTTCTTTAAGAAGTTAGTTTTGCCACCCCTATTTGAACTTCCGTGTCTAGAAGTCACTTGTGCCACCCCTACTCAAACTCCTGTGCCTGGATAGGGACTGACTAGAGGATCACACTAAGGTTTTCGCAGAGATGTGAAGTAACCTTGCTCAGGTCCTTAGGTTGTTTCCCAGCCCCCAAAAGAGATGCATCCTTGCTGCTACAGAAAAGATCAAAAATCTATGTCTCGGGACAGTTGCACATCAACAGCAGTTGCAAGAAAAAGTCAAATGAACAGATAAAGATGAAATAGGCCTTAATCTATATTTAAAATTAGGACCAGAAAAAAAGATGCTTCACAAATCTCTAGCATAGTTCACCCAAAATCCTAGTCTGGACTGGAGGGAAAGTTATAACTCTCATAGGGAGCCAACAGAGGATCAGAGTGAAGCATAAAACAGCTGAGGTCTCCAGAAATAGGCGGCAGCAAACCATTATAATATGAAGTAAAACATCCATTATTGCTCTTTAAAAGACTCTTATTAAGGAGTATTTTTCAGTTTCAATAATGCCCCATGACTCCATGCTCTAGGTCATCTTCCTCTTCAATCTCTCACATTTTCTCTTATTTTCTAGTTCCAAAGCTACCTAATTCACATCCTGATCACCTAAAGTACCATTACTCAAATATTAGTAATGACCTATATTTCTCAATGTCTACTACTGGTAATGTACTATACGTGGTGCTTTCACATAGTCTCATGCTGATCACCAGATCAGTATTGTTCTCTCTGCCCAGTGGATGAGGCAGTTGAGCAATCGTTTGCTCAAGATTACATAGCTAGAAATTATGCAACGTGAATGTGAACACAGACTTTTGTACTAGAGTTTGGAATTTTTAATATCATGTCATTATAATGCACTCTTATGTCCTTCTTGTAAGTTCTACTCTTTCAGGCTTATTCCTACTTAGAGTTACTCACATACTTTTTTTGTTATAATTTCCCCATTCAAAAATGTAGATTCACTGTGTTGTTTGTTTAGTTGTCAATTCAGCATTCAAAGCTGTTTCCAGACTTGCCCCACCTTTTCTTCTGTCCCACTATCTTGCTCCCAACTGTCAGTACTTCATGGAATTCTCTTTTCCTTCTGATTACTAATTACCTTGCTTGCTGCACACTTGAAATACTCATTGCCTTCTGTGCCTTCACATCTTTCCTTCTGCTTTGGTTACCTTCTCCACTGATGTTCCATGTTCCTCTTCTAAAAATTCTTATTCAGACCTTCTAATTGAATCCAGTTGACTGTTCACTGCTACATGACATTCCCTCTGCCTTTACATAGTCATTGTGTATTGCATTGCTATGTGTTTGCACTTGGGTTCTTGCAGTTGTATATTCTTGCATTATAAACAACTGTTTATACTCCTTTCAAACAGATTCCCTCCTCTTTTTCTATTTCACATTACCTCAAAGCACCTGGTAGAGTTTCTGAACCAGAGAACATTTGTTCCATTTGAAGTCTACATTTTAATAAGATGAAGTGGATAGTGTGGTCATACATAACATCATAATTGAAGTACTGATATTTTATGTCAAGAAAAAACAATGACAGTGATATTTTGAAATAGTTGGTACTTTTACAAAATCACATTCTAGTCCTACAAATCAAATGAGCTGAAACAAAGCAACCCTTGCCCCCAGATGGGCTATAATTCATTTTGCTTAAAAATTATTGTATGTATTCACACATGTGTGAAGTATGTGAAGAAATATGACATGTTTAGATGTTGAAGGGTGTCATTTACCTCTGGGGTATAATCATTCCCCTTTTCCTCACCCCTTTTTCATCCCACCGATAGCATAAGTTACATGACAAATGCAGGCTTGTTCTAAAACCTGAAGCAGCCCTTGGCATCTCTTGAAGATGAGAGTTTGAGGGTGATCCTTGAACCTGTATTAGTGAGTTTCATTCCTGTGTTTTCTCTTTTCAGGTTTCCTGAAATGCAGTTTTTCCAACAAGAAAATGTGAGAAAAATTCTTACAGATGTTCTTTTCTGTTATGCTAGAGAAAACGAGCAGTTGCTTTATAAACAGGTAATGAAAATATCTTACAGGTGGCATCCATTGACTGAAAATTTTCTATACAGCTTGACAAATGATAGAGCAATAATGTAGCCTTTATTGTATCCAAAGTTGTATCATAATGCTAAAGCAATCAGAGAGCTGCTTGTCAGCTGCATGGTGAGAAAAGTAAGCTCATTGAAGCACATATGCTTCTTCCTCATTATAAGACATTCCACCAAATTGTCTTCTATAAGGTGTTCAATCTTTTCTTTCAACTTTGTGAGTTTGTTTATAAACAGCATCTTTGAAGCCAATCTAGTAATAAAA
>NW_012136080.1:5151122-5153834 GCF_000956105.1 Propithecus coquereli
TTAATTACATGTTGACAATAGCTTTTTAGAATCGGAAGTGAAAAAATATATCCCATTCATAATGGCAACCAAAACCATAAAATGCCTAGAAATAAACTTAATAATAAAGATACAAAAGCTATATGAAGAAAGCTATAAATGTTATTGAAGGACATAAAGCAAGAATTGAATAAATAGAAAAATGATAGCATGTTTTTGGATGAGAAGACTGTAAGTAAAAATACTACTTGTTTCCAAACTAATATATAAATGTATTGTCATTCCAGTAATAATCTAAATGAGATATGTGCTTTTTCAAAAACCAGATGCAGTTGTTTTAAATTTAGTGCCTAAAAAGTTTATGGTTATTTTAAAGGAGATAATTTAGCTCAGTTGTTAAAAATGCTGGGTCTAGACTCAACTCCCTTTATTTGAATCTCACCTCCACCATTTCCTAACTGCATAATCTTAGAACATTTGCTTACTTTACTTTTCTAATCCTTAGTTTCATTATCTGTAAAATGAGGGCAATAATAGTATTTATTTTTATAAAGTTAACATAGAGTGATCAGCAGTGGTTCATGGTGGCAATTGCAGTTATTATTGTTATTATCATCATGATAATTATTGTGTTGGAGTTTCCACAGAATTTGAGGGAGAGGGAGAATGGCAAAGGGAGATATTAAAACTTCTGTAAATGTTCTGTGGTCAAACTCTTGTAATGGTACTATGAGAATCGACCAATAGATCAGTGGGACTATCTAGGAACAGGTCCAATTATATATGGGATCTTAATATGATAAAATAGGGAAAAGAATATTGACTTCCTATATTTGGCTTTCCATCTGGAAAAAAAGATTAAATTATACCTTCATTGGGGAATAAATTCCAGATGGAGTAAAGATATAAATGTAAAAACTAAAAGTATATAAAAATACTAGAAGAAGATTTAGGAGAACTTCTGTGTAATCTCAGGGGAGGAAAGGCTTTTGCAAGCAAGATAGGCTATCTAAAAGTCAGATACAAAGTCAAAAGACCAAAAACAAACAAACAAACACAAAAAGGAGACTGGGAGAAAAAAAATCTCTGTTAGTGTAGAATTCTTTTGGGAACAAATAACAGAAGGCTCCATTCAAAATGGCTTAAACTGTAAGGGTGTTGTTAACACACATAGCACGAAGTTTGGGGGTAAATGGTTCCACGGCATTAGTTAGTTCAGTAGCTCAGAATCTTCATCAAGGATCCAGGGTTTTTTTGTTTGTTTGTTTTTCTGCTCTCTTCTCATTGTGTTGGTTTTTGTTGTGAAGGCTATCTCCTCGTTGTTCCCTCTCTTTCAAATATTTGAAAATACTTCACAGTAAAAGATTTGGTGATAGTGAATAACATCAGGATAAAATTATCCCAGTGTACACATCTGTTTTCCTATTTTTCTTTAGAGAAAGAAAAAAGTCACATTAAAGAAGTCTTATACAATAATGAAAATAAGTTCCACAGGCGAGGAACAAAAATGTAATAACTACATACTCCACCATTTGTGATGTATGTGGCCCACTGCATTTGTATGGAAGACTACACAGGAATATGGAAGATCAGATTCTTAATAATTTAGACAAAATCCATCAAATACTGGATAATAAGTATTATTAGCTTACTCCTCTGTATCACTTAAAAAGACTTAATTACTCCCTGTAGATGTTTAAAATCCTATAGATTTTTTTACAGAGAAATAATACCTTGCTGTAAAAGGACAGAATATTTAGTCAGATCAAATTTAAGAAAAAAACCTTGAGTTCATCACAAGCTGTTAAAGCTATTATTTTGTACTAGGTGACACCCCGTTTAACATCGACCATATTGTTAATAGTTATGGGATTTTATTGAATTAATGAGACTGTTATCATGTAGTAGAATGTCTTGCTGAGTTAATTGAAATTGCAGAGATTATATAAATGGTATTAATGAACTTTGACTGCCTGATGCCTCAGCTTTAATAAAGACTGCTTGGTGGGCTAAATGAACACAGTCAGATAAAAGAACAGGTTCAATTTTGTGAGCCTACAGGCTGTTGATGAAGAAAACTTTGTTACCTTTATTCAACTGGCATGAGTTTGGAGTGCAGTGACTACTAACAGTCTAGCAGGGATAAAAGCTTTAAGCAAGCAGAAATGCTGACAATATGGGTGGAAGCAAAAATACACAGTTTAGGAACCAAGAAGTATACTGACAATACATTTTTTATTTTGCTTTGTCAAATTTAAAGCATGTTGAATTCATGATTATTCTTTCTGGATATTTCTTTTTTCTTTTAAAGATGACTATATACTTGCCACTTGTAATTATTAATGAGGTCTTACTAGTCTAGAATTGAGAGCAAAACTAACAATCTCTTTCAGGTATTTGAAAAAATATCTCTAGTTTAGATGAAAGTCAAAACTAAACTTGTGAAAGATTGTCTTAATGGTATTCAGAGGACTCTTAATTTCTATTTTTCAGAGAAAACCGTTATTTATTGATTTGAAATATGATTTAATGCTATTTTTATATGTAATTCAGTTTTTTCAATATGTTGATTTATTAAGTGGTAGGTATTTCAGTAAGTCTATGTGTAGTGAGTACTTTCTTTGTGCTGGGTCTATGGTAGGATCTGGATTCATATATATATATGTATACATGTTTCCATTAATACATATACACACACACCACTTACTGTAGATTGTGATTGTGTAGTAGTCC
>NW_012136080.1:5155384-5156497 GCF_000956105.1 Propithecus coquereli
TCAAGATTTATAAAAAAAAAACTATAGGTGACAATGTGTGAGAGGGGGATTTTTACATTCTGCAGTGACGGACTTCTTTCTGGAAGACAAGCTTAATGGTATACATCAGGGACTTTAACAAATATCTTTATCCCTTTAACCAGAAATTCTACTTATAAGGACTTTATCCTAAAGAAATCATCTGAAATAGGCAAAAAGACCACCACAAGGCTATCTATTATAGAGTTTTTAATTTCTTTCTTTCTCTTGCTTTTTGGCTGGCTGGCCTGCCTGACTGCATGCCTGCCTGCCTTCCTCCCTCCCCTAACCCCAATAGTTTTTGATAGTTAAAATTATGGCACTTTCTTTTTGGAATAAGTTGAGTTTATTCCAAGAGAATAAACCCCATATGATGATTTTTAAACCACAAACAGCAACACTTAATATCCTTTTTTAGGTGTCTACCATGTTCATCTAAGGAATATTCTTTTCAAGGTTTGTTTAATGAGGAGGTAGTTACCTGTAAAGATTGAAGTGATGTGTGGTACTGTTTCCTAAATCATAAGTAATTGTCAATGAATCGTAAATTACTTTGTAAAAATATAATTACATTCTTTTAATTCAAGGTGATTAATAACTTACAAGTGAAGTTTACTTGCATGTTATCTTTGTGATAAGAGCTGGCTTCCTAAGAATAGCACAGTACTACTAGACTATGCAAAGGGCTATGTAACTCTATCTGTCCATTACAGAAAGCCTCCTCTAATTCCACCAGCAAAAAATTTCTCTCCTCTCTGTTCCCGTATTTTATTTTTATTTACTCCATAAGATGTTATTTTCTGTTGTCTTTCTACAGTAAAGCATTCTTAGTTATGAAGCAAAAGGAAAGTGGTAATGTGCTTACTATAAGAGGCAGGAACAATTATAATCTATTTCAACTTGCTAAAATATGGTTTTTGATGCTTAAAGGGGAAAATATTTCAATTAGGAAGGCTAGTCACTAATGTGGAATACCTTATGTCCCCACAATGATGGATAAATAACGGATTTTTGTGATACCTTTTTAAAGACAGCGTAGCAATTAATAATATGCTTTTTTGTTTCTATGCCTATTCATGGTGAACTCCAATGTAA
>NW_012136080.1:5169267-5172244 GCF_000956105.1 Propithecus coquereli
AGTAGCTAGTCTTATGTGGAATTCTGTTTTTTTCCTATGTAGTCTTTTCGTGTCAACTATGAGGGCAAGAGCTTTGCCCTCTTTGTTTTTGTGTCCTTAAATCCAGTCCACTGACGAAAAAATGATTGTCCTTTTAGAGATCTTACAGTTCAGTAGGAGAGAGAAATAATCAAGGATGCTGTGGTAGCAGAGAAGATAAAGAAATAGGACCTGACACTTGATCCAATATTTAAATAGATTTGGGAGCTCCTCAGTGGAGATGCGAGGGAGAGGATATTTCAGGTGAAAGAATGGCATACTCAGGGTCTCTGGAAGCATGATGAAAGTCGAGACTGGCCAGCTACTGAAGGGCTTTGTAGACATGGCTGAGGAATTTGGACTTTTTTTTTCCTTGAGCAAAAATGATGGGACCTAATAAGAAGTCTTAAGGAAGGACGTCCACTTAGTGTAATCTAATTTTTGTCTCAGGTAGATCACCTTGCATTTTGGAAGATGGATTTAAAAGAAAACTAAATTAGAGGCAGCGAGAGCAGTGAGGAGGAAAAAAATGATAAGGGCCTCAAATCAGTTTGTGCCAATAGGGCTGTGGAAGAGGGGACAGATAAAAGTGGTAGTGAGGAGCTACAATTGGCAGACTAGCTGTTCTTATTGAATGATAGCTTGAGGTGGACGTGGTGAAAGGAAGAACATGTTTTTGAGCAAAAGATGATAAGCTCAGTTGTAGGTTGCTGAATTAGAGACCCTTGTGGCAATCCAGGATCCTTGCCAACATTTGAATTTATGGGAGGCACTTGAGAGTTCTGGGATATGAATACAGATTAAGAAGTCTTTGGGAATGGGTATTGTTTGAAGCACTATGTGTAATTGCAATCACTCGAGGAGGGTAGCATGTAAGTAGAGAATAAAACTATAATCAGAATTGTATGAAAAAGCAACATTTGAGAAACAGAAAGAATTTGAGCTGGAGAAATAGACTGAGAACGAGTGGTAGGCAGAAAATCACAAGGGAATGATGCCATAGATGCAAATATTGGAGAGAGGTAGAAATTGAGGACTAAACATCAGAAGAAAGGTCAGACATAATGTATAAGGGGGAATTATCACACCTGAGTGTTGAAGTTTACATGAGAAGCTTACAAGGAGTTAGTCATACGTCTCTGTTAGTATGAGATAAGGGATGGCAAGAAGTGAAGTTGCAGATGGCCCAACATAGATTTTGTTTTTTTAAGCCAGCTGTACTTCTGATCTGGAGAGTTTAAAAATCTTTTTACTCAGCTATTTAAATTGACAGGACAATTAAAAAATATATTCTTTTCTATTACTAGTTTATTTTATTTCCAGCTTATTTATATATGCAGTTTTGAGAATTCAAAGTAAAACAGTATTTATTGTTTTTCATATTTGGGTTATGCTATAAGAAATAGCTTTCCATCAAAATATTCCATTTATATACTATGGCTAATCAGATAAACTGGCCATAGACTAACTGGTAGATAGACTGTAGTGGCCACCACTAACTCTAGCCAAAATTATCTTGTATAACTTAATGTCACAAAAGAAACTGGTCAAGGAAATACAGGTGAAAAATATTTTAGAAGCCATTTTCTGGCCGTTGCTTTATGAGCACAACACAATCATCCATATGATGATCAACATGTGATTACCACGTAAGTATTAGTCATGAGATGATTAAAGTGTTCTTGTTTAAACTCTCATTGATAAAGAATGATGCCCATATATTTTTCATTTCATATTAGAATAATGCATACTCCATTTTTTCCTGTTTTTAGGGGAAAGAAACACTGATGACTCCCATCCCCTTTGCTAGACCACAGGATTTAGGGCCAACAATTGCTATTGTTACTAAAGTCAACCAGATCCAAGATCATCTGCTGAAGAAACATGATATTGAGCTCTACATGCACTTGAACAGACTAGAAATTGCACCACAGATATATGGGTTGTAAGTATTAAAGTTTAAATTTCAACTATACCTAATTATATAGTAGTTTGTAATTATGTGGTAATTTCTGTATGTCCCAGATCCCTAGAAATAAGAATAAGAACTGTTCTAGCTGCATTTTATCTCACATCTCTTTTGTGGTCTTATGTGCCATCCTCAGTGCTTATTACTTTCACATATGGTATCTTATCTAATACTCCCACCGACCCTGTTAATTGGGTATTATCCATTTGTTACAGATAAAAAAGCTAAGGCTTAGATTCAGTTTACACAAATCACACAGCGAAGTCATAATTTCAAACCATAATTATGTAGGATTGGCTATGTAATTTGCAGAGCCCAGTGAAAAAGAAAGGTGCAGGGACTCCTTGAAACAAATTAGTAAGAATTTCAAGATGGCAACAGCAGATCAAGCCATACATTCTGAGAAGTTGCATGGGTTATACACACGTCAAGCCAGCCCCAAACACAAACGGTTATGTAAGGTGTTGACATTCTTTCCGTTTTATCATACAGTCATCTTTTGCTCTGCCCTCAGAAGTAGATTTCTCTCAGTAAAGTAGAAACCTCTCTCAGGGAACGTAATGTATCAATTTCTTCAGCCATGTAACTTCTGTAACATGCCATAGCAGAAGAATAGGAAGCCAGTCACTCCTTAAATGTATGTGTGTATGTGTGTGCATGTGTGTATTTTTTCAGTGGCTTGTAAGGTATGTAGGAAAATTAGAAAAATAGTGATTTTAGTAAATATGAATTAGCTGTGTAATGCTACAGACAACAAAAGGGTCCTTTATACTGAAATAATAGAACATTCATATCTAGTGCTGGGCAGTTTTTTGGTAGATATTTCTGTAAAGCCTAATTCTCCATTAAGTAGAACATGAAAAATTGAGGTGATATTATTGAGGTATTACATAATAGATGCTCAATAAATATGAATTCATTACTTGAATTACAAAGAATCTCAAGTCAAAAGTTTAGGACCAGAGCAGGGGCTGTTTATTTAACCCAGCA
>NW_012136080.1:5173974-5200331 GCF_000956105.1 Propithecus coquereli
AAGTACTTTCATTATCATTATTGTCATTACCATTTGTTAATTAGGATATCATAGCTATGTGAATATGGTGTACTATGTGATTCGTGAACCCTTCTTGCTTTCTCTTTGGCCTTCTATGTTCTCTTCACTAAAGCTTGTGCTTCTCTTACCTGGAAATGTATTAGTCTAAATAATTGCTGGTGCCACTGTTTATTCCTGTTGGAAAAAGTTGTTAATTTCATTTTATATTCAAAACTAATACTTGAAAATATAGTCTGTGGTTTCAGTAAGTTATTATCACATGGAAAAATATAAAATAATATTCAATTAATAAAAACTGTTCTTAGATGACCTAATTCATAGTTGTGTCACCTAAAGTATTTTTACATGCTAGCCATTTTATAAAATTTTGATTTTCAAACAAAACAAATATTTTCTTATAAACCGTTTCAGCAAAATTAGAAAACAATTTTGTAAAAATGTCAATAATGAATAAGCCAATGGCAAAATGTTATCAATACCAGCAATTTATATAGACTGAGGAATAAATCATAAATATATGTCTACATGAGGGGAAAGTGTTTAGCAATTCTAAGGTATACCCCATATTGAGTCCAGGTTTCTAAAATTATTTAAATTTGCTTCCTGTTATGGTGATAATTGTCATTAAGAAAAATTTGGCAACTATTCCATTTTTAACACCAGTTTTTATAAGAGAATATGTATGTATGTCTCCTGAGGTAAGAGATGTGCCAGCTGTAAACATATTTGCTCCATTTTACTAATAAATTTACTTAACAAAATTAGAATTAATGATAAGTATAAAAATTTTAATTGTTCTAACATTGAATAATCTCGTTCCAAATTAGTTTATCGTAGTTCTATATAAATTAATATTTATTTTGAAATATCTGAAAATATATACCCATGAAGTCCTGAATGTTATATAATCGCTTGCTTAGTAATGCTATTATTTTATATATTTAAGTGCGTTATCTTCTGGGTAATTTGATTTTTTTGTTGTTGTTAGCAAATATTAAATTGACTTTCTACCTGTATTTTAGGTTAAACAAAATTAATCTGCAATTAAATGTTCAACATAAGTATATTATAAAATAACATATCCTAATAGTAATTTACACTATATTTTTCACTAACTTTATGAAAGATTACTCCTATTGCACATGGAATGAAGTTTCTCTTGCTTTAATTTGAATAATTACCTCTTGAGTTGTCTTTTGTTTGCCAATTGTTGATTGATATTGAACTTTTTTAAAAGATTAAGTTCTATATGGTCCTGTCAATGCATACTGACCAATTTTCCAATTTAAACATTGACTACATCATTTCCAACTTGCCAAGGTAATTTCTAAGAGTTGTTTCTGTGGTATTTTCATTTTTAGTATAAGAATAAGAATATCCTGTGATTTCATCACTTGTGGGTTATGTTTATGCAAAACCATCTAAAATATTTGTGTTAGGATTTGATCACTGATGACATATCATATTGTGAGTCCAATAGACTCACAACAGCAGATTCATATAAAAATTCGATATTAGTCTCTTTTATGAAGAGACTGAAAGTTGAAGTTTAAGTTAACAGTTTTTGCTAGGCCAGAATAACTATTTTATCACTTTAAATATATTGAATCTGTACATTTTGGACTATATTTTATACTTTGATATAAATAGAATCCATAATAAGCATCTGTGGGATATGTAATTAATGGCACTTTTGAGAAAAGACCCTCATAACACACTTGGGCTTTGGCACTCTTAAATTATGAGCTCTTAACAACACTCGTGGGATAAATTCCATATCCCCCAGCTGCTTATACATCTTCCATGTCTATTTCCTATTTTCTAGATTAGCAGTTGTTTTGCTGTGTGGTTTATACTAATTTAATTGGGGAGATTCTTGATTACTGATAAATAATATGCTAAATTTTGTGATATAATTTTACAATATCTGTATCACAGTGTATCAGTTCTAACACGTACCACAGTGTAATTGTGGTGAATACTAAGTTTTTTTAACCTATATTTGAAGCATAAACATATGGTTAAAAAAATGTAACTCTCAGTCATCAGAAATCATTGTGATTATCCATCTTAAAAAGTTTATCTCTCAACAATTTAAGTAAATAGCTTCCTAAACAGTTAATGATTGAGATGGTCTTTTCTTTTCAGTGTATACATTAAATATAAGAAATGAAATATGAGGGATTAGAAAGTAATGATCTAGTGATAGCTTGTTTTCATACACTATTGAATGTTTCCCCAGAATTATTCCTTTTGAAAACATTGGGTGTTTCCTCCTACATGAAAAATTACCAATGATTAAGAATTAAGGGGAAGAACAATAAATTAAATATTTGAAATAATGACTCATAATTGCTAATATTTATTGAATGTTTCCTATGGGCTAAGTATAGTGCTAAAGATCTCATGTAGATTATCTTATTTATCCTCATAACACATTGGGGATAAATACTGTTATTATCCCCGTTTTGTAAATGAGGAAATGAAGGCTTTTGAAGACTTATTTAGATCAAAGAGCTACCAAGAGGCTGAGCCAGGCTTTGAATTCTTGAGCCTATATTCACATTCTAATTTGGCTAGGACTGTGAGTTTGGTAGAAAGCTAAGGCA
The DNA here is from genome assembly GCF_000956105.1 of Propithecus coquereli. Lineage (NCBI taxonomy): Eukaryota > Metazoa > Chordata > Mammalia > Primates > Indriidae > Propithecus > Propithecus coquereli. The sequence continues at coordinate 5,176,605 of NW_012136080.1, forward strand.
CCCGAAGGTACTATGTGTCTGATTGGACCATAAGCCAATTTCAGCTTCACCAGATAAGCTTCAAAGACTCAGGCAGGAGCAAGGCCCAGAATTGGAGGGGTCTTGTTAGTAGTAATCAGAAACTATCCTTGTAAGGAAGGAATAGAAAATCAAGGGAAGTGGAGAGCCTAAGGCTCACAGACATACCAAAAATCAGAATCTTTCACGCAGGATGTGCCCGCAGCAAAAGTATAGCTAAAATAATAAGCCATACCCTAAGGCTCAAATTTTTTGTCCATGTCCAATACAACCTTATTTAGGTTAAGCCAATGAATAGAAAATAAGGAAGCTTGGAGGGGGGCAGTCTGCTATTTCAATCTTAAACTTGACCTACAAAAGAAGAGTTAATTTATGCAATAGAGGAAACAGAACTTTTAATGGCAAAGTGATCATATAGTTTAGCACAGTCAAAGACCAAGAAGGAAAGGTTATGTCAAGTCACACATGCACAAGCTTAGGAAAGGTACAATCCCCATGCCTTTCTAGGTGAAAATATACTTTTCCCACTGAGAGATGAATAAAAATTAATAATCCAAACAAGAAGAAAGCAAGTCTTAGAGGACTACTAGAAAGACATATAACCAGTAAGATATGGTTAATTCTATACAACTGAATGCAATTATCAAAAGTAATCATTAGAAGAGCAGTAAAAATAATTTAGATTATTATTTGTAACTTATATATACTTAATCCTAGTGAATAATTTAAAGAGGAAAGGAAGTATAAAAGTTTACATAATTCATCAGTACATATGGAATAAATCAAATATACTCTTTCACCGATATTTCTAATCACTAAGTAAGTTTATGTTTTTAAAAATTCTCATAAAATAATATTTATGGGTTTGGTGTAATGGCTCACACCTGTAATCCCAGCACAATTAAGGCAGGAGGATTGTTTTAGACCAGGAGTTTGAGACGAGCCTGGGCAGCATAGCAAGATCCCATCTCTCTACCAAAAAAAATTAGCCGGGTGTAGTGGCTCATGCCTGTAATCCCAGCTACTTGGGAGGCTGAGGCAGGAGGATCCCTTGAGCCCAGGAGTTTGAGGCTGCAGTGAGCTGTGATCATACTACTGCACTTCAGCCTGGATGACAAAGTGAGACCCTATCTCTTTAAAAAAAAAAAATCTATGCAATAGGATTATAAGGATTAAATGAGAAAAATTATATAGAGTACAATACCCGGCACATTGTAAGCACTCAATAAATGTTCATTGTTATGAATTTTTATGTGCTTAGTACAAAATGCCTGGCTCATAAGAGTCATAATAATAAGTACCAATAATAAGAATAACAAAAGAAAATAGCAAGAGTACTTACGAAGGAAGCATTAAAAAGATGACAAAACAAAAAACTATCAAACATTAGCTATGGTACCATACAAAAATGCTTTAAGCTCACCTAATAAAAGACAAGGATTTTCTACTGGCTTTGTAGACAATGTGCAACTGCACGCTACTCAAAAGAGGCAGCTAAAATAAATTGAGATAGCTTGGTAAAAGGAATACAGGAGCAGCAATGGTAATATCAAGAAGTATACTTCAAAGCTAAAGCTTTGAAGGCCAAAAAAAATGAGGACAAAAATAAAAATGTACTTAATTTCTATTAATGAGCACATATACTAACATCTAGAAAACCAAAACACTTTGAAGACATACTTAAACCATTAACTCTTTGAAGAATTAAAGAAAATGAAGGCCATGGCACGATAACTTACTGTGAAAAACTATCTCTGTTTTAATGCCTACACTATAGTAAAGTGTATTGCCTCAACCTGACAATATTTTAGAACTTTTAAAAATAGATACTCTAATTGCCTAGAAAAGCAAATTGTTATTATATATAGAACTAGCATGTGTTCACCAGAACAAGTTAGGTAAATAGAATCTCATTTTCTTTCCAAGTCACCAGATCTCTAAACTTTTTACTGAATATTTTGATCTTGCTATTCTCTTGTAATATTCTTTTTCTCAAAATGGATATTATGTGGACAGAGTACTATTACATTTGATTTAAGTGTACCTTCATGAAACAACCATGTTCAGTAAATATGGATGAGTAATTACACTCTTGCTCACATGATGTGAGGTCTATGGTATCATGCCTTAGGGCTTTGTCGTTGGTCCTGCACAGAATCCTAATATCTTAGGGTCTTGGAAGATCACCTCTTTTAGCTAATTATGAGATGCTTCAATCTCAACTGTAATATCCATATTAAATAATTGAATATCTCAACTTGATCAATCCCTAATTAGAGAGTTTGGTACTGTCATAGACAACTTATTCCACTTGTCCACTGTACCTCCCAGTATAACATAACAAATATTTTAATTCCTATTAAATGTTAGGCACTTGTTCACAAGGAGCTCACAGCAAGGAAGAAAGAAATGAGACTTGAAATAATACTTAGATTAAGTCATGATTTAATATTTACTGCCTTTCCTATTCAAGTTATATAAAATTAGTCAGGATGCTACTATAATGATTAATCTAGTGTTAAAGATATGTAAACAACATAATTTTGATACAATTATGACAGAATCATGCACAACATGTGGTAGGAGCACAAAGTGCAACACTGTTAGGACTGCAAGTAACAGAAACTCATGTACCAGTGCCTGAACACTGAGATTTATTTTTCTTAGAAAGTAACAAATCTGGAGGTAAGAAGCTCCTGTCAGCCATTGAGCAGCTTAACAGTATTGAGGCCTGTGTATTCTCTTGGCTTTTCTTCATGTTCGTGGCTAAGTGGCTAAAAGGCTGTTATATCTAGTATCAGTTATTCAGTAGGTCAGTGGACAATAGTTCAGGACAGTAGCTCAAGAGAGGAAATATGTGCAAGGGACTTGTGCCAGCCATATCTTTCCTTTTTGATAAAGCAAATAAGAAACTTTCCCAGTAACAACCTGTAGCAGATGTAGGCTTAAATCTCATTGGCAGAATTTGATCATATGGCCAACCAAAACTGCAAGGAAGACTGGGATAGTAGAGAGTAGGATTGTTATGGTTACCTTAGACCAGCCATGCTCTATCCCCTGAAGCTGAGCACAGTTTGGTGGTAGAATGGATATTAGATAGATAACCATTTTCTTAGACAAACATGGACTTTTAGAGGAAACTTCCCAGAAGACATGATACCTAGGCTGTGTAATGAAATGTAAGTAGGAATAACAGAATCAGAAAAGGTGGAGGGACCTTTATGCAGAGAGAACAGCATGAATAAAACATGTATGTTTGAGATATCCATTGTGGTTGCAGGAAAAACACTAATTATTTTCACTGGAATGTTTTATGAAAAAGGAAATGAGGAAAATGAAGCAAAGCCAGGACATGGGAACTGTAATACGCCATGCTAAGAACAATCTAGATCTATGCATTCAGTAGGCAACTAGCCACATGTAGCTATTAAATTTAAATTAATTAAAATTAAGTATAGGCTGGGCGCGGTGGCTCACGCCTGTAATCCTAGCACTCTGGGAGGCCGAGGCGGGTGGATTGTTTGAGCTCAGGAGTTCAAAACCAGCCTGAGCAAGAGCGAGCCCCATCTCTACTAAAAATAGAAAGAAATTAGCTGGACAACTAAAAATAGAAAAAATTAGCCGGGCATGGTGGCGCATGCCTATAGTCCCAGCTACTCGGGAGGCTGAGGCAGAAGGATTGCTTGAGCCCAGGAGTTTGAGGTTGCTGTGAGCTAGGCTGACACCATGGTACTCACTCTAGCCCAGGCAAAAGAGTGAGACTCTCTCAAAAAAAAAAAAAAAAAAATTAAGTATAATTTAAAAATTCAGTTTTTTAGTCATACTAGTCTTTCTTTTTTTTTAATAGTCGATGTCTTCATGTGACAAGTTTTATTAAATTTCAAAATATCACGGGGGTGCAGATGGTTTGGGTTACATGTTTCAATTTTGTTATGCTTAAGTCAGGGTTATAAGTGTGCCCATCACCCAGATAGTGTTCATTATACCTGTTAGGTAGGTTTTCGCCATCCTCTCCTCCCCCATTCCCCCTGATTGATTTCTACTGAGTTGTACTTCCCTCTGTGCACTTGTGTGACACTAGCCTTGTTTCAAGTTCTTATTAGTTAGCCACGTGTGACTAGTGGCTACTAATTGGCAATGCAGATATAGAACAATTTCTATTTTTATCTAGATCTGGGGTGGTATTTAAACATAATGGTGTTGTGATCAGATTTATGGTTTAGAAAGATCATACTAGTTGCACAGTGGTAAAGAGATTGAGAAGTGAGATTGAGGGAGCACTGAATACCTACAGAAGTAGCAACTTCTGTATTCTATAAGAGAGATGGTGATGGCCTAAAATGAGATAAAAACAATAGGAATATAGAAGGAAGTAAAAATGTTTGGAAGATACCAAGTTGCTAAAATTGTCAGGATTTGTAATTAATTGAATATGGGAGTGAGGAAGAGGCAAAGATAATTTGGAAAACAAGGTAAATGATGGGAGAAAATCACAAAGATAACAATAGAGGAGCAAATTTCAAGGAAAAGTAATTCAGTTATGGATGTGTTGAGTTTGTAGTTTCTTTGGGACCATCAAAATCCAGTAGACAATTGAATTGTATGGGTCTAGAAGTTAGGAGAAAGATTTGGAAGCATCGATTTTATAGTCCACATACTACATATGCTAATTGAAGTTGCTGGTAAAATGAGACAAGAAGATGAATGAAGATTAAATCCTAGAGAACACTGATCCATGTGTTACTGACTTTTGAAAATTTAATGCAAGAAATGATTTGGTTTATAGGAGTTTAAAATAAATCTTTGTAGTCTGTATATTTGAGAGAGAAGCGAGACTAGAAACAGGGATATCAGTTAGGAGGCCTTTACGACTGTCTAGATAAGAATTGTCTAGATAATAACCCAAATTGCTGCCTGCTTCTTGGGAGAATGGGAGACAATGTGGATCTGAACCACTGCAGTTTCAAAGTATCCATTGTACAATCCTTTTACTTATGTTCTCAGGCAGTCTGCCCAATCCATATGCTACCTGACCTTACCACCCCACTCTTGCTCCTTTGCCACCAGCTTGAACTATTTCCCTCTCTGTTGTGACTATGAGCCATCAAGTGTTACACCGCCAATATTTTCAACCTCTTTTTCTTTGCTGATTCCTTCTTTAAGAAAAAAAGTGAAATTAAAAAACACAACACAAAAACCTCCTGCCCCAGCAACCATACTAATCTCCCTTCCAAACTTCCAGAAAGAATAGTCTCCTGTTTATTTCCATTTTTCATTGATTCATTGTGACTCTGGAGTCAGTGCAAATGAACTGAATAACAGGAATTAAAAGGAAGAGATTGGCAGAGTGGAAACATGACCTAACTTTGTGCTATAAATAAGAAACTGACTTCAAAGATAATTAAATGGGTAGATTAAAAGGGTGGAAAAAGATATACTATACAAACATTAATCAAATGAAATGAGGAATGACTATATTAATATCAAAGTAGACTTCTGAGCAAAAAGAATTCCCAGATATAAAAAGGAACATTATATAATAGTAAAAGGGGCAGTCCTCCAAGAGGACATAGCAATCTAAATGTATATGCACAAAACAACAGATCTGCAAAATATGTGAACCAAAACTGACAGAATTAGAAGGAGAAATAGACAAATCCACATTTATAGTTGGAGTCTATCAATTGATGGAACAACTAGGCAGAAAATCAGTGAAAGATATAAAAACTCAACAACACTGTCAACCAACAGAATCTAATTGACCTTTATAAAACACTCCATTCAACAACAGTATAATATACTTTCTTTTCAAGCATCCATAGAACATTTACCAGAATAAGCCATATCCCGGACCGTGAAATAAACCTCAGCAATTCTAAAATAATTAAAATTGTACAGACTATGTTCTCTGACTACAATGGGACCAAACTAGAAGTAACAGAAAAATAATAGGAAAATCTCCAAACACTTGGAAACTAAACAATACACTTATAAATAATCCCTTAACCAAAGAGAAAGTCTCAAAGGAAATTTAAAAAATACACCAAACTGAATGAAATGAAAATACAACATATCAAAATTTCTGGGACATAGCTAAAGCAGTGCTGAGAGGGAAATTGATAGCACTGAAAGCTTATGTTAAAAAAGAAGAAAAATCAAGTCAGTAGTCTGAGATTCTCCTTTGAAGAACCTGGAAAAAGAAGAGTGAAATAAAGCAAGCATGAAGAAAATAATAAATATAAAAGTTGAAACTAATATAACTGAAAACAATAACAATGAGAAAATAAATGAAATAAAAAGTTGTTTCTTTGAAAAGTTCAATCATGACAGACATTAGCAAAACAAAAGCAAAAAAGAGGCAGGAAGGAAGCAGGTGTGTGGCTACATAAGAGCATAGGAAGGATCCTTGCGGTAGTAGAACATTTCTGTATTATAACTGTATCAATGTCTGTATCCTAGTTGTGATATTGTACTATAGTTTTGCAGGTTGTTACCACTGGGGGAAACTGAGTATACATTGTATTATTTCTTACAACTGCATATGAATATACAGTTATCTCAAGATAAAAAGTTTAATTAAAATAATGTCAGTTTAGGGTAAGCGTGGCTCATTCCTATAATCCTGGTAGTACTTTGAGAGGCTGAGGCGGGAGGATCACTTGAGGCCAGGAGTTCAAGACCAGCCTAGGCAACATAGTAAGACCCCATCTCTATAAAAATTTTTAAAAATTAGGTGTGTGGTGGCACACACCTATAATCCTAGCTACTCAGGAGGCTAAGCCAGGAGGATCGCTTAAATCTAGTTTTGAAGTTGCAGTGAGCTATGATGGTGCCACTACATTCTAGCCCAGGTGACAGAGTAAAACCTATGTCATAGTAATAATAATAATAATAACATCAGTTCAGATGGTTTCTATCTTTTGCCCTTTTTAAGTAAATTGGGAGTCTTTATTTTCTTAGTATTGAGTTTTGAGAGTTCTGGATACAAGTTCATTGTCTGATTTGTGATTTTCATTTGCAAATATCTCCCAGTTTCTGACTTGTCATTTCATTTCTCATAAGTGTCTTTCACAGAGCAAACATTTTTAATTTTTATAAAATCTAATTTATCAACATTTTCTTTTATCGAAAGTGTTTCAGGTGTCACATCTAAGAACTCTTTGCGGTTATCCTAGTCATAAACATTATATTTTATGTTTTATAGTTTTATATATTATATTTAGATTTATGATTTGAGTTAATTTTTATATAACAGGTATAGGTCAAGGTTCTTTTTTTTTTTTTTTAACTTGGATATCCAATTATTCCAGTACTATTTACTGAAAGACTATCCTTTCTCCATTGAATTGCCTTTGCACCTTTGTCAAAGATCAGTTTTATCCGGCTACAGGTTTATCAATAAAATTGATCTTTTCAAAGGACCAGCTTTAGGTCTGATTATTTCTCTTTCTCTTTTTTTCCCTCCTGTTTTCAGTGTTATTAGTTTCAGCTCTTAGCCTTTGCTTACTTTGCGTTTATTTTGCTCTTCTCTCTCAAGTTGTTTAAGATGGAAGCCCAGACTATTGACTTTGGACTTTTCTTCTTTTTAAATATGTTTTTAATACTATAAGTTTCCTCCTAAAAACAAGTTTAGCTGCATCCCTAAAATTTTGAATGGTACATTTTTATTTTCTCCAGCTCAAAATATTTTAAATTTTTCTGTAAGATTTCTTTTTTGTACCATGGGTTATTTAGAAGTATGCTGATTAATTTGCAAATATTTGGAGATTCTTCAGATATCTTTTTGTTATTTATTATTAGTTTAATTCCATATGGTCAAAGAACATAATTGTCTGATTTCATTTTTTTATTTGTTAAAAAAGCTTATCTTTTAGCCCTCTGTAAGATTTCTTTTTTGTACCATGGGTTATTTAGAAGTATGCTGATTAATTTGCAAATATTTGGAGATTCTTCAGATATCTTTTTGTTGTTTATTATTAGTTTAATTCCATATGGTCAAAGAACATAATTGTCTGATTTCATTTTTTTATTTGTTAAAAAAGCTTATCTTTTAGCCCTCGGTATGGTCTGTCTTGGTGAATATTCCATGTGCACATATGAAGAATGTTTATTCTACTGTTGTTGAGTGGAATGTTCTATAAATATTAGGTCAAGTTGATTGATTATGTTGTTCAAATCGTCTGTAATTTTGCTACTTTTCTGTCTGCTTGTCCCGTTAATTACTAAGAGAGGAGTCTCTGTAATTGTAAATTTATTTATTTCTGAATCCAGAATGACTTTAAAATGAACAGACATCTAGGATTAATAATTAACCATCCAGTATTCTAGCCAAATACAAATAGCAGATTATTTCTTTTAATTTATGGTAGGCAACTCAGCTTTTGTTTCTGTCATCTTATTTCCTGGTACTTTTGACACACAGGGTATGTCATTCCAATCATGTATATAGTTATGTGAGACTTGATTGTGAAACTTTAAGGTAAAATGGGCATAAGAACTTTGAGAAACCAGTGATTTCCAATATGATCTTGGAATGCCATAAGTAAAGGACTGTAACTTACATATTTGGGGATGCAATGTTTAACATAGACCATGATGTCTCTCTTTGTTCTTTCCTAAAATTCTGCTCATAGTTTGAAATTTCTTCCAAATGAATGGCTTCTTCTAGTGTTTTGGAACCTAGTAAATACATTGGACTAATAAAAACAACCAAAGAAAAAAATGATGGCTTATCCATTTAATATATTTGAATAGTTTTAATACTTCTAACTTCTAACAAGAAGTACTGACAATGAGCTTTATTTAAAATACTTCCAATATATTTAGCATATAAAAAATTTTTATCATAAGTTTTTAGCTCCGTACCTGAGTTCATTTTAAAATAGTATTTATTAAAACAGTTCATTTATTAAAGATCACAATGTGTATTATATTTTCTACAATTTCCTGTAAATATGTGACTAAATTCAGTTTTAAAAATTTATATTTATGAATAAGAATCAAAGTGATTGAAACACGGAAAATACTAGATACCTGAGAAATATTGATGCACTAAAAACTGATAGGTCAAAATAGTTCATGACAGAATATAACCCTCACCTCAACATCATTCTAGGTATATATATAAAAAAGTACTAAAAATCCTTTCTTTTACTTGTATATCTTAAATAATACAACACTTTGACAATCCTCATCTAAAATTCACTAACCAGACCTAAATCAACTTTAGGTTATATCAGCATTCTCTAAAGGGAAGCCTGATAAAACTGTGCCTTTACAATTGTTTTGATATCTTTGAATGAACATAAATGTACAGGAAAAACAAATATTACCCCAAAACTTTACACACATAAAATACTATCTAACAAGGATCAGAAAAAATAAAACTTTTCCAAAAATATATTGTCAGAATTGTTATGAAATCGTAGTGAGAAGGAATGTCTTTTTTAAGCTGTGTGGTTTAATAACAGAGTGATATTACTTTAAAGCCGACATCACTTTCAAGTCTGTTAGCTAGCAGAATACATTTAGATCTGAAGGGAAGTCATTTCTACCCTCAAATCAAAACTGTAGGTTCTAAAGCTTGAAGGAGTATTTTTCAGGACTACTAGGAAATAATAGTTAATTGTGGGTAAAAATCCTGGAATTAAGTTAATCTTTCATACTCAGTCTCTGCCTCATTTCTTATCCTTGGCTTCTTTATTTCATGGTTCTCTGTTTTTTTTTCTCCAGCTCTTTCCATAACCAAGTAAGCCAGAGGCAAATTGGATATCTAGAGCTAATTGCCCTAATAAACTCTTTCCTAATGCCATATGGTAATTCATGTATGATATCATACTGTATTATTAAGTATACTTTGTAATTAACCTAACCTGTGTCACTTAACGCCAGTGATTACAGTGTATATTCTTGATAGGTCTCCAACCAGACTTAAGTTTTTACCCTTATTTTTTTACCTTGAGAGACTCTGCTTAATATGTGTAAAACCTTTCATGGGGACTGTTAGTGCTTTAAACAGATGACTATAAATGCAAGTTTTCTAAAGAAGTGTCTCCTGACTAGCTTTTAAGACATTTGAGGTCACCAATATGTGTTTTGTGTGAAAATTCTATTTCTCTTGCTTTTATAAAACTATTGTAAGGACATACTTTTAGCATTAAATATAATTTCATCTGACCCACAACACCAAGGTGGAATCCTGCCTTCCCACCATTAGTTCTTTCCTGACCTAAATGTTGGAAAAACGATGAGCCTACTTAATGAGGAAAACCTTTTCTAAGCTTATAATTTCATAAATTGCTATTTGACAAAAGGCTGCTAAATCAATTAAGAAAAATTGTCATTTATTACACTCTATTATAAAGGATAAAAGATAAGAGTTCTTCAACCGACAAATCATAAGAAAAACTTTTTTCCTTCACTGTTTGGAGATACAGATGAAATGCTGGTGGAGCATGTTGCTTTTTACTTATTTTTGCTTTTGACTACTTTTGGTTTATCATGTGTTTCTTCATCCCCTCAAATTTCATATTGTTATAGTTTTAAATAGATTTGTATCAGAATTTAAGTGCAGAAAATAAATATTATTTATTATAATAATATAGTTCAGTTTGGCATATATACAGGTAGCCCCTGTGTTACAGACCCAATTTACACCATTCTGTACTTACAAATGGGCTCCCAAGGTTCTCCATAAGGATAATTTATAATTAAACAATTTAACTAATAATTCGAGAACTAGTTTCTTCCATGCATGTAAACAAACCTGCATGGTGTAAGCATTTATTCACGTTGCATCTTTACACCAGTGGCTAGTCTCATTGTTTATATGGTCGCTTACACACAGCATCACTTTCATCTTAACTATCCATCCATCTATCTATTTATTTATTTACTTATTACTTGGAGACACGGTCTTGCTCTGTCTCCCAGGCTAGAGTACAGTGGTGTCATCATAGCTCACTGCAACCTCAAACTCCTAGGCTCCTGCAATCCTCCTACCTCAGCCTCCTGAGTAGCTGGGACTATAGGCGCATGCCACACCACCTGGCTAATTTTTCTATTTTTAGTACAGATGGGGTCTCGCTTTTGCTCAGGCTGGTCTCGAACTGCTGCGCTCAAGCAGTCCTCCTGCCTCAGCCTCCCAGAGTGCTAGTATTTCATGTGTGAGCCACCGAGCCCTGCAGAGATGGGGACTTGAACTCCTGGGTTCAGCCAAGTCTGTGTTTACCATTAAGACCATGTCTCCAAAGCAAAGGTCCACTGCAAGTCCAGGTGAGCCTGCAGCAAACAGAAGGGTGATTACAATGGAAATAGAGGTAGAAATAATTAAGTGTTCAGAGAAAGGCCAGATGCCATAATTGATTGGAAAAGCATTAGGTTTCAGTCGCTTGACTATCGGAACAATTATAAAGGATAAAGTGAGAATAATGGAACATGTGAAAGGCAGTGCTCCAGTGAAAGCATCAGTTATTACTAAGCAGTGTTGTGGATTAATTATTGAAATGGAAAGGTTATTATCGATTAGAAGATCAAAGTAAGCATAAAATTCCTATTAGTCTAGTGTGGATGCAATGTTAGATGAGTGTTAACCTTTAATATTTTTTAAAATTTCACCTATCTGCAATGTAAAGTTTTTATATGAGTTTGTTTTTATGTTCTGTTTGAAGTAAAAGAAAGAGCATATATACAGGCAGTTTCTATGACTTATTACAGTATAGGGATAGTATTATTACTACAATATTACACCATATTATTACTACATATGAACCATAATAATAATATTATTATTACCGTATATGCACTGTTCATCAGAGATCCGAGTTACATACAAATCTGACCTAAAGACGTTCTCAGGAATGTATCTCATCTGTAACCAGGGGACCACCTGTATATAGTTTCTAAAAACTGCTTTCATCAAAATTTGCTTTATTTAATAAAAATGTTTAAATTTCATTTTACTTCACTTATTATTAGATATTTTTGCATGATTTTTATAGATGATTTTTATACCAGTGTGCCACCTCCAAAAGGTTCTTATTATGACTTAAATTGTAAATGTAGGGTTTAAAAAAAATTTCCCAGATTTAAAAAAAATTTGTTAGTCTTTTATAAAAATTAAATATTGTCCTACATGGAATTTGTTGGACAAAATGTATTATTAAAAAGAATAATTTCTCTTACATGATCATTTTAATAGATATAAACTCTAAGAGGCATCAGAAACAGTAACAAAATGGGACTGAGATAAAAAGAATGAGTTATAGGCTGAGAGATTACACCTATGCTGAGTAGATTCAGCTTTTATTAAAGAGAACCTGTGACCTAATTAAGTCAATGAGAACTAAACAATTAAAAATAGTGCTAGTAAGAACAGTGAACATTGTGGACACCATCAGAATTCAGCCTAGGCAGTGACACTGGAGAAAAACAAAGGTCTAGTTCCTCTAGCTAACCAGTCTCCCAAGTTTGAAGATGATAAATTTATCTCCAACTGGAGTGGAAGGAGGTACAGAACTATAGATGTATTTTAATGGGTAGAATTTTATCACTTCATTGCTTGGTGTATATTATGGGTTTAATTATTTGAATTACCAGTTTGTAATTAAAAGGGTTTCAGTTTATTTGAAACAAGAAATATTCAAAGAAATGTAATATTTATAATATATGTTTTTTATACCTACTCTTTCAGTCTCTGAACTCTTCATTCATTGCAACCTAGAATTGAATCTTGTCTCCTGTTCGGTGGAAAGCAACAGAAAAGTTGTTAGAGTAGAATTAAGAGTACTTCCTTGGCCAGGCATGGTGGCTCACACCTGTAATCCCAGCACTTTGGGAGACCAAGGCAGGAGAATCGCTTGAGGCCAGGAGTTCGATATCAGCCTGGGCAACATAGTTAGCCCTCTTTCCCTGCCCCCATCTCTACAAAAAATTAAAAAATTAGCCAGGTGTGATGGCACATGCCTATAGTCCTAGCTACTAGGGAGGCTCAGCCCAGAATATCACTTGAGCCCAGGAGTTTGAGATTTCAGTGAGCTATGATCGCACCGCCACACTCAGAGCAAGACCGTCTTATAAATAAATAAAATTAAATTAAATTTTAAAAGAATACTTCCTTTATAGGGTAGCCATTTAAAGGCAAACTACTTAAAACAGTGCCTGGCTCATAGGAAACATTTTCTACATTTTTCTTAAATTAAATACCTCTAAATAATAATTAAAATGATGAATAATGTCACCTCCTCAAATTGAAAATTAATGAGAAGGGATTCTTTACAGAGACATCAGTTCCTGTATACTAAATGCCTTTTGCTCTGATTTAGTCTGTCAATAAGCAGCTGTCTTTTCCCCAGCTTGATCAACTGAAGGCAGGAGGAGTGCCTCTGCCTCTTGGTGTTTGTGACTACAGTGCCAAATCCTATTGTTACCTCTTTGGCTTTTCACTTACACTGTTTTGTGGAAAATGTAGTTCTAAAACAATAGTAGAAGTCAGGGGAGAATGATTAGTTACCTTGCTAATGGCAGAGAGAAGGCATCTCCTTTCTGCATCGGGCTATACAGAGTTGGTCTGACAGGCTTTCTCCTGATGCCCCTCCGTCACCTTGGCTTTGTGCCTGTGCAGTCGTTTATTCTTTTCCACCCCTCCTTGCATCCACTTCTTCGCTTGCCCCTTACTACATCCCACCTCTGACCAATGCACTCTGCTGGTGTTAAGACAGAAAAAGAAAAAATAAGAAGGGAGGCAAAATGAAACATGGAGAGAGTTTTTTTAAAGTTTGCATTTAAATCATTTATTTAGATTGTATATAGTCTTGCTATTTATTTTTTATCATGCAAGAGTGATCACCACCCTTCCTGTTCCTGTCTCTTAGACTATTTAAAGACCTTTGAAGAAAGCAGGTTTGACTGATTGCCTGTACCAAATCTGTAGTCATAGGTCCTCTTGCCTTCCAAGCTCTGCATTCTTGAGGAAGGTCCCAAGAGAAGGGGGGAATAGCCGACCACACCAAGGCTGAGTACTTTAGAACCAAAAATGTGTCCCCACAGCTACCTGGCCGATCCCAGCCACCTTCTGACCCACACATGATTGGCCTCTTTGCCTCTCGTTCTTGCCCACTCTGTTCTAGTTGATCAGAAGTCTGGCTTTTCACCTAGATGTTTTTAGATTGGTAAGTTTTCACAATATGGAAATGTAAGTAAGCTGTTACATCATGTTTATTTTTTAGTTTCTTTAGTTTATGCTTTTTACTTGAATTTATTAATTTTATTATAATTTTTCCAGTTTAATGTTTTGTTTTGTTTTTTTTTAAACACATTAACTGCCATGTAAGTTATGTATTTAACTCACACTAGTTTTGAGCCCAGGGCCTTGTGAAGCATATGTAACTCACATGTCTCTTCACCTTGAGAGCCACGAGAACTATTTTTCAAGTTGCATGTAACTCAGGCACAGAAAACAATAAAAAGAAATAACAAATTTTTCATTAAATTGGAAAGGATCGTTTTGTTTTCTAAGTTTTTATTCTATTTTCATAATAAAACACCCTGGCCTGAAGGAAAAAAATTTTTTTTCTAGTGTGGCAGTCAATGTGTTAAAAATATAAATACTCAACCATCATTCATTGAGCCAATATTTACTAATCATCTACTAATATCAAGCATTATGCTTTGTTATGCTTCATGTTGGGATCATTGGGTGTTTAAAGGATTATTAATTAGAACAGAAACAGCCTGTCTAGAAGGCTAGATAAGAACCAGTAGAAAGAATTTGAATAAGCAAGTGTAAAATTCTCTACCTAAGAGTGTGCAAAATAGATGGTTTAGGACTGGGTGAGCATTCCTTCACCCTGATATTGCAGCAAAGGCTCAAGAATCCTCGCCACTGGAAATTTTATGGATGGGTGTCCTCATTAATGAGACATTGAACTAGATGGCAGGTAAAGTCCCATGCAATTTTAAAGTTGAACACCTTTGAAAATAACACAGATGACTAGGTTCATTGCTATTAAAAACCAAACAAAATTTTTAACCAACAATCATCAATTTTTTTAAGACAGATACTATTGCTTTTAGTACTAAAAATGATTATGGTCCTTCTAAAGCATGATCACTGTAACAAGTTACACATTTCTTTTAATTTAGCATTTTTACTCAAAATACTTCTGGAATTCCCTTTCTAGAATTACCCGTACTATCATAGGAGCCACAGTAGAAGCCTGTTTCATAGCAGTTTAATCAAAGAACATTTTGACCTTTAAAAGTATTGCCTAACTTTATTTCTCACATCGTTCATTCACCACGTTTGGCTCTAATTAGAAGTGTTAGTTACTTGCATGAGTAAAATTCAACCTCAAAACACAGCACTCAACCTCTATGGGAGGTATTTAAAAAAAAAATACCATGGGCTCTGAATGAAATATTTCGTGTATAAATTTCAATATCTTTGTTTAAAAAATAATCAATTTTATTACTTTCTTGTCACACATACTTTGTATTTTATTAAGCTGGCTGTGATGAAAATAGATATTAAGTATCCTATAGCAAAACCATATTTCCTGATGATGAACATTATGTTCTTAAATATTACTTTAGAGTAAAACTTGTGGACTACCTAAAGGGGAATCCAGGCTGAAATGGCTATCCTTTCCGACAAGATACTCATTTACCCAGTACATACTTGAATGAATTTTCTGAGTTTTGTTTTCTAGTTGAGCTATTCTAATTGGTCACGGCATCCTGTGAGTCAGTGTTCATTCTTAAAAACAGTTGGGAGCATACAGTAGCCTTGAGAGTGCCATAAATAGAACAATACATTTGAAGGACCACAGAAACTGATAGAGTAGGGTCCTGGGCTGCTGTAGCAGCCATAAAAATAGCTGAGCCAATAAACTGCCATACCTTCTTTTGAACATAAGGTGGAAGTTAGAGATCTGGGAGACAATTTGGTAGAGTTCTATAAAAACCTTGGCTTATAAGAAAACAACTAAATGACAATGATAAAGGGAGTGAAATGATCCCATCCCTTGGATTGCAAAACACAGTCCAGTTGGCCAGATTTGGATTTTCAGCTATTGCCCAGCTGGTGAACAGTTCAAAACTATTTTAGGACATGTGATCCGATTGTAGCCAATTGGGTGACTTGGCAAACAACAACAAATATCTATTCACACATTGTATGCATACTGCATTTGTCCATGTGTGTTCTCTGCTTGTCTATATCGATGACAACACATCCACATAGATGGATGGATAAATTGTGTGTATAGGTCCATACCTGTATATTTATACACAGTAATTACGGACTTTGATTCCTTCTAGGAAACAGAATTACAGGAATAATCTAGTTAAATCAGTTTCTATGGGGATTTTTTTACTCCTTTTTTCATATTTCCTCTAGTTGTAAAAATTACAGTGATTACACATCATAAAGCCTATCTGTAATAAAACGCATCAGCTGGCCAAGGTTTTCATCGCTCACTCAATAATCCATTAATACAGCAACGCTGCCCAGGCATCTTTATAATACCAACTCGGAGGTAATTTTAATCAGCTAGACCAGCTGGTATTTAACAGCAGCTGCTGGAGACGCCACAAATATACTCAATAGCTGACATCTTTATTTGCAGTTTTTCAAGGGGAGACGCGATTCTCCTGTGGTTACTTGTAGTAAGCATTTAAAACAAGGTGTAAAGTATACAGGGGCTATACCTAAATGAGAAGGGGAAAAGGATTAATGATAAAACAAAGACGATAAATTCTATCCAAAGGAGAGGTTTGTAAATGAAGAAACTGCTCAAATGGATAAGAATACATTGGCTTTGGGTGGACTTCAGCCCTTTTTTCTGGTTATATTTACACTAATCTTGGGTATCACTAGCAGTAACAATGTGGTCAGCTGTGTAGCATCCTTATATCCTTGTCCACTAGATTTGCAGTATCCTTTACTATATGAGGCTGTGAAAAATAATTTGATTCTGTGAAAGAGTAATCTGCTCATGTGTATGTGTTCTGTCTCAGCCACTGAATACCATATTCTTTTTTTGTTTTATGAATATATTTTGTTAATGTTCTATTTTGATATTTTAGATGAAAAGAATCATCATTAATATGTACTATCTAGTAGTAAACATGGAATGGCATTTTGCATTGGTGTGTATGAGCATGTGTGGGGGAAACAAGCATAGGCAACATGAAGTTAACAGTCACAAACCCATTATAAATAAAAATTTAATTACACTTGGGGGAGCTTGGCTTACAAAGCTCAGAAATCCATAATGGAGCTTGCTGGTAATAAATGCCTGATCTGTTTGTTAAACTCCACTGTTCGCATTCCTTTTCTCATCTTCTTTTATAAAATACTTTGACATCTCCACTGATTAGAAATTGTTAAACAGAGCTGACTTCCTGATTTGTAAAATGTTTTTTTGCTTTGAATGAAAAGCTTATCTTTTGGTTTAATAGGGAAGAGGGAAAAATTAAAGTAGGAAAAGATATAATTAGATGAACAAAGTCTTTCAAGATTTTAGTCTATATTTATAGATGATGACTATGTATACAGATAGTTGTACATTGAAATGTAATGGTAATATAAATTTCTGATGCTTATATAAACAGAATTTAGGTGATTTCCAACTGCAGTAATTTCTTATGTCATTTTCCCTAAGAATGATTTCAAAATTAAATAAAAAGTATATTACAAAACAGTAAATTATGAAAAAGTAAATTAATGGAATTATGGGGCCTTGTACACTCTCTATGGAAATAGGTTTGTTATTTCCGACTCTTGTACAGCAATCATAACCTTTCTTACAACAGTTTTTGCTGGGAAATGAAGCATGACAAACCCCTAAAATAGTAAAATGTATTAAATGTTTAAACATACTTAAATACCAAATTATCAGAGGTTAACCAAGTTCATTGTAATATCAAGTCTCTTGCAGGTAACTTAATTTATCAGTGCCATTTCTTTTCTCAGAGCCAAATAGTGATCTGTGTTGGACTATGATTGAATACTTAAAATCCAGTGACAGAATGGATTACTGAAATAACAATTTGAATTTAAAAATTACTTAGTAAGCATTTTTTTTGTTGTTATTTGTAGTGGAAACATCCTGTTTAAGTTTGTTTAGTGTGTTTGACAACAGACAGTTTGATATATTGCTGGGCACAGCAGTAGGTTGGACTTGAGTGGTATTAGCTCTCAGTATTTTGATTAATGGTAGTTGTTTGGATGCAAAGGCATGTTTTACATACAACTCATAGTTCTGGAAAACAGAAGTCAACTTGCAAGATCCATAATTACTATTCTGAGTTCACACATAAAAGGGCAAGGAGAACCTGCTAGAGTGCACAGTAGGGTTTTTTTTTTCTTTTTGCTTTGTGTTGTAGTTAGAGATGGTTCTTTATGTCAGAAAATAAATCTTCTGTTATTTATCTTTTGTCCAATATTTGAAGTTGATTTATAACACATTTCTGTATCCCATAATTTAGTTTGAATCCTGTACCAAGGTAAAATTTCACCTGTCTCTACAATCAGCTGTAAAAAGAACCCAGAGCAATCTAGTGTGGTGTAAAGAAAAGAAAAATTTTAAAGCTTTTTCTCTAGTCTTACCTCTCTTGTTTAAAAATAATGCAATATGGAAAACAATTAGGAGGTTTATTTTAATGCTTCAGAAATTACTATTGCCTTTTTAAATAAAACATTTTATATATCATTAACATACAAACCTAGGGAAAAATAAATGGTAATTTTTATTTGCAAAAAATAAAAATGCATTTAAGGACCAAATTTTTGTTGGCTTCAAAGCTATCAGAATAATGCTCTGATACAACTTTCATTCTCTGTGTACCTATGTGAAATAGTTGTATATATACATATCTATCTACAAAATGCATAATGTTCTGCATTTAGGTTATTAATCTGTAGAAATTGATTTTAAATTAGTGTCCTTACATCTAGCATGAAGAAAGAAAAACCACATTTTTCTGTTAGATTATCTAGGTTGATGGGGGTGAGTGCTTATGTGTATGTTCTAGGTTTTCTTTTGACATCACTGTCTTTAGATCAGGGGAAATGTTAAACTAAATAAATCTGATTGTTTGGTTTTTTTGATTGGAGGGGAAAAGGCTTGGGAAGAGGGTGGGAGAAAATGCTCTTACCATGTTTAACCATCCTTTTTTTCAGATGATGAGAAATTTTGTAGGTGGGAGGTAGAGCTAGGAGATTTTTTTTTCTTTTCTTCTTTTCCTCCCTATTAAAAAAAAGTATATACTGTAGTAAAATGGAATAAGAATATTCTTAAAAGGGGTATGAACAGCAACCAGGTTTGTGAAACCAAAGTTGAAAATCAGTATTTACACAACAACCCTTCTACTTATTTTTTTAAGAAGCATAGAAATTTTGAGTCTATTGGTTAAATATTTACCCAAGAAACTTAGTGTGATATTTTAAAATAATAGTTCTCTCATATAATAAAAGGGTTTTGGGGTTATTTTAATATGAAAGCTTTGGCATAAATACTAGCACACATCTCCTCTATAGCTTATACATAAGCCATGTTCTATAATATAATATTTGGAAAGGGGATGTGCGAAATCTGTGAAGCCAAAGGTATGGTGTTATTGTAAGATTGTATCTAAAAGAGAATGGTCCTTGTTTCATAGCAGCCTGGATTGAAATACTATTTTTCAGGGTGTTTATTCCAAGCAAAGTTAAAATTAATAAATGGCTGTCTAATGCATATCTAAACCTTTGACACAAAAATAAATATAATTTTTTAAAAATTTTCTTTGTAGTTAACAACTGTGTGCATTGGAGCATCTTTTATTGAAAGGAACTTTATTTAAGTAGCGTAAACTTGTTGGATGGGCTTCAATTAAATGATGATTTGTTAATGCAAATGTGTAGCGAATGACTAGTAGTACATCTGTCTCTTCATCCATAGGCCATTACTGAGCAACGTTAGCACATGATTGTAAAAAACGAGACATCATTACATGCAGGTAGTAGATAGTCAATCAATTCTGACCTTATGTCTCTGGCAAAATAAAAAAAAAGTATATAGTATAAATGATATTCAATCTGAATAACAAAAAAGCAGCTCTTTGACTCTCTGTGGCTCAAGCTGTTAGATGAGGTGGCTGCTATATGGATTGATGGTTATTGGTGGCCCAGTGGGGAAAGGCCATCACTTTTATCCTTTATCATTCTTCCCATGCACTTCTCCAACCCACATTATATTTTGATTTCTGTTTTTTCTTTTCTCTTTTTTCCTTTTTTCATTTTTTTTTCTTTTGGAGAGTGATTTGTGGGATAGGGGTGAAAAATGGGTGCTGATGACCACCAGTGTGAACATGTTAAGCAAGCAGTGACAATTAATACAACAACAACAAAAAATTGTACAATTAGCTTCAGCTCCATAAGTGTCTAATGAGCCATTTGTCAGAATTTGATGAAATAAACTACTCTATCTTAATTCTCCACTCTTGCAACAAATAAATAAAAGTTATGAAACACCCGGGCACCAATAAAATATAATTTATTTCATAGGGCATGACAGAACTCTTTACATATCTAAAATGAACATGTTATTTACAAATGACTTGTGATACTCATATAAACCATGAATCTGTGTGCTAACTGCTTTCATTATAGAGATAGGCATTTTTTTCTGATTGTTTAATCATTTAAACGTATCATTACTCCTAAAGGCATGTGAGTTAAAGTGACTCCTCCTGGTGTGATTAACTCATGAGGCCAAAAAGAACCTCAGAAATGAGCTCTTCTGCAGCTGAAGACATTAAGAATTTACTGGAAAGGACAAAACAATAATTTTCATTTGGGAACCTCTCAGCTCTCTGCTGATTATCTTCCTGCCCTCATTTATTTTTAGGAACCCCAATCTCTCCAAAGTTTCCATCTTTACTATACATCAGTCAAACCAAACAATGTTGTAAGCTTCTTTCACTTGTATTTTGTACTAGGTAAAAAGTTGTAATCACCATACTGATTTAAAATGCACTGAGAATGTGAAGTATCATTCAAGTGAAAGCTCAGAGATTTTAAAAATACTAATTAGTTGTTTTAAACAGAAGAAGCAGACACAGACACTTTTTCAAAATAGCATATACCAGTGGTTCTTAAGTGTAGTCCCGGAACCAGCAGCATCAGCATCACCTGGGAGCTTGTTAGAAATGCAGATTCTTCAGTCTCACCCACCTGCTGAATCAGAAACTGTGAGAAGGACCCAAGAATCTATGTTTTAACATGCCCTGAAAGTGATTCTGACGTACAGTGAAGTTTATGAATCACCAATATGTACTAATAGAGTAATTGAGACAAAACCAAAATCCAACATTGTGGGACATTTATGCATCCTTGTTGTATATATAGAATCCCAAAGAAAGTAGACAGCTTTCAGCTTCAAATAATTTCCATCAGATCCAATTCATCTCATTTCCAACTCCTCCTGTTTGGTTCACTGCTGCTTTTTCTCCCTCTCTTTTTATCAGTTTCAATACACCTCTTGCCCATTTGGTAAGGTAATGATAGATTTGCAGGCAAATCCCATGTAACTTGGCCTTCCACTGTCTATTCCTGACAACCAGATGTGTCAGCCTAGAATTTAGAGATGCTAATGTTTGGTGATTAGTATTTTGTTTCACTTTTAATTTTAAACTTATTTCAAAGTTACTAATAAAATGTCCATTTAGAACATAGAGAATAGGTTTCTTTTGGGGCCACCCTGGTAAATCTTTGAAGGAACAGGCAGGTGTCTCTGGTAGGGTCATGTACCCCCAAATGGCTAATGAAGGATTATTAGGACTTAGTGTTGTCACCTGCAGGCTTTATGATTAGCAACTGCTGCCAGTAGCCACAGATTTTAAACGGAAGAAGCATACATAGAATGAAGTTGAGTCTAAAGTGGAGAGTGGCAATAGAAATCAGAAAAAAAGACATCCAGGGAGAATTTTACGAAAGGTGAATTAGAGCCAGTGCTAATTATAGGCAGTTTTGTTTAAAAGATGTTCCTTAATCCCTTGCTACTCAAAAGTGTGGTGCATGGACCAGCAGCACTGCATCACCTGCAGACCTGGTGGAACTGCAGAATCTCAAGTCTCATTCCAGGCTCGCCTACTGTCTTAAGAATTCACATTTTAACAAGATTCTCAGAAGATTTGCATGTACACTAAAAAAAGAGAAACACTTATGCTTAGTATATTAGCAGGCAAAGTCCGTGATAGCTCCAACATGATTTTTGACAAATACACAGTGCTATTGCAGTTATAGGAGAAATCATTTTATTAGCCCAACTCAACTTGATTTTGTAACAAAACAAGGAAATATGAAATTTGATTAATGGTTTTTAAATTTAAATTTTACTTGTGTCTTCCAGAGAGGGAAAAGTTCAAGTTGATATTATAAGGGAGAATTTAGATTTAAATCTAAACTCAAAAAATTCTGAGCTCAGACTTTAAGTGGTAGAAAGTGTTGAGGTTTTTATATTTTTACAACTCAGTTGCTTCGTCTCAGGAAATTAACAAAGGGAGGCATGTTTATTATTACTATTTCCCCTCCCTCCACTATATCAGAAGAAAAATTTAGGTTTATAATTTTAGCTAACTTGTCGACAATTTTTAATTTGGACCTGAGAAAAATTCAGTTATCGTTAATTCTCAATTATCCATATTAAGAGGAAACAAGAACAGTTTAAAAAGTGACTATTAAGTGACTATTTGAATCATAAAGAATATTTCAAAAGACCAGGTTATTTAGAATTAAGAGAGACTAAAGCAAGCTTGCTTAGATATATAGTCATCATTTGACAAGTGGTTTCGGGTGCTTGATCTCACATGCCCTCAGCCATCTCTCTGAGGTAGGCAAAACAAATACTATTCCCTGAGACTCAGAGAAGCTGACTAACTTACCCAAGTTCACATAGCTAGTGCCTGAAGGATCTATGTCTAAAACCTTTATCTTCTGACTTCTGGGCCGGCAAAATACCATCCTCTTTGAAAAGCAATCTGCCTACACCAAAGAAACAACATTCCAGGTTGTAAAACATACATGTAAAAATATATAATTTAAGTAAAGATACATTTTAATTGGTGATGAAATTACATGCAATGTCAACCTAGCACAGTAATTAACAGACCTTTTTGTGGAACACAATAGGAAGTCCATAGACAGAGTCAAGTATATATAAAAATTAGCGTATATTATACTAATAGTGAATAGATATTGAATACGCTCTACATGCTTACATCTATGTATTGACATTACAAAGGTGACTACACATTTGTATAGAAGGATAAAAATATTCAGTAAATAGTGTTGAGACAATTTACTATGTATTTGGGACAATAGATAATTAATCTATTACCTCTACCCCACTCCACATGCTAAAATTAATTCTAAGTAGTATGAAGATTAAAGTGAAAAGTAAAACTGCAAAAAAAACTAGAAAAATATAGCTGAATATTAATGTATTCTTGAGAATGGCTAGGCCTTACTATTTGTGATTTTAAAGCAAGAAAGCCATGAAGGAGAAGACTGATAGGTTTTACTGAGTAAAAATGTTAAATGTCTGGGGGAAAACCACCATTAACCGAAAGACAGGTAAATTAGGAAAAATATTTGCAACTATATAGGAAAGGATTAATATCCTTAATATTTTAAAATTTCATACAAATAAAAAGGGAAAGGATTAA
>NW_012136080.1:5203326-5205390 GCF_000956105.1 Propithecus coquereli
TAAATAAACATTGTGCTATATTTCTCACATTAACATTCATTCCATTTCAAAATGTAAACCTAATGTTTCTTAATTGATCTTTTTAATTTTCTACTGTAAGGCCCTTAATTATTTTCTCTCTAGCATTAATTTTGGAAACTGACCAACATGTTTACTTAGGTTTTCCTTAAAATGATCTCACTCAAAATTTAAAGGATTATCTCTTCTATTCTGTTGGATAAATTCACTACAAATGTCATGCAAAAATACTATAGGTGTTATATTTTTTGCTATATGGTTTGTGTCTGTATACATATATCCTTTATAATGCCATGTTTATAAATTTCTATGTATCAATATATAAAGATCAGTTTCTCTGAATTACTGCCCCTGGGAATATGGGCAGTATAGATGACCAATGATAACTGGTCAAATTCCTTTCTTCAAGTAGTTTGTTTTGACATATAAGTCACTAAGTGGTTTTTCAGAAAAAGCTTAACTTGATGGGTCATCACATAAGCTATTTGACATTTGTCCCCAGTCAGACCGGATGCCACATGAAAAATTTATTCTGGCAGGGAGGCTCCTAGGAATAAACAGTTCTCTAGTGTTGCTCACAGGGGACTTGGCAAGGTGAGCGGAACTTCAGCTTGTCACGGATGCACTGTTCTGACAAACATAAGTAGATGCTAATGGCTAAATCGTGACAGAATAAAGTCCCACAACCATATGGCTAATTGCCACAACAATATCTTCAGTGTTATTAATCAAGTTTTTGTAGTGTGCCATGATAATTGGAATAATTAGAAACAGCATAGGCATTGCTTGTCTCCACCACACATTTTGCAGACAGGGACCTCAAACAACCACAATTGCACTTTCAGTACTGTGTTGTTTAGTGCTATCTTTTCCTCAGAAATAATTTGGTTAATTAATGAATTAACTGCTTGCCACCAGTGTGTTTTGTGCTAGCTTCCATAGAAGCACAAATATCAAAATGAGACCACCAAACCCTGTGTGTCTGTTTAAATAGGCAGTACTCCTTTAAGGCAGGAATAGAAGTCTGCCCATCTTGGATCTTATGGTCTGAAAGATGAATTCATTGTACACTAATTTGGATGATGGACATTCACTTTTTGGTCATATATTTCCCCTTTTAGCTAATTTAGTTAAGAAAATGAAGAATTAGAAAGCAGTTGAATAAATTACAAGATGTTAAGTATTTGCATAATTTGTTTCAGGCAAGTACTGTATAGTAGTGTTCCCAAAATGAATTATTGTGAACATGTCTTTCAGTTATGGATGAAGTAAATGTTACTGTCTTTAATATCACAATTGAAACTTGTATTTTCATATGGCTAATATGAAAATATACTCACTTCAGTATCCATTTCTTCATCTTAATAGTGGAATGAGAACATATTTGTGCTTGGCACCGTGCTCTAATTGAGAGGGCTTCTTGGGCTGTGTTGCTTTGTGAGGGGGTGACTGGATGGGAAAGACAGAAGATTGGTAATAACCAGCACCTTGGTGGTACAGAGCACTTAGGCAAGCAGATAGAGGGAAATAGCTGTTGTAGATGTCTATTATTAAATAGCTTCTATAATTTTTTTTTAGCACATAAGTAGTCATAGTTTTAAATTCTGTGCCATCTCAATTCTTGCTTTCCTTTCCCTTTTTTGCCCCATTGCATTCCTTAACTAAAGATAAATCATACTACATGGTACTGAAGTTTTAGATCACTGATGTTTTCAGTTTGAAAGTATCCCCAAAATTCCCAAAATAAAGATAACTAATTAAAAATACTATTTTTTTGTAACTTTAGGATTGCCTAAGCCAGAAATTGTTGCTTCTGTGAGCCCTGTACTCTACAAAATTTAAAATCATTGTTACTTAGTTTCTTTTATTCAAGTGTCCCCCTGTCCCCCAATCTCCTTCATACCTCTCTGTGGGTGGAGTGAGAGGCATAGAGTAGAGCTATTAGGAAAATTGAAAGTTGGAGATAAGAAAACAAGAAAGTCTTATACTCTCCTTCAGCCAACTTAATTAATTGATAATTATTTATTCACACTGGATAAAATGATT
>NW_012136080.1:5205440-5207303 GCF_000956105.1 Propithecus coquereli
AAATGAATATATTCATAGTTATATGTATATAGAAATAGAATTAGAAAGCCATAATCCAAAATTATTTCTGGGCAGTGAGACTATGGGTATCTTTTTTCCTTTTTTTGTTTATGCTTTTATTTTCTAGCTTTTCTGAGACAAATAGAGATTACCTCTGGAATAAGGAAAAATTTATTTTACCTGGCCTTGACATTACCTAACATGTAAAACAGTACATGAGACCAGTTAATTTAAATGTAGAGTAAATATTTTCCTTCAATTCAGCACCTATTATGTGCATGTGCTAACTCTGGAAATACAGCTCAAGGAATTGATCATGGTGTATAGAAGTTAGTCCTATAAATAAAAGACATTTAATTCCAAAAGATTTGTGTAGAAATGAAGGTGGATGTAGCTGGGAAGAAGAATGGTCATCTGTACTTCATGATGGTCAGAGGGCAGTTCAAACAGGAAGAGATTGTTGAGTAAGGTTTTGAAAAAGTTCGCCAAATCCATGGAAGGGGCAGGGCATTTCTGGCAAATATAAAAGCATGAAGAGAACATGACTCCAGTCTGCAATTAGGGTAGACTTAAAATGTGGACTGCATAAGGGAAAGTGGCCAAAGATGAGTCTAAGTAGATAATCAGAATTTTAGATTCTACACTAAGGGGTTCATTAGATGAGCAGTGCAGGACAAAATTGGTCAGATTTACATTTTAGCAAGATCTCTCTGGCAGCAGAATGGGCCTAAATAAGATGACAGCAGGGAGACGGTTAGAAAGCTGATAGAACACCGATTAAGAAATGATAAGATCATTGGCAGTAGAGTTGGAGAGGGGAGGATAACTATTAATACAAATCAGAGAATGCTGACTCTTGGCCCTGGCGGATTGGAAGTAGGAAGAAGGAAGGCTTAAGGGCTGTGAGTGATTAACTCTATGGGAGGAGATAGAAGTTGGGGTGCGGAAAAAAGTAAAATGATGAATTCTATGTCAGGAGAATAAAGTTTGAGTTTTTCCTCCTTACTGCAATATTCAGCTTGAATATTTGTTTTATAGTTATTTGTAATATTCTATTACTATCTTTCCAGATACTTCTCTTCATTTAAATGTAGTAGTCTAAAAGTTTTACTATATTTAAATAACTTTTACTGGAAGGCACTATAGAACAGTGATTAAGAATATGAATCAGTTTCCCTGGAACTGAATCCCACCTGCACTGCTTCCTCTGTGTGACCTCACAAAACTAACTTGTATCTCTAAGCTGTAGTTTCTTATCTGCAAAATGAAGGTAATACCTTTTAAGAGTTCAGAATTAAATAAAATGCTACATGTAAAGCACTCAACACCGTAATCATTCCAATAAGTGTTAGCTACTGTTATTTATTATAACAAGACATTGTTTATATAGGAAAATATATTATTTTATAATGAAAATGATGCAGAAAATATTTATTTGCACATTTCTCTAAAAATAAAATTATTGCAATGTATTCACTGTGCAAAATTAAGGGACTTCTGTAAATATTAATGTAACATTTTCAGAGAGTTGTAAGTTGCTACTGTTCAGGAGTTTACTACAATGAGGTGATCCAGTAGTGGATGATTAAATTAGCAAAGAAACAACAGGGAAAAATACTAGAGATATAGGTTACTGATAGCAGAAGATTTCTAGATACTACTATTAGACACCCAACTGTACCTATTTTATAAATATACATGAATTAGATAAAATTGCTTAGATCACTGGAAAAGATGCTGGTCCCTCCACCCTATCATTGACTCTGGACTTCATTATGGTACCATATTCCTCTTCCTAATCCTACTGTTCTTTCAACTCTCATTGGAAGAATGTGGAAACTCCAATGGATGACACTTATAAAT
>NW_012136080.1:5211328-5213290 GCF_000956105.1 Propithecus coquereli
CTGATTTAGAGTTCGGGGGTTTTATTTTGTTTTGTTTTGTTTTACAATGATACTTCATCTAGATTTAGGAGTGCAGTGACACACAGTTCTGGCCAATCATATTTAATCTCTTTTCTGCTGGGGATTTATGTCAAAGATCTGCTTTCCTAACATAGACCCTACTCTTTCCTTTCTATCA
Source organism: Propithecus coquereli (assembly GCF_000956105.1). Classification (NCBI taxonomy): domain Eukaryota; kingdom Metazoa; phylum Chordata; class Mammalia; order Primates; family Indriidae; genus Propithecus; species Propithecus coquereli. The sequence goes on from NW_012136080.1 coordinate 5,211,507, forward strand.
TTTTCTCTTTCTTTGTTACGTGATCACTGGAGATGTACTAGCCATTTTATAACTATGAGTGAATGCCAAAATGAATTGCAGAGACCTCAGCCCTGTCCTCTTTGAACTGCAGAACCAAAGCCAGCAATCACACACTTCAGACTTCTGGTAGGTTACGTGACACAAAATAACCCTTATATTTAAGATACTGTTTAGTATTTTTCTTTTTCTTTTTCCTTTTTTTGAGAACAAGGTCTCACTCTGTTGCCCTGTCTAGAGTGCAGTAGAGGGGTCATCATAGCTTACTGCAACCTCAGATTCCTGCGCTCAAGTGATTCTCCTGCCTCAAACTCCTGAATAGCTGGCCATAGGCACACACCACCATGACTGGCTAATGTTTCTATTTTTTATGGAGATGGAGTCTCGCTTTGGTCAGGCTGATCTGGAACTCCTGACCTCAAGAGATCCTCCCACCTCGGCCTCCCAAAGAGCTAGGTTTACAGATGTGAGCCACCACACCCAGCAGTCTTTTTCTTATTTGCAACTAAATGCAGTCTAATTAATTTACATAGTGTAATTGTTTTCATGAATGGAGAAACATATAGCTTTCCAGTTTCAAAATTCTGTCCTTCATTTTCTAGATCTTACTTTCTACCCATCTAAAATATCATTACGAAACACTTGGCATAGTGTTTAAGCTTGCATGCCTTAGGCTTGCATCTCTCTTCTCCATTATCTTACTAGCTATCTTTGGCAAGTTATACAACTTCTCTGAGCCATAGTTTCCTCAAATATAAAATTAGAATAATAATACTTCATTTGACTATTAAAGGGATTAAATATGTTAATAGATTTACACTGTTAGCCCCATACCTGACATATTATAAACCCTGAAAAATGGTGGCTATATGCTGTTGAAGCTTAGTGAGGATGAATGTGATCTATGTCTTTAGATATTATAATGTTCAGCAGCATAGGAATAAGGTCATAGAAAACAAGGAAAGAAGTCAGCATGAGCCTTATTTTGTTATAATGCTTATTTGGGCATTATGAAACTCTCAGAAGCTCACTATGGCAAAATAAGATCTTCAGTAATTATGAATGCATTTTGTTTTTTCTGTCTAGATGACACCTCAACTCTGTCTTTAAGGGAATTCATCACTTAAATTCTCCAACATAATAGCTAAAACCCATCCTACAAATTTGATAGTTCATGAAATTTAAACTGGGTCCTGTATAGACTTCTTAAAGCGTCAATCATTGTTTAGATTCTTAACTTTACAGGGTAGGAAGCATGCCTATTTAATTTGTGTTTTACAATATTTAAAGCAGTTAAATGTGCAGCTGGGCATTAATGGTACTTTTTGCTGACATAAAGTAGTGCAGTTATCACCAAGGAATGCTTTTGTTGTGTTTTCCAATCTGGGAGTTGTGGTTCTGCTAGGTGAAGTCATAAATGGGTCCTTCTCGTTATGGTTTAGAGTTATTAATTGTACTACTTCTTTGACCACCAGAAAGATCTAGGAAGATGGGGGATGGATCAGGGCAAAGGTTCTCAGCATTAGGGAAATATCAACTCAAATATATCACCTATAAAACATACACATTGTCATCTTCGATCCTTATATATTCTGGTAATAGTTATCTGTACTCCCAAGTAATAGTCATGTGATTCTTAGCTTTTATTTTTTGAAAGAGAAAATCTTACTAAGTGCCCCATCTTAATACCTCCTACCCCCCAACTTAGAGTCAGATAAGACCATAAGTTGTCAAGATATGTTTAGTAATACCGATATATTAAAATA
>NW_012136080.1:5214215-5216592 GCF_000956105.1 Propithecus coquereli
CTTATGAATCACCAAGTGTATACATAGTCCAAGAATTAACATCAATTTGAATAAAGCTGATTCAGATGATAAGTAGAAAAGATTCCTCTAACCTCGAGGTGGCTCGTAAAGTCAGTATCTTTTATGGAACTGGCAATATCTGTCTCTACTCTACAGTTACTCCTTGACTTCCTCACCTCCGGCTACTCATGCTCATGGTCATTTGGAATCTTTTTATTTCTAGTAAGTCTACCACCTCAAAAACCTCCGTCATGAATATGCTACTCTGTGACCTGTCTTGCCACCTCACTCCTTTCATTATCTTATCTCCAACCCCAGCATGACTTCCAATTCATTTACCCAACCAATCTTTCATTGTCCTTTACCCTGCTAATGTCCTCACTTCCGCAATTTGTTTCATCCTTCATCATTTTAATCCCTCCCTTGTATTTATCCTCAATAGTCTTGCCCCTTTTCCCTCTGTTACAGGAAAACCCAAACCCTTTTCATGTTTAAGTGAGCAGCTGAAAGTGGTAGGAGAAAAATATAACTTGCTTACTGAAATCACTTTCTCTAGTTTCCAGTGGACCTCAGCACTGTCTAGCAACCCTGCTATATTTCCTCTCTTCTTAGATGTCCAACACTTCTCTCCAACACAGCCTTCCCCTCAGCCTCATTATAGCCTTATTACTTGTTTTACTGAGAACATAGAAGGGAACTTCCTCAACATTCCCACAAGCAAATCTTACAGCTTCTGCATCCCTGCTCCCCTCCAGCACTGACCCTTATCCCTCTGCTTAGGCACTGGGTCCTACTGTCTCCTACTCAAATAATTTCTTCCTACAGTTATATCCATTTCTTCCTACATCATTAATTTTCTCATCTCTACTGTATTTTTTAATTGTGTAAAACATTTAATTTGTTGGTCATTTTGGGAAGTTTGATACATCACCACTGTATTACAACTATGCTGTTAATCAGGTAGCTTTATCAACCAACATTATCTGGTTCATTTTCATGATGCTGCTGAGGAATCAGCTGTTTCTGCAGAGGTTCAGGGGAAAGGCTTTCTGAGAACTGAGCAAGTTCTTTTTGTATATCTACAAAAACTTTATTCACTCTGTTAACTTTTTCATCATTTACAATATTTATCTTCTTAAGATTAGTGATAATTGGTTTTGCTTTTTTTTTTTCAATCTTAAAATATTTTTAACTGGCTACGTGAAATACATTCCTGGACTTCTTTCTCCTTATCGTTATTGGCCATTGTCTTTGTTTACTTCATGCAGCTGCTCAAGTGCCAGGTGACAACCATCAGTACAGTACCTGTACCGTATTATTCATATTGTACTGTATATACTGTAGCATATAAACAAGTATGCTGTAATCTTTCTCATCTGAAGGAGTAAGAAACAAACATTAAAACACTCTAACTTGACCACGTATCTTCTCTGGCTATTTCCTATTTCTTACTACCCATTTGAGTAAATCTCCTTACAAGAAGTGAAGGGGGAAGCACAATTTCCAATTCTTCAACTTCCACTCTCCTTTAAACCCACCACTCTCAGTCTGCCATCCCTCCACCCCCTGCCCTACTCCACCTAACCACATTTGTCCCATGTTACTATATGCAGTGGTCAATTTTCATTTCTTTTTCACTCAGCCTTTCATCTTTGAAACCATTGATTTCTTCCTCTTTCTTGAAATATTCTTTCTACTTGATTTCCTGAGAAGCCCATCCTGGTTTTTCCCCTACTTCCCCTGGCTCTTTCTTCTCAATCTCCTTTGTTATAATAGCTCATTTTCCTCTTCCTGACTGCTAAATGTTGGTATGCCCCAGGACTCAGTTCTCAGACCTTTTCTCTTCGCTACTTTGCTAGGTGATCTTACATAGCCCTGTGGCTTTTTAGTATTATCTCTAAGTTCATGAGCCTCAAAAGTGTATCTCCAGCCTATGCTTCTCCTCTGAGATCTAAACTCACATATCCAACTATCTAAGCACCACTCAGAAATCCACAAGACTGTTCTGACTTAACCTGTCCAAAACTACATTCTTGATATTCATGTAAAAACTGCACGGCTCCCTGTCTTCTCCCATCTGTAAATAAAATGACACCAGCATCCACTCACTTGCTCTCCTGAAACCTGGGAATCATCTGGATTCCTTTATTTCCTTCTCATTTCACATCTATTAACTTATTACGTTGCCTCTATCTTCAAAATATGTCCAGAATTCCCCTACTTGTTACCAGCTCCCCCAGGCCACCTCACCCTAGTCCAGGCCTTCTATCGTTTCTCACCTGAACTATTGCAAATGACTCCTAGCTGGTTCTCCCTGTTTTTATCCTGGTCCCTCTACAGTCTCTTCTCTACACAGCAGCAAGAGTGGCCCATTTAA
>NW_012136080.1:5217168-5219555 GCF_000956105.1 Propithecus coquereli
ATTGTGGAGAATATCTATAATAAGAGGAGGAACATTAGAAAGATAGGAGAAGACCTAGACAAACGTACATTATCACAGAGGCCAGGGAGGAAGAGAGTTCTCAGACATTGGGTATTGCCAACAGGGACAAATGTTAACGAATGTAAGAAAAGGAATGCAAGAGATTAAAGCCTTACTTGTTGGAGAGAAAATGGAGGTTAAGAAGGAGCTGATACTTGGTTTGACCTAAACAGTAATGAGGTACATCACTGTTAAGTGATTAGAGGGGCTGGAATTAGGGTTGGTAAGGAGTTGTTGGTGAAGTCAGGAAGAACCTTGCCACTCCAGTTAGGAGTTTAAACCCTGTGCTCAGGGCTATTGCAAGTCACTAAAGGGTTGTAAGCAGGGGAGCCTCAGGATCAGATTTCAATTGCAGGAGCACGTTCAGGTGTAGTATGAAGAGGGACTAGAACAGAGGCCAGATTAGAGATGGAAGGACAATGCAGTCAAATGGGCCAGATGACAGTGCCCTGGACTAGAATGAGAATACAGATTAAAAGAATGGATCAGAAAGCTCAAAACCATAGACTGATAATTATTGAATGAAGGAGGAGGAGGTCAGTTGAGATTGAGGAGACAGTGGAATCGAGTAATATTCAGATTTTTGCTTTGTCAACTGAGATGGAGAGCACAACAGGAGCATGTTCGGAGGGAATAATGAGTTCACCATCGAACATTTGGAGTATCAGGTGCTTGTGGGGCATCCAGGTAATCCAGTGCCCAGGCAGCTACATATATTAGTCTGAAAATTGCGGGAAGGATACCTAATCTGGAGAGGAGATTTAGCAGAGAAATGGTTAAGCAAGAGGGACTCATCTCCAACTTTACCAAGAGGGAAGGTGGAAAAGACAGGTGTAAGTGCCAGTAATTTTGTAGGTGGGATGATAGGAAGATGGGAGAGTTCTGTCTGAAGACTGCTGAGTAGGAACCTTGCTCCCATTCTAAGTCTTTGATATGAACAATTCATACCAAAACGTTTGTACCAAATGACTGATAGATATAATTCTAGTATTTGTGGATCCATGTTTATAAACCCGAAGAATTTTATGGATTATGTGTAGTGTTTGGAGATTTTTGAGTTGAGGAAGCTTTATCAAGAAAGCATAACTTTCTTTCTGGGTCCCAACTACTAATTTCTGAAGACTTTATCTCATGTCACAGGAAATAATCCATATTTTTGAAAATAATAAAAGCTAACAACTCAGCATTGCAAATTTTTGAAGGGCAATGTGACATAAGGAAGGAGGAATTCTATACTGTAAGTTAAGAGATGAGAAGTGAATCTTGGTTCTGCCATTGTCTCACTGATGACCAAACAAGTCACTTAACCTCTCAGTTTCCTCATTTGCCCAACAGCCTGCCTTATGATCTCAGATGGATGATCTGTATCAGGTTAGGTCAACACACTGACTGATGATCATGGAAATTGATGGAGAGCAATTCTTGGCAATAGTTGTAAAAAACAATTATCATGTTATATCCAGATTATCCATAGTATGTGCTGTCAAAGGCAAGACTAGAGGGTTTTTAAAGTCACATCCAGCTCTAACATACCATAGTTTTTAACTGGATTTTATAAAGAGACTTAAGAATATTCAACAATAACATATTGAACATCCACTATATGTCAGGCACTGTTTTAGGCATTGATTTTGCAGTAATGGGGGGACAACCCCACAACAACTCAAAGAAAAATCCATGCCCTTATGGATCTTCTGTTATAATGGGAGAGATAGACAGTAAACACATAAATGTGAGATACAGATTATGTCAGGCAGTAATAAGTGCTGTGGAGAAAAGCAAAGAGGGAAGGCATCTAAGGAGTACAGAAGGACTTGAGAGTTGCAATTTTTAATTTGGTGGTCAGAGAAGGTCACCCTGAGCTAGTCACATTTGAGTAAAGACCTGAAGTAGCTATGGGAGCAAACCAGGCATATTTCTGGGGAGAAAGCCTCCAAGCAGATAGCACTGCAAGTACAAAGGTCCTGAAGCAGAAGTATGATGGACATGCTCAAAGCCAGTGAGGCTGGAACAAAGTGAGCAGGAGTAGGAAATGAGGCCAAAGGGTGCAAACAGATTGAGTAGGATCCTGAAAGCCGGTGTAAGGACATAAGCTTTTATCCTGAATTGTAAGCCATTAGAGAAATTTGAGCAGAGACATGACATCATCTGACTTACCCTTTGAAAGGATCACTCTGGAATCAGTGATTAGAATGGACTGTAGGAAGAGAAGGGCAGAAGAGAGTAATTTAGTTAAGAAGCTATTTAAATAATAATTTTCCACTAGAAGAAAATTTCCACTAGCAAATAAGCTTCATGAGGACAGAGATTGTTGTCTATTTTGATTA
>NW_012136080.1:5219605-5220315 GCF_000956105.1 Propithecus coquereli
AGACTATTTAATAGTCTTTATTAAATAGAGACGGGAAAAATGAAACTATTCATTTTGGTACTCATTAACGTTATTATAAAAAATAGTGTAGAGGAAACTTTTAAACCAATATCTAAAATGAGGTTTGGATTATGTGTAGATGTTATTTCATGTCCTGTTTTAAATAAAGTACAATTGTGTTCTTTATTTAAACTTCAAGTTTATCCTTTGTATCGATCAGAATGCTTTTGCCTACAAGCTTCAAAAATCTTTGCCTCAAATTGACTCAAGCATTAAGGAATTTTATTATTTTATGTAGCTAAAGTCTAGAAATACTACAACACAAAGGTCTCAATTAAGGACCCCAGTTTTTCTCGTATCTCCACTGTGTTAACCTCATAATCAGTTTCTTAAGACTCATTCTCTTGTAATCACAAAGTGACTGACAATGATTTTTGAAGCCGTAGGTATTCCTTCTCCCCTTGTTTGCAGAGAAGAAAGAATGAAACCTTTCAGAAGTATAAGATAACAGTTTCTTTTAGTCTCCTTGGGCCAAGAACAGTTTCTAAGGGGGATATCTTCCACTGTTTGCCTTGAACTAATTGGTGTCTGCCTTTAGAGCAGTGGTTCTTAAGGTGTGTTCCCTGGACCAAAAATACCAGCATGCTCTGGGAGCTTATTAGAAATGTAAATTATCGGGCTCTACCCCAGAGCCACTAAATCAGAAACTC
>NW_012136080.1:5223948-5226843 GCF_000956105.1 Propithecus coquereli
TCAGTTTTTTTATTATTAGAGTTTTGTGTGTCCTAAGTAATCTTTGTATTCACCAGTGTCACAAGATTTTCTCTTACTTATTTTTGAGACATTTTACAATTTTTGTCTTTAGGCCTATTTTCCATTTTGAGTTAATTTTTGTATATAGTGTGAAATATAGGTACAATGTTCATTGTTGTGTAATGGATGTGCAGTTATTCTAACGTCACGTGCCAAAAAGACCATGCTTCCACAATTGAACTCCCTTGACATCTTTAGCAACGATCAATTGACTGCTTATATGTGGCTCTATTTCCAAACTTTATTGTGTTCCATTGATCTAAGTGTCTTTTACCAATACTATGTTGTCTTGATCCTTTACCTTTATGGGAATTTTGCATATCATGTTATGTGAGTCCTACAACCTGTTTTTCTCTTTAAAATTGTTCTGGCTATTTCCATTCCTTTGCTCTTCCATTCTTATTTTAAAATCACCCTGTTGATTTTGCCCAGAAATCATGATAAGATTTTAATTAGGATTGCATTGAATCTATAAAATCAATTTTAACAGTATTGATTATTCTAGCCAGTAAATATGGTATCTTTCCATTTATTTAGGGCTTTGCGAGTCTCATTTTTCTAATAGTTTCCAGCATACAAATATTACATTTATTTCTTCTACATACCTAAATAATGCATGGGGTTTTTGGTACTATTGTAAAGATGCTGTTTCTTTTCATTTCAATTTCTGGTCATTTATCTCTAGTATATAAAAATACAAGTAATTATGGTATAGTGACCTTGCATCCTATATCCTTTCTAAACTAACTTATTAGTTTTAAGTAGCTTTTTTTGTAGATTGGAATTTCATAGACAATTATGTCATCTGCCCTTACAGAAAATTCTATTTCTTCCTTTCCAGCTTCAATGCCTTTTATATGTGGTTGGAAATGATTTGCTAATATTTTGTGAAGGATTTTTGTGCTTATGTTCATGGTAAATATTGGTCTATAGTTTTTTCATAGTGCCTTTGTTAGATCTGGAGGCCTTGGTAATGCTGGCCTCATAATATAAGTTTTTCGTCTCATATTTTCAGAAAGCATTTGTGATAAACTGGTATTATTCTTTTCTGAAATGTTTATTTGTGGGTCAGTCAACTTTTCCTGTTTCTTTATATGATTTGTAATTTTTTATTAAATGCTATACATTTTGAATGTTATGTTATCAAATTTCTGAATTTTGTAGTTTTTTGTTGAAGGAATGTTGAGTTTACTTTTGGCAGGCTGTTAAATTACTTTGGGATCATCTTGATCTTTTTGATACTTGTTTTTAAACTTCTTAAAAGTATGGTTCTAATGTGTCTTCTACCCAAGGGCCAATTTAACCCTGCTACTAAGGCATGGTGCTTTTAGGGTCTCTCCTAGAATCTCCACCTTTACGCTACCTCTCTCCTGTTTGACTGGTGAGAACATGAACATTTCCCAGCATTATAAAATCTTATAGTTTTTCCACTGCTATAGTAGTTCTTTTTCTGATTTTTTGTTTTAGCTTGGCCTCCTAGAGTACTTTAGCCTTCACCTGCATAACTTAGTATTGAACAAACACTTAAGGAGACTCCCTGTGCAGATTTCTGGAAATTGTTCTCTGTATAGCTTCCCCCTTTAAAAGTAGTATGTCCTGGCCAGGCGCGGTGGCTCACACCTGTAATCCTAGCACTTTGGGGGTCTGAGGTGGGAAGATCACTTGAGACCAGGAGTTTGAGACCAGCCTGAGCAACATAGCAAGACCCTATCTCTATAAAAATAGAAAAATCAGCCAGGTGTGGTGGTGTACCCTGTAGTCCTAGCTACTCCAGAGATTGAGGCAGGAGGATCACTTGAGCCCAGGAGTCTGAGGTTGCAGTGAGCTATGATGATGCCACTGCAATCTAGCCCAAGCAACAGAGTGAGACCCTGTCTCAAAAAAGAAAAAAGAAAAGAAAGTAATATGTCCTGCACGCTTTCCTCAGCCTCCAGTCTCTGTCTTCTTAGCCCAGCAAGACCAATGCATTCTGCTTTTGATTTCCCGTTCCTATTCTGTGATATCGAAAGTGCATGTAGCTAGAAAGCCAGTCAACATTTGAAACTTAGTCTTTTCTAATATATGGATTTATATGCATTTTCCACCTTATGTCAGGGATCACAGTTCCATGCATCTTATCTTCTAATGTCTGCATATTTATATATTTTGTCCAGTTTTCTAGCTGTTTATAGTGTGAGAACATGTGCAATATAGTTATCACATCATGGTCCAAAGGGGAAGTCAAATCTGTTTTTAAAAAATAAAATAAAATCAACCCTATTCTATTACAAGTAAATCATCCCAAGGCAAAGGAAACTGAAAAAGATTAAAAATAAAACAATTTGCACAGGCATACCAGGAAAAGCAAATGGAAATGAAGGCATATGTAATGATATTTACATCAAAGTGAATTTAAAGCAAATAGCATTGAATGAGATAAATGAGAACAACTTATAGTGAAAAAGTTTGCAATTCACAAGGAAGATCTTTCTTTAGTCATTATACCCCCACACACACACCCCAATAACAGCAGAATTTATAACATAACAACTACAGGAAATATAAAGAGAAATACATAGAAATGCAATAGTAGTAAGTGACTTGTACCTCTCCTAATTCATGGTAAATCAGATGACTCACTATAAAGTAAGTATATAGAGAACCTATCTATTCACATTTAGTAAATTAGATATAATTGATTTATATGAAACTCTCTGTACGCATTAATGTATCTATAGAATATTTATTTAAAAAGTAGTCACAAAGGTCAATGTCTCTATTTTTGTGCCAGTACCAAGCTGTTTTAATCACTACAGCCTGGTAGTACAGCTTAAAGTCAGGTAAACTGATACCTCC
>NW_012136080.1:5226900-5229595 GCF_000956105.1 Propithecus coquereli
AGGTAAGATGAAGCAAGCACACTCTACTCTCTTTCTCCACCTGAATGCAGCTATAAAACCTTATCAGAATGAATGGAATAGCCATTAGAGGACTGTGGTTAAGTAAATGATAGTGCACATATTGGAGAAGACCAGAATTTGAAGTACCACCAAACTGGCAAGCACTTTGCCCTTTTTCCCCTCTTCACTGTCTCCAGCATGGATGGAACACAGTTCTGCTCTTTGGTTAGTTATTTCAGCTTTTCACTTTATCAGTATTTTGCATATGAAAACAAATTTTATGCTGGATTTAATACAGTATTTTTCTGTGTGTGATCCCTGTGTATATTTCCATGATAATATTTAATCTCCTTCAAATTCTTTACATACTATTAGGTTATTAAATATGAAATATCCGATTTTGAATCAAAAGTTTAGTTTATTGTATCTCAAACAAGAAGCAGTACGATTAATCAAAGTATGTACCTAAACTATCCACACAGTTTTGCCATCTTAATGGTAGCTTGCTTATGCCACCAGCGAAGAAGCCTGGAGAGCGAGTGGCGATGAAGTAGTGATAGGCATTTTCCACAGCTTGTCGAGAATTGAATATTTCCTTCCAAGAAGTGGTCCAAAGCCTGGGAGAAGTGGTAATCAGTTGGCGCAAGGTAAAGGGGATGTGATGGATGACACAGACTTTCCAAGTCAAGCCTCTGTAGTTTGAGCAGTGTTGTTTGTGCAACATGTGGTTGAGCATTGTCTTGCAAGAAGATTGGCCTGTCTCCGTTGACCAGTCTTGGCTGCTTAATCACAAGCATCCTCATCATTTCATCCAATTGCTTGCAGTCAACATCTACTGGAATCGATTGACCAGGTTTCATGAAGCTGTAGTGGATAATACCAGTGCTGGACCACCAAAGAGACACCATTAGCTTTTTCTGATGAATATTCCATTTTGGACTGTGTTTCGGCACGTTATCTTTATCCAGCCATTGTGCTGAACGCTTGCAATTGTCAAAAAGAATCCAGTTTTCATCACATGTAACAATACGCTATAGAAATGTTTTGCCTTTATATCATGACAACAAAGAAAGGCAAGCTTCAAGACGATTTCTCTTCTGACGCTTGTTTAATTTATGCAGTACCCATCTATCCAGCTTCTTTACCTTGGCCATTTGTTTCCAATGGTCCAATATTGTTGGAATAGTAACATCAAACCTTGCTGCTAATTCATGTGTAGGTTGAAATGGATTCACTTCCACTAGCTTTGAGCTCATCTTTATCCACCTTGGTGTCAGGTCACCCATGTGGCTCATTTTCAAGATTAAAATCACCAGAATGGAACTTCTGGAACCATCGACATACTGTGCACTCATTAGCCACATTCTTTGCAAACACTTCACTGATACTTTGATTTGTCTGCGCAGCATTGGTTCCACAATGGAGCTCATACTCAAAAATAATACAATTTTGACTTATCTATGGTTTCACAAAAATTGTTCTAAAAAAATTTTTGAAAGATGATCACAAGCCAAAAACCATGAGTTAGAAAGAATGGGATGTACCTTCGCAATAAAAATAAGAAGTATCAAAGTTAAAATGTCAGAGATACTGTCAAATTTAGTACTTAAGGAAATTGGACATTTCATACTTAATGACCTAATTCCTAGTGCTCTAAGAGTACAGTCATAGAGAATTTATCTAATCCACCATTTTTTTCATTCACTTGAATTTAATACTGTATTAACTTAGGTTTTTTAAAAAACATTTCTCTATTTACCATTTTTTGTGTGATTGTTTAACATTCAAGGTTTTTGTGACTTGATTTGGCAGTATCATATTTTTTAAGTCAGGTTTGTTGAAGTATAATTTGGCAAACATAAATTTGTGCTGCAGTCAATACATAGAAGTGTTCCTTCATTTTAAAAATTTTCCTTATGCTCCTTTGTAGTCATTCCCTTTCTCAATTCCTAATTCGTAACAAACACTGATCTGTTCAGCCTGTCTCTATAGTTTTGCTGTTTCCAGAATATCATATAATTAGAATCATATGGTATGTAACCTTATAAGTCTGGTTTATGTCCCTTAGCATAATACATTTAAGATTCATTCTTCTTGCCTGTATCAGTAGCTCATTGTTTTTTATTACTGAGTGGTATTCCAGTATTTCGACGTACCACAGTCTGTCTAGCCCTTTACCACTTGAAGGACATTTGAGTCTTTCCAGTTTGGAGCAATTAGGAATAAAACCACTGTGAATATTCACATGCAGGTATTTATGTGAAGATATTTGTCTTGGATAAATACCGAGGAGACAAATCACTGGGTTATTTGGTTAAATACACATTTAACTTTTTAAGAAATAGCAAAATGGTTTGCAAACTGCTTTCCAAAATGGCTGTGCTGTGTTCCATTACCATCAGCAGTGCATGAGTGTTTCAGTTACTTTGTATCCTTGCCACCACTTGGTTTTCATTTTTTAAAAAGCCCATTTTAGTAGATATGTAGTAGTATTTCATTGTTTTAATTTGCATTTCTCTACTAGTTAATCATGCTGAACATCTTTTTATATGTTTATTTGCTATTCATACTTCTTCTTTGGTAAAGTGTCTGTTTACATCCCTTGTCCCTTTTTTAAAATTGGGGTATTTGTTTATTATGATCAAGTGATGAGAGTTCTTTGTATATTCAAGAAATGTCTTTTTTCATATATGTA
>NW_012136080.1:5233421-5247491 GCF_000956105.1 Propithecus coquereli
AGTAGAAATGGTACAGGTTTCATTTTGACAACAAAACTTAATCACAAAAATAGAAAACTTCTCCCAAAAAAGACCTATCGCAGAAAATTTTAAAACTCCTTACTCTTTTATTAAAAGGGAATCAAAACTGAAATTGCAAAATTTCTGGAAAATAATGATAAAGTATATTGATCAGGACCTATTGGTTTTGACTAAAACAATGCTTTTAGAAATTCTTAGCCTTATACACTTAAATTACTAAACAAAAAAATGTTAATTAAACATTCATCTTGAGTGACAAGGAAAATAACAGCAAAATAAATCTAAAGAAAAAAAGTTTAAATTAAGAGTAGTTATGAATTAATAACAAAATATAAATGACAAAACTAATGCACCAAGACAATTTTTCTTTTGAAGGAAAATAAATAATAAAAGATGTTACATAGGTTACATAGTTTAAAATAATATACATAGAAAAATATGCATGAATTAAAAATAAATTACAAAAATAACTTTTAAAACATACACATTTAAGTATAGCCAGGAATACTTCATATTTAAGTTAGTTTATGAGAAGATTAATTTATGTTCTGGAATAAAAGAGTCATTTGCCCTACCCACTGATAAATGTGTTATGAAGATAGGATAATTATAATAATTTGGATTTGTCACATAATTAGACAGACTCATAGGTAAAATAAAATAGAAATTCTGGAACCTACCTTCAATACATATAGGAATTTAGTACTATGATAAAAGTGGAATTTCAATTCCTTGGGGAAACAATGGATCATTCAGTAATACAGTTTTGAAAACTAACTAGCCATTTGTTAAACCATGAAACTATTATCTCTATTTTTGCACCAATGAATACCAAATGGGTCAATGATATAAACAAAATTGTAATAAAATTATTATTGTTATATTCTTAGATACAGAATTCACAAACCCGTAAACCATAAAGAAAAATTTTGATAAATTTGACATTATAAGAAAGGATAGAAGCTCCTTGTAGCTAAAAAAAAAAGGCTGGAAAAGTTAGGAATCACTAAAACTTCCTGATAGCTTTCTGGCACAACACTATATCCTCTTACTCACTTTTTTGGTTTTGAAGGCAGGTCTCTCTTTGTTGCCTGGGCGTGAAAACGGTGGTATAATCGTAGCTCATTGAAACCTCAAACTGGGTTCACGTGATCCTCCTGCCTCAGCCTCCTGAATAGCTGGGACTACAGGCGCATAACCACCACACCTGGCTAATTTTTCTGTTTTTTGTAGAGATGGGGGTCTTACAATGTTGCTCAGGCTGGTCCTGAACTCCTGGCCTCAAGCAATTCTCCCTCATTGGTCTCCTCCCAAAGTGCTAGGATTACACATTGAGCCACTGCACCTGGCCCTCTTATTTATTCTTAAAGTAATTGTCCTCAAACTTGAGTTTGCATCAGAATCACCCACAAGGCTTGTTAAAATACAGATTGTGGAAACATACAACCCCTGAAGCTTGAATCAAAAAGAAATAGAATTCCTGAACAGACCAATAACAAGTAGTGAGGTTGAGTTAGTAATAAAAAAAACTAACAAAAAAAAAAAAGTGCAGGATCAGATGGATTCAAGCCAGATTTATCAGATATTCAAAGAAGTACTGATACTAATCCCACTGAAACTGTTTCAGAAGATTGAGAAGGAGGCAATCCTCCCTAAGTCTACAAAACCAGTATTGCCCTGGTACCAAAGCCAGGAAAGGACACAACAGAGAAAACTGCAGACTGATATCCCTGATGAACCTAGATGCAACAATTCTCAACAAAAACTAGCAAACCCAATCCAACAGCACATCAAAAAGATAATTCATCTCAATCAAGTGAGTTTCATCCCAGGGATGCAAGAGTAGTTTGATATATTCAAGTCAATAAATGTGATTCATCACATAAAAGGATTAAAAAACAAAAACTATATGATATTTCAATAGATGCAGAAAAAACATTCCATAAAATCCAGCATCCTTTCATGATTAAAAACCTTCAACAAACTAGGCATAGAAGGAACATACCTCAAATTAATAAAAGCCATATGTGATAGTCCCACAGCCAATATCATAATGAATGGGGAAAAGTTGAAAGCATTCCACGTAAGAACTGGAACAAAATAAGGATGCCAACTTTCAGCACTTCTATTCAACATACTATTGGAAGTTCTAGTGGGAGCAATCAGGCAAAAGAAAGTAATAAATAGTTATCTGAATTGGAAAAGAGAAAGTCAGGCTGTCTATGCCCATGATATGATCTTATACCTAATATCCTAAACTCCTCCAGAAGACTCCTAGATTTAACAAATGAATTCAGTAAAGACTCAGATTACAAAATCAACGTATGGAAATTAGTAGCACCCCATACACCAATAACAAGCTAGCCTGAGAATCAAATCAAGAACTGAATCATATGTTTATCGCAGCACAATTCAGAATCGCAAAGATGAGGAAACAACCTAAGTGCCCATCAAAAGAGGAGTGAATAAGAAAATGTGGTATTTATACACCATGGAATATTACTCAGCCATAAAAAGGACAAAATATTGTCTTTCACAGCAACCTGGATGGAACTGGATGCTATTATCCTACTTGAAGTAATGCAGGAATGGAAAACCAAATACTTCATGTTCTCACTTTTAAGTGGGAACTAAGCTACAGGTACACAGGGGCATATAGAGTGGTGTAGTGTACTTTGGAGACTCACAGGAGGGGAGGTTGGGAGGGGGGTGAGGGGGAAAAAACTACCTGTTGTACGTAGTGTATACTATTTGGGTGAGCGATACAGTAAAAACCCAGATATTACCACTGTACAATTCATCCATGTAACCAAAAAATCATCTGTACCCCTAAATCTATTGAAATATAAATAAATGTTTTTAAAAAACAGGTAGAAAAAATAATTCAGGGAGAAGAAAAATAACATAGGACAGAAGCTTGGATTTACATAAAGGGAAAAAAAAACAGAGCACAAGAGAAAGAATAAATCAAGGCCAAAAGAAAGAAAAATACAGACTGTTCAGCCTTGCCCAGAGTTTCTGATTTATTGAGTCTGGGTGAGTGGGGTCCAAGAATTTGCTTTCTGAACAAATTTCCAGGTGATGGTGATGCTGCTGGTTTGGAGACCACACTTTGAAAACCACTGCTTTACGGTTTTCCCAAATCCCCTTCTTTTTGTGAGATCACTCACAAAATAGACTATTCTTTCCAATCAAAGGTTCTAAATCAAACTGAAGTGTTTAGATAGCATGAGATAAGCAGTTTGTTTCTCTCAAGATATACTTACAAACACAAAGATCTGTACAGTGATAATCAGTGCAATATCACATGTAATAATAAAGGAAGGAATCTAAATGTCCCCAAAATCAAAGGACTAGTTAAATCATGATATATCTACTCTGTGGAATACTATACAATCATTAAAAAGAACAAGGTATTTATATACTGATTTGGAATGATCTCCATTTTAACAATCACATTGTTAAGTTTATTAATAAAAATACATGCTCCCATTTTTGTTGTTAAAAGGTTCGTGCAAGCATAAAAATGTCTCTATGTTATGAAAGAGCATTGGCTGCCCTTGGAAATGTGGATTTGTTGGTAGGGGAGGGATCTGAGATGGAGAGGAAAATTGCTTCTTATAGTATGTTCTGTTGTACTTTAAAATTCTTTTTCACCATTGGCAAAAAAAACTCCTCTAAATTAACAAAAAAAAATAACCCCATATAGTTTTCATTTTAATTCACAGAGAATAAAAAAATTAAGGAAGTGAGGAAGATGTGAGGCTGTGGTTAAAGAGCAGTAACTCTGACTTTGAGATTGTGGATTCAGAGCATCTCAGTGGTAGGGCTCAGCCACAGTAACTGGTAGCTGATGTGGAAAGGAAATGAGTGTGTTGATGAAAATAAATTTAAAATATTTTATGTGATGGCTCTACTGCTTCATATTTGAGTTGGTTTATGACCAGATTAATTTATGAACATATTATATACCATCATGCCCTCAGTAAACTAAACTTCACTGAGTTTCTGTTCTCTCCATTAGCCTGATATACAACTCTAGACCTCATGAGTCTTTCTAAAATTGGCTGACCAAAAGTAGCAATTAATTTTTCTTTGTAAGTTCTTGGTTCTTTATAGTTTCCTTAATGAGTTTCCCTGAACGGAAGCACTCTAAATCTTGTAGGGTCCTGTAGCTGTAATAACCACTATATTTTAACTTGGGTACTCATGAAATAGCAGATCGCGATTCACCAAAATAAGTCCTTCATAAAACTCTATTTCTTCTACTCAGAAAAACTCAGTTACCACACAGATGACATAGCAATAGTAGATATTATGCGTTCTGAATCCTGTGGCTCACCACATTAATGTGGAGAAGTGATTTTTTTTAATACATATCTGATTAGATGTCCTTTAGGGATTAAAGAAGAGTATGAAAGAATAAAAAGAACACTGGGCTAAGAGTTATGATATCATTGTATAATCTGTAGTCTGCCTTTGGATGAGGTGTGACCTCAGGCTGTGCCATGTTCCTCACTTGATGGTTTTATAAAATGCCTATTTCTGCCCTGCTTGTTTGGATCAGTGATTGTGAACTGGGGAGTGAGCAAAGAAATCACCTCTGTATCCTCGAAACATGCGGGAGTTTTTCCGTAGGTGATTCTAATTCATTCTACATGCTATTTGCTATAGAGAGTTGAGGCTTTTGAAGACCAAATTTGGTAGTACATTTAGAAATCAGAAAAGTCATATAAATGCATGGTATTTGCCATTATCAGAAATTGTGTGTGATTATTTTTAAGCATTGAGTTGTAATCTTCCATACATTAAAAAAATACATTTTCCTTGGTTACTGTATATTTGTCCTTTTTAAAAAAAAATTATATACACATACATATAGTTGATCATAAAGTTGTTTGGACACTAAACTTTAGCTATTAGCTAGGGATAAAATGGAGCAGCCAATCCTTTCTTTAATTCTTTTCTTTCCATTTAGCTTCCACAAGTAGGGAAAGTTAATTTGCGACAATTTGAGTTGGACTTTTAAATTTCTGAGTAAACCCATATACCCAAGTAATGAATGTGGTGGGTTGACTGCCCTTTGTTCTCACTGGCTCCTTCAAAGTTTCCTTTTTTCCTCCCTGTCTATCCCTGCCCCCTTGTAAGTCACCTGAGCCCCGTGCAGATATATTCAGTTCCTGATTATCTGCATTAATGGATAGGAACTAGGGCATATATGATCCCAAATGGTGGATAATCCAAAAACCATTAATACTTGGCTTTGAAATGTATTTAGTGCTGTTTTAAATTGTTTTTACCTTCCTAATTATATTTTGCTAATGTTGCCATTAGTTTGCATTCCCTGAGCATACCCTGGTTGATCAGGGGACTTAGTGTAGAGGGGGGCACAGAAAAGTGCACAGCAACTGTGAGAAGACAGACTGATAAGATTATTATTGAATGAAAATTTTACTTTGAATAATTTCCATGTTAGTGATTGAGTGTTGTCAGCATAGCGTCCATTCTACAGCTTAACACAGTACCTGCCACACAATTGAAGTTCAGGAAATATTTATTAAATTAAGATTCTCACTCTTTTTCATAACAGTTTTACTTGTGGTCAGATCAAGATTGGCATGAGCCAGGAGAAGTCAGTGAAGAATGTTCACCTCCCTCAACCTCAGCCCTTTCACCCCCAGCTCAGTGACGATGAATGTCCAAGTCATGGACATTTTCCCAATACAGTGCTCCCTTACAGGCTGCTCAACCAGCTGAGCCACACGGATTAGCTCCTCACTAGCAAGGACTTAATCCAGGGACCCTTTAAAAAAGAAGATATAGTGGAATATAACTTCCCATGGTAATATAAGCATCCAAAATAACATAATACTATAGAGCAGCGGTCCCCAACCTTTTTGGCACCAGGGACTGTTTTCATGGAAGACAATTTTTCCACGAACTAGGGAGTAGGGGGATGTTTTCAGGATGATTCAAGCAGAGTACATTTATTGTGCACTTTATTTCTATTATTATTACATTGTGATATATAGTGACATAATTATACAACTCACTGTAGGTTGGGGACCCCTGCTGTAGAGCATGCCTTCTCAACTTAAGGGTCCCTGGATTAGCCAAACTCCTGAAATGGTTTGCACATGAGTAGGTGTGATACAGGGATGGGTGTGTGTATTTTTCAGGAGAGAGGGTTCATAAACTTGATTAAATTATTGAAGGCGTCCACAACTCCTCTCTGCTGATACAGAGAATTGAATTTAAGTATCACTATTTTTACTTTTCATGAAATTTTTTTAAGAGGGAAACATGATGAATGCCCCTCAAACTTGTCTCCATTTGGACCTCAGAACTATCAGGGAAAGTAATTTTGTGAATTTTTTTAGTTGTAGCTAGTTCCATGCAGGGGACAGGCATAGACTAAGAAGCCAGGGGTGTGTGTTGAAAGACTGATATGCAAATGGACAATGGCTGGACCGTATGTGACAATAGAACTCTGACGCACATAAGAAACTACAACCTTTGCAGCAAGTATCCCGGAAAGCCAAACAACAACCTCTCCAGCAAAATCAGCCCGGAACAGTCAGGACTTGGTCAATGACTGCCAACTTCCCTATTTTTGCACCACCTCCCACTTCTAACATAGGACCAACCAGAGAAAGCCAAATATGTTTCCCAAATCAATCATATATGCTCCGCTTCTCTTAAATAGTTAGCCTATGCCTGCAACCTCCAATGAGGCATACCTGAAGCCTTTTTCTTTTCACTATAAAGCTTTCCCATTCCCCTGACTGCTTTTCATTCTCTTCCAGACACAAGTGATGGTAGCTGACGCCCTTGCCATGGCACTCTGAATAAATAGTCTCTGCTTATTCTCATTGGGGTGATCTTCATTTATTTCCACTGTGCAGTGAGATTTGAGAGATTCCAGGAAAACTCCCCTATCCTGAAATCTCTCTTCCATCAGGACATCAGGGACCTGAAATTAATACCACTGGAGAAATGTCTCTTAGAGTTTAGCTCTTTATTTCTACGGGAATAGCATTTTAAATGCATGTTTTGTTTTAGGGACAGTCAGATCCATCTGAGCGAGTTAATAGTGGAGAACCTTAGGGTGAGAATGGTTTACGGGTAAGACAGAACACATGAACACCAAAGAGATGACCATTTACCTAGGCTCCCAATATCATAGGGCCTCTACATGGAGAACGGGAAAATGCCCTAGTGGGTCCTGGCAGTATTGGTATTCTCTTAACTTCTCTCACCCTCACACCCATATCTCTCCTTTTTATTGGGTCATGTTTTTATAGTGGTATTTTCCTAGAAAATAACATGTGTAAGAGTTAATAAAGGTAGAATGCTAAGAGAAATTTAGCTATGTGTTCTTTGTGTCCCAGTCATTAAATGTATGGTGGCCACTGGCTGAATGACTAGACATATTGAGTAAGCTAATTTGAGAATACCACCCAGGAGTAAGCTGAGGAGATGTGGACAGAAAGCAGAACTTCTTAAGTAATAGTTCTCATAGTGTGGTACCCACACCAGCAGCATCCTGGAAACTAGTTTAAAATACAAATTTTCACTGAACATAGTGGCATATGCCTGTGGCCTGAGCTACTCAGGAGACTGACGTAGGAGGATCGCTTGAGCCCCGGAGTTCGAGTCCAGCCTGGGCAATATAGTGAGACCCCATCTCTTTAAAAAAATAAATAAATTATCAGGCTCCCCCTAAATCTTCTGTGTCATAAAACTCCAGGATGTGTCCTAGCAATCTGTGTTTTAACAAGCCCTCCAGGCAACTGATGCATGCTAAAGTTTAAGATCACTACTCTAATTAGAAGAGCCATCCAATAATTTATGCTTCTTCCATTCTCATGGAATAACAATTTACCTGAACTTATGATGGATTTTAGCAGCCCTGACAGCTGGAGCCAAAATATGGGCAGGAAACAGAGACCTGTCACTTAGTACTATACCTCTCAAACTTTAATGTACATGCAGATCACCTAAAGGTCTTGTTGAAATGAAGATTCTGATCCAGGAGCACTGTATTGAGGGCCTGCGAGTCCACATGTCTAGCAAGCTCCTGGGTGGTGGCACTGGTCCTAGGATCACACTTTGAGTAGCAAGGTCCTAGTAGACCACACATCCTGGGTGAGGACCATTTGAGGTATGAGCATGCAGTGAGCCAGGGTTCAGGAAATGAAAAGGGAAGGCACAGTAGGAGTTAGGAGACCTTGATCAATTCCTGTGTAGACCTGATCACTTAACGACTTAGAATGTGTGTTCAGGGATCCCCACAGACAGAATGAGAGAAGCCCAGGGAACAGTCTGATGAGCAGCTAGGAAACCTGTGAGAGATCCAATTTGTAGGCCCAAGATCAAGAAGATCTCTGGCCCAGAAGACCTACCCTGGGGAGGAAGATTCATATTAATTTAATAAACGTTGGTTAACCCCCTACTCTGTGCTTAACATCAGATTCCCCAAGAAGCTTATGATCTGCTGGAGAAGGGAGAGAAACCAAAACAAACTATCAGTAACTTCCCATTTAGCTTGTATTTGTTTATCAGTGTCTTTATCTCTGGAAAATGTAACTGGGGAACAGTGACACTAACAAGTGTGGAACCATCAGACCTGGCTAAAGTGTGCTCTAGTCTCTTGGCTGCCAGACAGGGTCAGAGCACCTTGTGGGATATGAAAAAAGGGAAGAAGGAGAAGGCCAGTGAAAACTAATCCCAGAAAGTACTTACAGCTATGGTTTAGAGCTAAGAGGTCAAAGGCAATCAAGTACCCCTGCTACCCTTTAGGAATGGGTTCCACCTGACTTTCTTGATACATGTGACCCACCAGCCTGTGGATTTTGGCCACGTTCCTTTGATTAACAAGAATTCTATTTCCAACATCATTGTTGGAAGGGAGATTGACTGTTTATAGAAAGATAATGACTATGGTCTTACCTTCACCCCCGAATAGATCCTGATATTTCTCAGTTTAGTATTATGCCTCATGTCAGTTCTTCCAACAATGTATATAAATGTATTCAGAGATGTACTCAGAGGAAGTTGAAAAGTATTATTCAGTGTGGTTAAGATCCTATTGGTATTTGAAATAGTCTGTGACAGTTTCAAAAAATAAAGTCACACAAGTTTTATTTTTTTAAATGAGTTTTAGATTAGAGAAGATAGGGAGAAATTATTTTTAGCAAATCTCTATTTGCTGTCTTAGAAAAATTTATTTGATCATAATTTGCTTTCCTGAAGGTAAAAATGATAGAACAAAGTCTATTTACAGACTTTCTAGAAGGAAAAATTGTATGTGGTATGAATAAAAACCAGCGTTCAAGAAGTCTAAAATTAATTTTCCTAACATGACCACCAACTGCACATTAATTCTTTGTGTATTTATTCATATACTGCAGTGGCTTCTAAGTAATTTTCTCAAGGAGATACCTAGTAACTCACTTGTAGTGGAGCCCAAGTAAGTGATAGGGTAGAGAGGTTACTTCTCAGCAACTTTTATCCCCATAGTCCTCTCCATTCAGGGTTAAGATTCCAGCTGCTCCCTAGTTGGAATGGACAAAAGGATTTCAAATAGAGTGTATCCTGTTGAAACAACTATAGGTATATTAGACTATTACCGTATTCCATTAGCTTTGTTTGAATTTACTGGTAAATCATATATGCTAAAATTACTGAGTCCTTGAAATACCATACTTGTAATCCAGATAGCAAGCATACCTTTAAAAGAGGGGTGTGTGGGGATGTGTGTGTGTATATGTGTGTGTGAAAATGTTCAAGCCCCAAAACATATTATGGTCATTTTCTATGCCCAACATTTTCATGAGCTGCTTTTATATCTCAGCAAAATCATGATATACAAGGCTCTGCTTTCCATTCGGACTATTTTTGCAAAGGGCATGTTACAGTTCTGACAAAACAGCTTCAAACACTTGCCAAGGAGAATAAATTACAGAAGGAATGGGTGATAATTATTAGGAACTTATTTTTGGAATAAGAAACC
Organism: Propithecus coquereli; assembly: GCF_000956105.1. NCBI lineage: Eukaryota > Metazoa > Chordata > Mammalia > Primates > Indriidae > Propithecus > Propithecus coquereli. The sequence continues at coordinate 5,243,458 of NW_012136080.1, forward strand.
TTCCTTAATAAAGGGCTACGTACGGCCCTCTGAAAGGAACAGAGAATTTTCCCCAAAGTCAAAAATATACTTTTAGCAGTTCATGTACATATCTTGTGATGGCTAAATTAAGTTTAACCTTTGTTCCCAAAAAGCCAAATTCAAGCTGAGTTCAACCCATGGATTACAAGGAACACTTAAAAAGCAAATTTGAATTCTTTAAACACAATAACTGATTCAAAGTTTTTCATCTTTCTGTTGTTGAAGCAGAGTTCCATGGGCTTGAAGGATTCAAATCTTTGCGTAAGGCATGCAAGATCCCAAATATTTTTAACACATTAATTGCTGGGTGAGTTGTAGTTAACTCACACTAGTTTTGAGCCCGGGGCCTTGTGAAGCATATGTAACTCACAGGTCTCTTCATCTTGGGAGCCGTGAGAACTATTTTTCAGGTTTCATATAACTCACGCACAGAAAACAAGTAAAAAAAACACATTTTTTATTAGAAAGTTTCATTTTATTTTTGAAGTTTTTATTCTATTTTCATAATAAAACACTGTGGCCCCAAGGAAAAACATTTTTTTCCCTAGTGTCTCAGTCAATGTGTTAAGACAACTTAATTGAAATAGTTGACTAGATAAAAAATTTACTAAACAGGTTGAGCATCTTCTGCAGTGCCCTTAGAAGACTAAAAAGTGTGAAATTGGAACAAAATTATTTATTTTGGCTTCGTTCTCTAAAAAAGTTAGAATTAAGGATAAGATTGCCTCAGAACCCTAATTATAATAACTGCAATGTTTAGTTGTAATTTTTAAGATTCTTTTCACAGATTTGATATAAAGGAAAATTCAGGGTAAACGAATTTCAAAAGAGCTAAGTAAAAAGAAACCCAGTATAGGCCGGGCGCGGTGGCTCACGCCTGTAATTCTAGCACTCTGGGAGGCCGAGGCGGGCGGATTGTTTGAGCTCAGGAGTTCGAGACCAGCCTGAGCAAGAGCGAGACCCCCGTCTCTACCAAGAATAGAAAGAAATTAATTGGACAGCTAAAAATATATAGAAAAAATTAGCCGGGCATGGTGGTGCATGCCTGTAGTCCCAGCTACTCGGGAGGCTGAGGCAGTAGGATCGCTTGAGCCCAGGAGTCTGAGGTTGCTGTGAGCTAGGCTGACGCCACGGCACTCACTCTAGCCAGGGCAACAAAATGAGACTCTGTCTCAAAAAAAAAAATTTAAAAAAAAAAAAGGAAACCCAGTATAAGAAAAGCCTGAACTCGGTCAAAGAGATACCCAACCACAGAGGTAAACGTTTCTGGCTTGCCTTTGTTCAGCGATCATAGCTCACTGCACCTCGAACTCCTGGCCTCAAGCAATTCTCTCACCCTCCCAAAGTGCTGGGATTACAGACACGAGCCACCGCACCTGGCCTTGCTTTTGTTTTTCTCTGATACTAGTACAGAATTTGGATTCCGTTTTTTTTTTTTCATACTAGGCATGGAAAATTAATTATTAGCTTTGAAAAATACAGGTGAACAGAAAGCAAAACACAAAATTAATATCATTGAACAAAAATCTAACATTGTTCTTTTGTGTTCCAGGATGCTTACCTAGTGCTATCATTTTGTGATCACAGGTTACTAGAGATGACCTTGTAATGTTTGTTAAATTAAATTAGATATAGCTTTTCTACATTACTTATTCTTATAAGGTTACTATATCCATATCTTATTAAAGGGTCGTTAAAGGAAAAGAAAAGAGAAAAAAGATCTAGGATTTAACTTTCTTTATCCATATATAACCCACTACAGCCATGTTGGATTAAGGCTGTGTTTATTTAAACCTCAGTCAAATTGGTCATGTTCATAAACTGAATGGTAAAAATGAATTTCTCTTGGTGTTTCCATGGGTCATTCACCAAGCAATAACACCAACAGTAGTTACTGATCCCCTGGGAATAACAGGTTAATTTCACAGAAATTTAAAATTGAGAATAGTGGTATAAGTGCAAACATAGAAACTTGTCCTATCTTGGGGTGGCTTATTATTAAATTTAATACCTCAGATAGCCTTTTTGTTTGTGCAGATTTTAATTACTAAGTAGGTCTGGTGAAATATGAATTATTGTATTGTCACAAGTGATAAAATGTATGCGGTTATGAGAATTGCAGTCTGCGGGTGTAACAAACATAAAGCAAGATTAATAGTACCAAGCAATTAAACCGAAACTACCTTTAAGGAGAAAAGGTTTAATGCTACTCTTAAGTGTAACTTAAACTCTCACTAAATATTTTTAACTGCAATAAAAGCATGTTAATTGTAGGAGTGACTGCTTTATAAGACCTCATTTTTTAGAGTAAGTTTTCCTTTCTAAGAATATAAAAGCTTACTGAAATAATTTCTATTAGTAATTCATTCCATAAAGAGCTGAATTTTTCCTTGGCTTTTAAACTCAATGAAGAAAGCCCAAAATAGCATAGGAAATTTTGTGTGTTGTGAATATATGTATGAACTAAATCCAATTGGGATAAAAATGATTAAATTATTGATACGGTCATCATTGGTACCGAAGTATTCTATTAGTTATATGGTTCTTCTTAAATATTTTGAGAATTTGGCCTTAATTTTCTTATAATTACCTATAAAATAAAAGAAATTATATTTTACTTTAATATCCTTCCATGTATAACTTGTTATGCCTTATATAAAAGAAACATGCTAAGCATCTAATAGTTTATTCTTATGTGTTTCTGGAGTTTTTTTCTACTTCCCGAATTATTTTTGTGCCACTACTGACAAGATCAATGCCTGTACTTCCAATTTAGGTACACCTTTGCTTCTCAGTATCATGACAGTTGGCTTTACAGTTTGGTTAACAGACTTTGAAAAACACATAAAGCACTTAGAAAAGTGTACAGAGCTCTTTACAAAAACTTTCTAGACCCCCCCCTTCAACCACCCCTTGAACTCAAACACAGATACAAAAATTTAGTCCTTGCCCTAGAATTATTTAGTAGTGTACTTGGCATGGTAAAACTTCAAGAATGAAGCAATGTAAAACATTTATAAAGTAGCACATCATAGGTTGCACATTAAATATAAAAGTACTGAAGACTTGTATTCCATGTAGTTTTAAATATATTAAATATGTGAACAGTTTGACACAGAAAAAAATAAGATAAATTGTATTCATTGTAGGTTACTAGATATTTGCAGTGACCCCTCCTGAAAGTGCTGCAATGGAAATTGCTGCATGTGTGTATCTTTTTGAAGCTAAGCTAACACAACCCTAATCAGCAGGACAGTTGCAAGAGAAGTTAGAGCAATACCTGGGCATCTTGCTGTAGAAATAAAAAAGGTATATAAGTTATTTCTAAGAAATAGGCTACTTTGGGGTTTTTTGTTTTTGTTTTTGGCTCTCGAAGCTGTGATGAAACCAAGGATGTGATTGCTTGTAAGTAAATGATAGGAATTTGAGCTGTAAGAAAGGAGAGGAAAGATAGTACTTTATTCTTATGTATAGTTGTATATTAACCTTCACCTGTTTTATTCTTGGATTTTCCTTCCAATTGTGTCACTTGAATAGCTGTGAGTAACCAAATTCTAAATGTTTTAGTCATTTAGGAATGCAGATATTAAATCAATTAAAAATCCATTGAACAGGTACTCAACATGGTTTAATTCATGTACTTTTTTGCTTTACCTGTCTCTGGTTTGCTGACTTTCTTTGCAAGACCAGTTAATTTTTGGAATTAAGAATTGCAACCTATTTAATGTAGAGATATTTTCATACTTCTAAGAATAGTAAATATTAGCATTTGTAATTTGAGAGAAATAGAAGTCTGTGAAGTAATTTTTTCCTAAGCTACATAAACATAGGCATATTAGACAGTAATATATATATTTTGTGTTAGTCACCCCTCATTGTAGCAGTGGAGTAAAAATTGAAAGGCAGATAAAAATTGTAAAAGATATTGTAACATTTTTAAAAAGATAAATGTCACCTAGGCATTTAAATTTTTTTCCTGAAAAACTGAGCCATTAATGTAGTTGAAAATACAA
>NW_012136080.1:5248536-5254009 GCF_000956105.1 Propithecus coquereli
ACTTAAATTTTACTGTATAGATTTTTGGTATTTTAATATATAATACTTGCTCACTGTGCTCAGTTGATAAATCATAAATTTTAAATTTTTTCACAGTTACTTGAGAAAATGGTCACTGTTCATATTATTCTCAAAAGTACTGTTTTCTAAATTTCTGTTTTGCTTCTTTCCAGACGGTGGGTGCGGCTGCTGTTTGGACGAGAGTTCCCCCTGCAGGATCTTCTGGTGGTCTGGGATGCCCTGTTTGCAGACGGCCTCAGCCTCAGTTTAGTCGATTATATCTTCATAGCCATGTTACTCTACATCCGAGATGCTCGTAAGTGTTAATGACCTTGCCTACATTTGATTAGGTGGTCCTGATTTTTTAAAATGTTTTCCCTCTCAAATATACTTTATATTTTATTATCTGATTTACATATACCTAAATTTTTATAGTAGGTAATACATTGAAATTTCAAAGAAACATACAAAACATCTTGTTAACCATGTACATATTGGGAGATGTGAGTGATTTTATCCTGCGAAAATTGGGATATTCTTCAGAGCCATTTTTCTAAAGACTTTACTCCTGCTTTAATCTTCTCATTACACGTGTTTGCGAAATGCATATATAAAAGCCAGTATTTCAGATATGTTTAGAGCTCCACCTTCTGACAGGTAGGGAGTATTCAAGGATATTTATCAGGAGATTAGAGTTGTTTTTATATTAAAATAGTATCAATGCCTTGCCATTAACAGATATAGTGTTTAAAGGTATTTTAACTTCTTCCTAGTTATATTTTAGCAAAATGCATTTCTCACAGTCCCATCTCCTCAGATGTACATTCAGGGTATTTGCCATAACCAGAAAGCTAGTGCCTATCTTTTTTGAATAGTCTGATAGTCCTCAGTTTGAAGAAAGTATCAGAGCATGTTTTAAATTTCAAAATACCTCAAATTGTTTTCCTTTTCAAAGAAATAATCAAATCTTTGCCAAATAACATTTGTAAGCCTAAATATAATTAGGAAAGATTGCACAAAGTGATATGATTTCATTAGGAAATAGAAAACTATCATAAGAGTAAGACTTTGTCAGAAGAACATGTATTATTTGGAGTCATTCGTAATCGTGACTGTTAAATTACTACATTGGTCTCTTTATTTGTTCATTGAATACCACTTGTGCCAGATGTTCTTGTTATGCCCCTGGTAACACTAGTATTTAAAATTTTAGATTATACTTTTTTGATTTCCCCAAAATTACTTAGAATAAATAAGTGACAGGAACACTGTATTTTATCCAAAAATTATGGATTTTTTTCTGTGCCTTGAAGGTCAAATAGTTTGAGTTTTGACAGACAAAGTGAAAGTTTCTTCCTTCTGAGCCAGAGCTAATAATATAAGAACATGAAAATCATATGAGGGAACATCTGGAAAGTAGAGAAGGATGATTGGGTAGATTTGATAGATACTGGATTTTAGGAGATTTGATACTAATCTCCCTTTTAAAGTTATATTTCTTTAAAAAATGTAAGTAATAAAAAACAAAAGGAATGAGGAATCTTTTTCTCTCTTTTAGGGAAAAAAAATGCTTTTGAATAATATTTTTATAAGACTTTCCAAATCAAACAACTACTGAAATGTATTCTGATTTTCTGTAATTATAAACAATTATCAATTTGCTCTTTTTTTAACTTTGGTGCATCACCACTATTCATTTTTTAATTTAATCATCCTATCTCCTAATATCTACTCTTTTAATATTATAAAACATGGCAAATTTTTGGCAGCTGAAGCCCTTACACATTTTTAACCTTCCAATGATCAATTTGTAAAACATGTGGGAAAATGCAGAAGTAATGAAGTTGTTTATTCATTTCAATATTTAGTCTAACTTATTTTAATTTTGTTAATTAAGTCCATCACAGTGGATGGGATCTCCTAAAAATAGAATGAATATTTGTTAGGTATTTAAGGGCCATTGCTCCTGTCCTCAAGAAGCTTGCCAACTAGTAGGGGAGACTGACATAAGTAATTTAAACTAACGTATCTGGTGCTGTAGTTGAGATGTGAGCAGGTAGTATGAAAACTTAAAAGAGAGCCACTGAGCTCCCCTCTGGGCCAGGTGTGAGAGGACAGAAAAAATTGTGTAGATGTTGGCAAGCCAAATAAAGATATTTGCATTCCAGGCAGAAGGAACAGCAGGAGAAAAGTCCTCGGAAGTAAGAAGCAGCTTGATGGAGGGGTGTGTATGTGTACATTTCTACAACCTATTTGGTATTAGAGTACAAAAGGAGAGAGACTAGCAGGTTATGAGACTGAAGAAGTGAATAGGAAGGATCATGATGAAAGTCTTTGTCCTGTAAGCGATAGGGAGCTATTATTCAAAGGTTCCAAGCAGAAGTGTGATAACCTTTAGATCACTCTAGAAGCGATGTGGAAAATGAACTTGAAGGAGACAAGACTGGAGCAAGGAAATCAGAGAAAGTTATGACAGTAATTTGGGGAAAACAATGGATTAGAGAAGTATTCAGAGCTAAAGTTAATATGACTTAGTGATTAAGTAAGATAGGTGGGGGAAAATGGGAAATCCAGAACAATCCCCAGCTCGGAGGCTTGAGTGGTTTATGTTTTAACTTGGATAGAAACCATAAGGATTATTAGGCTTTAGGAATGTAAATGATTAGCTGAATTTTGACCATGCTGAGTTTGAGATACCTGTAAGAAATCATAACCTGATGATTTTGAAAATAAAGCTCAATGTCAATATCAAGGCTACAGATTTAATTTTGCAAATGATTAATAGGTATGTGTTAGTTAAAATCATAACAGTGGTTTCCACCTCCTAAGAATAGGGTGATCATATATTGTAGTTTGTTTGGGATAGTCTTTGTTTACACTTGCTAGCCCAGAATAGTAATTATTAATACAGCCCTCTTTCACTCTCAAAGATGTCACATTAGGATCATAAAATTATGTGGTCCCCCTACCTAAGATGGGTACACACAGAAAGAGAACATGGGCAAAGGTGGAACTGCATTTAACATCAGCACTTAAGAGTCACCAGAGGAGGAAGAGCTTGTGTTGTAACCCCAAAGGACTGTTCTGTCTGAGCCAAGTGGGGAGAAGAGGGTCAGGAGTACAGAGGTACCATAATACAAGGCTGGAAAAGTCCACGCAGATTTGGTGCTGTGGAGGGACGGTCACTAGATACCCTTGCCAGAGTGGATTCCATGGAGTGGTAGAGCAGAAGGTGGATTATGGTAGATTAAATGAAGAGTGACTGGACAATTAACAATTACAGTAGCCCTTTCTTCAGCTTTTTGTTGGTTTTTTAATGTATACATTACTTTTTCAACTAAAAAGACAATTAAATAGAAAGGAATATGAAGATAGCATATATAGAGTTATCTTTAAAGAAGATCACCTGAGTAGGGAAGAACAAAGCATTCAGAGCTAATGGGGTAGCTAGAGGGGGCAGTACAGAGGCAAGGAAGTTTGGCTGGCTGGCTTTAGAAAGAGACCAGGGTATATTGGAGGCAGGGCAGAGCTGAAGGAGAGGTTTACTTCTCATACCAGTCTGAGTTCCTACTTCAAGAATCAGAACTAGTTTTTCCCTCTAGTTCTATGTTCCATGGATATGGTCTATGAAAAGAGAAAGTGTCTCGTTTGTTTTGAAGCCTTTACTTTTTTTGTCTGTTCTTCACACCCCCCACCCCCTGTTCCCCAGGAAGAGACAGGATTTTTGTCTGTCTTGGTTTCCTTACTGTACTCCAGCATCTAGAACAGGGCCCCGTTTATAGTAAACCAACAGACAAATATTTTTTGAGTGAAATAATTGAGGAAATAGGGGCCCAGAGGCAATGGAAGAGTGCAGGGTCTGTAGTCCTGTGGAAGACTGGCTGTGGAACAGGAATGAACAACTGGTGAGTGCTAGTCTGGGAAGCGAGCACTAGGCTGGTTTCAGAAGTATTAGGTCAGTTTATAGGTGGAAAAGAGAGAAAATGGAGGAACTCCCTGTCCGATAGAGGAGGAAGCAAGGTTATCTGCTGTGAATGAGAGTAGGGTTAACGGTTTGGTGGGATTGACTGGGAGGCATGGTAAAGATGGCTGACCAAGGACCAGGACAACCCTGATGGAGCTGTTGAAGATCCTTCGGAGACAAGCAATGACCATGGTGCCAGACCTCAGGGTTGTGGTTTTTCCCAGCCTTGCTCAGCAGTCTAGGCAAAATGAAAAGGAGGTAGATTGTAATCTAGGCTTCAAGTTAGGCCCACCTCCAAGTAAACTAGGCAGGGCTGAAGGGAGGCAGGAGGGTGGAGGGTGTGGAGTGCATTTTAAGACAGTGATTTAGTATGTGTAAAGGGAAGAATGCCAGGAAAAGTAGGGAGAAATCAGAGTATCAAGGGATTGGAAGTAGGGCATGAGGGAGCTAAAAGCATAAAAGGTTGTGGTCAGACAAGAGGACATGAAGCAGTTCTAGATCTGACTGCTATGGTTAAAATGAGTGAAGGGGAAAGTAAGTCACTAAGAAGATCAAGGGATTGTGTGGAAGCTGGAATTTTTGTTTGGTTCTCCACTTCACCAAGGATCATGATAGGAACAGATGTAGAAAGAAATGTAATAAGCCAGGCATCATAGCCTCCAATAAATGCAGAACGGTGACCAAAAAAGCAGCTTTTATTCAATCAATCATTTATTCAAAGAATCAACCATTCATCCAGGATTTGCCAGTCATCATAGTACATAAATGCTGACAATGATGAAGGGGCATGATGGCAGTATAGATGCATGGCATGAACCTCAAAAGAAGAGGAGTTTTTATGATTTTAGATTCTGTTTAAAGTGTAATAAGCAGCAAGAATAACAATTTTTAAAAATCTTTTTTGAGCCAAAAGTGTGGGCTACTCTGAGTTTGAGATTGTCTTCATTCCTAAAAGTGAATTTAAAAGTCTCGTATTATTCTGCACAAAATCTGCTAGAGAAATAAGCACTTGCCAAAGACTATCCAAATGTTCACAGAAGAATATCTGCCGGTCTTGGGTTTTGAGGGTGGTGGTTGTAGTGAGTGTTGGTGCTGAGACAGTTGTTCAAAGGCAACCTGTGAGGGGAAACCCAGAAGGACAAAATCTTACAAGGGTCTAAAGTACTGGACTAAAACCACTTTTTATGGAGAATATGACTATATTTTATACTTGGCTTACTCCAAGACTGAATAGAATAAAAGTTTTTTTGTTTGTATTTATGTTTTAGTCCTCATTCTTCCCTTATTGTTTTCTGGTCCATTCGAAATCCCCTTTTGCGTGTTGCCAATTTGTACCAGGAAAGTCAAAATAGTAAGCATCTTCAAATAGTTGAAGATGCTGCAGGTGGTAATTATGTATTTTTTCCGGCATGCAGTAGGCCCTCAACAAATATTTTTTCAGAGCATGTTGCATTTATTGAATGCCTTCTGTATACCAGGTGCCTGGCAAGGCACTTGCATACACATTGG
>NW_012136080.1:5263114-5267065 GCF_000956105.1 Propithecus coquereli
TTCATGTTAGTGTGGTTTTAATAGAGTGCTTTTTATTTCAATAAAGTAGTATACATAATACAAGAGGATAATGAAGCAAATTCTACAAGCATTAAAGATATGGATTCTTTAAGGTTTAGGAAAAAAATAATAACATAAGTATCTAAAAAAGGAATTCCTCACCTTTACATTCAGAATCTTACCAAGTAAAAACTGATCAAGGTAATGGACCTTAAAGTGGTATTTCTGAGACATAAAAACTTGGGCATGGTGGGTGAGTCATGTTTAAAAGGCTCGTGAGAGGCAAGTTCATGGAATGATAATTTATAGGGAAAAAAAAAAATGCTATGTAACCTCAGGGGGTTTTCAGATGGCTAACCCAGCAAAGTGGTAGTTATAGTTAAGTATATATGTAGCTGACCTACTGACATCATTTAATAAATTTCAGATGATAACTAATGTCACTTGACATACGTGCTAATGCAGGTCCGTGGCAGTGTAGTGCTCTGCAAGGAGCCTGAGTTAGGGATTGGGACCCTGGCTCTGCCACCACCCGTCCTTCTTGCTGTGGGAAAATCACGCTTGCTGAGCCGTGGGCTTTCTTTTGTAACATTGGAAGGTTGAATTAAATTGACTCTAATGACCTGCCCAACCGGAGCATTCTTTGTCTATAAAGAACCGACATCTGATGAACTAACAAGATCCAATCCAGTGCTACAAAGGTACAAGTGAAAAAAAAATAGCAAGTTTATCTATATTATAGAAATCAACAGGTGGACAGAGTTTTCAGTGTCTTAATGTCAATTGTAAGCCACAAAAGAAGCCATTTATGCTGAAAGGAGAAAAGAAGGAAAGATGATGCTAGTACCCCTACTTACAGCCTCTAAAAATTCAGACATCAGAGCACTTTAAATGTTTTCTATTAATAGCAACAATGAAACACTTAAAATACTTGAATCATTCCTGATTCAAGTAGATCAGAGTTAGTATATAAACACACAAGTCTCAATGAAGTGGGCTAGTAGGAAGATGAGATTCGAGGCATGAGAGGATACTTTCCCATATCCCAGATGCGTATGACAGTAGTGTTGAATGCTGCTGACAGATTTAATAAAGATAAGCAAGGAACTCTGAGCTTTAGTAATAAGTTCATTGTCAACCTTCAGAAAAACACTTTGTCCTACCATCATCCCTAAATCCCAGTGGAGATTGCTCAGGTGAGAATAGATTCTGCAAGCAGAGCTTGAGACACCAAGCTCTAATTGTATTATGTCACAGGTAGGCATTACTGTGGAATGATTTCTCGTTAGAACAGACTGAAATAATGGGCCTGTAAACTATAATAATAGGATCCTACTTTTTCATAGTTTTCCAAAAACTTTGACATGATTAATTTGATCTTCACAACAACCCCATGAGGCAGACAGAGCAGATTATCTTTCCTCACTCTTTTTCAGTAGAGAGAGGTAAGGTTAGGTAGCTTTCCCAAGATCAAAAAGCTTGTATGCTTTCCAGGTAGCTAGAATGGCTTCATGACACTATTATCTATTCATTCCCTCCTCAGATTCCTGGCATCTGTTCTACCTTTTCCATTAAACTATGTACAGATTCAGATAGGATATATGCTCCCCTTTGAGTCTCCACAGCACCTGGTATTTAGTCTATATGCATATTTATTTTGTCAATTATCTTTTCTACTCATTTTTTGGCACTTAGCTTTGTGTCCTGCGTGTGCTTGGTATAAAGAAAATAATGGTAGTATTGAATTCTGGTTCAGATGCTATGCCTCTTTCCAATACACCATACTGACTTTAATCTAGGTGGACCTCACTTACCTAGCCTGTTTCTGGAATCCATGTTCACATTCCACAAAGTCACAACAATAGTATATTTTTCAGCTGCCATTTTTATCAAGATGATGAATTAACCCTACAGCTTGAACTTAAAGAATATGTAGTTCCTTCATTTTCTGTGTGTCAGAATTATTTGAAAACGTGTTACCATCTTCAAATACTATGGAATAAAGAAGGCATAGCAAAGAATCTAATTAATTTACTTCACTTGGGCTATCAAAATTTCAAAACTGCAAAGAACCTAGATCGTCTAATCCAGTCTCTTCCTTTCATAGATGAACAAATTGAGAATCAAGGTGAAGCTTGGAAATTCATTCAAGGTCACACAGTTTTTAATGGCAGAGCCAGCTACGCAACTAGGTCGTCAGACCACCATTCCACACAGGAGCTGTAGCTTTTTTAGTTTTAAAAATAGAGGAATTCTACTTACATATTTCTCATAGAAATTCTTCTATTTATGATAGATATTTATTTGCATCTGTAATAAATGAGACTGCCGTGTATGTAAGTAGCCCAGTAACTATTTGAAATTTTTGAAAGTGTATGCTTTGTGAAGAGACCGGATGTCAAATATCTGTTTGTAGCATCCTGTACTCAGCACACCTTAAATACAATTCCTGTACTTAGCTCTTCAGACCACAATCCTAATTCTCATTTTCTTGTTTTTATCATATTAGAACTACTAGCAGATTTCCAAAAACAATCCACTAAATGAAGTTAGAGGGATAGAAGGAGGACGATCTGAAAAATATGAAGTGATTAAAAAACATTGTTCTAGCTAGTTGTTCAAATTCAAAAAAAATTTTAAAACCCAATTAGAAACAAAAGTCATAGAAAATGTGAACATATTGTGTTCCTTAAATAACCAGATGTTCTCTCCTTCCTGAAGGCAGTAAGGGCTAGGAATAAAGGTTTAAAACTATTGTTTTAAGTTAACTGTGAATTTTGCAAATCTGTTTTTACCCTTTAGCAAATAAAATTCTAATACAGAAACATAAGCAAAGCAATTTTCATTTTTTGGTACTCTCATATTTGTGTTGTGTGTTGAAGTGTTAACCTTATCACAAAGACTTATTACAAGTGAAATACAGTACATGGATTACCATTTTAGATTATGCAGTAAGAATTTGACAGCTACTGTTTGTTTTGAAGACTAGAATATTCAGAAAAAATATATTTCTGGTAAGTTTGCAAGCAACCCTTTTAGCAGTGACTGTTATTGTTTATGGAAGAACATTGCTAGAAATAAGACAATTTAATTTCATAGTCATTCTTGTACACAGAAACACTATAAAAATATAATGTACAATATACAATGCTTGGCCAATTCTGATTTGGCTTTTGTTTGGGGTTATATTAAATTTTGTCTTTTTAAATTTAAAAAAGTATGAATTTCAGATTTCAGATTATATAGGTAATTAAACTTTTACTCATTTAATTCTAAGAAAACTCCACTGTACATAAAACTTTTTTGTCAATGTCAAATAATTTTCCTAAAATGTCATATATCAAAATTGAAAAGTAGTGAATAGATTCAAACCTACTACCAGTCAGGTGACAATGTTAGAAAATGTTCCCATCCAGAAATGCCATTGTAATCCTTTGTAAAAGACCTAAAAACCACACATACTGACTCCTCGAGGATGCTGTGCTATATGCATTTATTTACTTTCCATAATGCTTCCATTAGTGGTTCTATTCAGATTTTCTAGTATGTTTTTAATTCAATTTTTTGTTATGATTTCGTGTTACAGAAAGATTGCTTATGTTTCTTTTGTCTTTTCTTTATCTTTTTTCCTCCCCCAAACTGGAGCATTTCTTTGAAAACTGCCATTCTTTGAGATTCATTTGTTTTTGTGTTTATTCAGTGACATAAGAAACGCTGGTTTTTCTTTGTTTCTGAGCTATGTGACTGATATGTCATTCTTCTTTTTTATCACTAGATCACAACCAATTGGATGTTTATCATAGTTGATATTTAGGTATTAGTGACTAATCAGGTATGTTTTCATATCCAATCAGAAACACAGACTTTTTGACCTAGATTAACATTATTTCTAAGTGAATGATCACTATAAAACAAGGATTTATAAGGAATAATATAATAATTTTTGTTAAA
>NW_012136080.1:5278300-5280418 GCF_000956105.1 Propithecus coquereli
ACTTCTGAGAATTCATTTATATTGCAAATGTACACACATATCTGTATCTGAAGTTCTTCCTTCCAACACCCCCTGAGGATAAGTACTAATATATTTCAGTTAGCAATACAGCATACCACTTCAAAGGCCATTTGGTAACGATCTCTTCCCCCGACTTGCTTTTATCAAATCAGTTGAGTTACTGGTTTGCTTTCTTTGACTCTAAGTTGTTAGTTTTTATATTCTCAGTAATGCAAAATATTTTAAATAGTATTGCATCTTAATTATTTTTTCCCTCTTATTTAGTGATATCTAGTAACTACCAGACCTGCCTCGGCCTTCTGATGCATTACCCACTCATCGGGGATGTACACTCACTGATTCTTAAGGCTCTGTTCCTTAGAGACCCAAAGGTAAGCTTTCCCAGTAGGATATGCACAATTTTAAGTTGGGTGAAAAATTGGCTTCTCTGTGTGAGTCCAAGAATTCCTAATGTGGAATTTGCCTGATGGCAGATAAATTGCCTATTGATAGTATTTGCCTAAAGTTGTAGGCCAAAATTCATACACCTCATTGGCCAGCACTTAGCAGGCAAATTACGTGGACACTGCCATGAGAAACTAGTGCATATATCTCTTGTCCCTCAGAGATTGTTCTGCCCTTCTGCCTTCCTCACAACTCAAGGAAATAAAGTTGAGGGACTACCTGTCTTTATAGGCAAACTTCATTATCATTTGTACCTCTCACAGGGGATGAGTAGAGCCTTGGAGGCCATATGAAGATCAAGAAAGTAGATCTGTAGGAAGGACCAGTTCTATAAGAGTGGATACAATGAAACACTAAATTATTTCATATTATGAATATACATTTCTTATTTGGGAGGTTAAGAGTAATCTAATAAAATAAAGATTTAAACAGACTTTAATGCTGATTTCTCTATTTGAGCACAGAGCGATTCACCAAAATTTTCTTTACACTTCAGAGAAAAAGTGTGCTCTTTTACAACTAATGTTATATTTCTTGAAAATAAGAACATTTAATGATCTAAAAAAATCTGTGAATCCTTGCTACTTTTGAGCCAAACAAAAATATTGGATGAAGTATAAGAGAGAAAGCTTCAAACACGAGTATCAGAATGCCAAGCATTGGATGGTAATCCCAGCCTTTGGCTCTTTGGCAAACCTCCCAACAGTCATGTTGGCAGTTGTCGAACTGTCTCTGAGTCAGTCAGTCTGTCTGTAGGTTCCATTGCCAAAGCTCTGTCTGATCAATTTGGGCCTCCAAGTTAAATGTAAATTTAGATTCAAAAGGATTTCTGTCCTTTCCTTGGTTGTTGACTTTAACCTGTGAGTATATCCTCTATTTATTCTTTGATTGATTTAAAATAATTTACTTCCTTATGCCTATATCCATTTTCTGTGGAAATATGAATTTTTGTATCATTTCTGTTATACAAAGCAATTTCATTAAGTATCAGAAATGCAATCCATCATTTCTCTGTGTATAAGGAAGCATACTTTTTTTCTGGTAAGGCTTAGGAGTCTAATTATGAAAATCTATAAGTTCCATATCTATGTTTTTGTGTCCATATGTATATGTAAGTTGTGTGAGTATATACTTTTTTACCTAAAAAAACCCAAGATGATAAAACATCTATAAAAGAATAAAGAATGAGATTGCTGGTCAATGAAGTATGGGTTTTAATCTGTAAACTTAAGACAGATTTTATCAGCTTAGCATTAGGAATTTTTAGAGTCATACAGAATGGAAAAATGGCTAAAATAGCAATTTGAATTTTCTACTTGGGGGATTTGTTTGTTTTAATTGAAGGAAGAAATGAATATGTTACTAAAACCTATCAATCTTGGTAATTTTTCTCTAGCTAAATATGACTGATCTTCCTATGAATCACTCACTCATCTAGTTTCAGAATTCTTTATACCACATCCATCATTGTTTATTAATGGAATCCAAATAGCCTTTCATGTTAGTGTGGTTTTAATAGAGTGCTTTTTATTTCAATAAAGTAGTATACATAATACAAAAGAGGATAATGAAGCAAATTCTACAAGCATTAAAGATATGGATTCTTTAAGGTTTAGGAAAAAAATAATAACATAAGTATCTAAAAAAGGAATT
>NW_012136080.1:5280468-5281689 GCF_000956105.1 Propithecus coquereli
TTTATATAAATTGGGCACCTACTCTAAATTGGGCATAGTTATTCAAAAGAGGATTTAATACTTGGTATATGTAATTACAAATTAAGGATATTCTAAAAGCACAGATTTTCACTAGTAAATTAGAGATAGCATTACCTGAAGGCAGGGGGCTTGTAATTATTCCCCATTATATCCCTAGTGCCAGTGCCTAGCATTAGTCTCTGGATATGTGGTTTTAGTAGATGCCCAGGAAATATTCATTGCATGCAGTGATTGGATGGATGGATGAAAGATAGAATGTTAGGTCCTTTATTTGTTCTGCCAATAGAGTATTTATACATTGTTTGGCTTCCCTAGTATATTTTGTATTACAGCTCCTGATAGCTTTAAAAGTTCTGTCAAATTATAATAACATAGGATTATTGCTCTGGTCTCTATCCATGTATCTAACTTTATATCTCTATCAGGCTATTCTAGAGACTGGATTATGCTGACCTTCAGGCTACTTTTACATCCATTATGTCAGTTGATTTTCAAAACATTGGCCTTTCAAAACAAAGCCTGGTATTAGATAGTGTACAGAACTTGTAGCTAGACTTTTAAGTTTCAAATCCTGCTTCTCCACCGCATCACTGTGTAACTTGGGCAAGTGACTTAACCTCTCCAAGTATCAATTTTTGCATCTGTAAAACAGGGATAATAATTGTACAATTTTAAGATTGTCATAGAAATTAAACGAGATAATGTAGATTAAGTTTTTAGCATGTAGCCTGGCTACAGAAAGCCTTCAATAATTTGTTGTTATCTTAGTGGTGGTAGTAGTAATAGCTGCTTGATATTAAACATCGGCCCTTCTGTGCTTTAATTTTCTTCAGGACTTTGTTTTGTTCATCTCTGCATCCTCTCCTAGCATAGGGCCTGTCATGCCTTAGATGCTCAACAAATAATTATTAGATTGAATGAGGTAGACAAATAATTTTTTTAATCAAAAAGTTGTTTTCCAAATGACTAAACTTAAGCTCACACAAGTTACCTGGACAGGTTTGGAATAGCTGCTATAAATCAGTCACATATAGTAAGTCATTTAATCTTCAGGCAACTTTATGAAGGGTTCAGATGGAGTCCCAGGATTCAAACACACATCTTTGAGTCCTGAGCCTAGAACGCTTTCTATAAAATTCTCCTGCCTCTCTTACAGGATATATAAGAATTCTTCCTTGGTCAGTTACTAATATATAATAA
>NW_012136080.1:5291319-5327139 GCF_000956105.1 Propithecus coquereli
CACTATAAAACAAGGATTTATAAGGAATAATATAATAATTTTTGTTAAACCAGTATTTGAAATTTGCTATTTATTGTTTTCAGACATTTCATAATGTAGAATCATGTGTTTCTTAAAACATATTAAAGGTTTCCTAGGAGCATTAAATAATTTTGAATTAGTTTTATAGTGTTTTTAATCACTCTTTATTGTGCATCTTCTATGCACCAGGCACTGTTTAGATCATGGTGATATACTGGTAAATAAAAAAAACATATGGCCCTTACCATAATAAATAGGCAAACAAACAAGAAAGTACTTACAGATTATGATGTGTTATGAAGAATGCAAGTAGGATATCATCATTAAAATAGTAAGTGGGGGTAGAATCTGGGCTGAGAGAAGACCTAATTTAACTGAGTTAGTCAAAAGGCGTTCTCTGAGAAGTTACCATTTTAGGTGGGAACTAATGGAGGACAGGTCAGGCAAAGAAAAGTGAGACGAGTCTCCAGATACAGCAAATGCAAAGGCTCCAAGATTGAAAAGAGTTTAGGCTATTGGTAGAACTGAAAGACCAGTATCACTGGAGCTGGGACCAGGGAACCTAGTTGGGACTGGTTGATAAGCCAGGGATGGCTTGTTATTACTTTGTTCTTCCTATGTAGTCTTACATGATGATATAAAGTGAACTCATTTTTAAGATCACATTTTGAAATTCCAAAAAGATTACTGAATTCTTGGTGATTCTGTCTAATGAGTAAGACATTCTCTTATAAACTACTCTTGTTCTCAGCCAGAAATTCCAGAAAGTCATCTTAAATGAGATCCTCACTTAGTAAGCACACCACTGATATAGACCTCTAGGCTGTCACATGGATCAGGCCAGTAGGTTATTGTTTAAGAAGACTGTGGCCAGGACTCTAAACTCTTTTACTTTAATCTTTTAAGAAACAGTCTCGGCTGCCTTCTATATACTACTATTCGGAGTCAGTTTTGCTTTCATTCACATCAACATCATGCTCTGCTGTGTAGTGACAAGGGAGCGAGACCATTCAATTTTCTCACCTACCAAATTGAGAACTTCACTAGGTCGGGAACTAAATCTCCAACAGCACTAACCCGGTGTCTGCCACACGAGCGAAGCTCAGCCTGCTATGTTTATTGGGCAAGCCACTCCTTTTCTTGAACTGTAGAATGAGGAAAGTGGACCATATAATTTCAATGGACCCCTCAGGATCTATTTTAGCAGGATTCAGTTCAGTTCAACACATACGTTTTTTTGCTACCTTCTGTGTGCAGAGCACAAGAGGAGTTGTCTATGTGATTAGGACATGGTACCCTATAGATGTAAAAAACTAATTGTTGTGGAAGGTAAAAGGGGTGAGAGCATTGCAGAAAGAACAGCAAATTCTTAGATAATCAGAAAGGCTTCTTAGAGAAACAAGCATTCCAACTGGGCTTTGAAGAATTTTAAGGGGCGGGGGAGATGTTATTCCAGCTTGAGAAAACAGAGGAAGCAGAGGTCCTTGGGGTTGCTGAAGCAAGTGGCCAGGTTGAGCCCGGTACTTAGTTCTCTATCCAGAGTCACTCACTGACCCCCTCAGGGACCCAAAGAATGACTGTGTCATCCTCTCAGTACGTCTTGTATTTGCAAACACTAATTATTAAAAGTCTACGAAATGTTAGGGAGTCTTTATTTGAGAGTATTTTATTTGGCATTAATTTATATAATGTTTCAACTTACATGTTACTATCCAACGTATATAAATGTTTTGTATGCCAGGGAAATGTCAGTGTCAAAACGATCTCATTCCAATGATTTTTATTAAATTTATCGACTATAAATAGTTGTTCATGGTAATAGTATTTGCTGAAAGTAAGCATATCTTTGTTTAGATATTTAAAATCACTTTTAGAAAAATTTTAGTGATTTTTATTTTGGACAGCTGGAGAGAGTTGTGAAACTTTGTGGAAATGATTGTTCTACATGCTTTAGAGGAGAGGGTTCCTTTACTGAGACACAGCTTAACTCATTAGAATGGTGATTTATTTTTCCTCAAATAACTGAAGAAGAGACTAAACTCCATGGGTTAATTTTGTTCTGATTAACAGTAAGCAAAGCAAAATCTACAAACTAATCTCCTGCTTTTTATTTGAATATCTTAAAAGTAAGGAAAAATCTAGTTATTAGGAAGAAATATTTATTTTAGATAGACTACTTAAGCTTTTAAGCCTATCGATCCTATGCATGTGTGTTCAGAAAGTCACTATGAAGCCCAAAATAGAAAAGTATTAAAACGCATTATAGTGAAATGATTGTGATGTGTCCCCGAGGGACGAACTGGCTGCCCTGCTTTACTGCTGACTTGTTATTTTAACCCCAGGGAAATCATTTAACCTTTTGGTGCCTTAAATTCAGGTTCATTAATTGTTTTTTAAAGGGTGATGGTGGCTGGTAAGGGCTTCTGTAGCCTATAATCTCTAAAAGTCATTTTTAGCTCCAAGTGCTGTGACAACCTAGCTAATTATTTATTTTTCTTATTACATATGAAATAGTTTGTTCAAAAATAAAAGGCATACGTAGTGTTTGTGTGTCATTTTAAAGTTGTAAAGAAATTGAAAATTACAAATCACAAGTTATGACAAAAAGATTATAAACATAAAACTGACAGAAAAAAGCATAATTCTTTTTAATATAAGTAATTATGGCCACACAAACATTGTATTTGCCCCTTAAGTATATTTGCTCAGTAAATATATTATTGCTAATTTAAAATGTTAAGTATATTGATTTTGTAGGAAGAAATGCCAATATATTCAAGTAGTAAACTGTATAACCATAATCAATTAACTTTCTTTTATATAAATAAGTACTTCAAAGGTATATCTGCCCCACTCCCAGGAAATAACAAAATATTTTATCATGGAGAACTTTAAAGTCTATTTCAACCAATTCGGGCACTTATATGATTACTGTATTGGCAAATGTAAGTTAGTTTTCCATACTGAAAGACTTTTCTATACCTCAGTAGTGACTGGACCACTCAGATGAACCTGGAGTGACCACAGCGTATGCATGGCCAGCTCCTCCAGACAGAGGCCAATTTGGCTCTGTGAAAGCAGTTTTGCTCTAGCATTTGATACATGAGTATAGTTTGGTCCTCATATGCTGATAGTGACATTTTTCCAAGTGTCTTAATATTTGGAAAAATTCTTTATTTACTTGGTTGTTTTTCCTGATTTTAGTGAGCAACTTTATAATTTCATTTCTCCACATGTTTCTTTCTCCAAAATACTATTTTTATTCATTTAGCCAAAATTACTAAGTTCCTGCTGTGTACCAATAGCATCTGGAATCTCTCGGAAGTCTTGGTTGAAATATGTAAAGAAGAATGAATAAGATTTGTGGCAAGTGAAAGGAATATCACTTGGCTGATTCCCTGTCCTTCTTTCAGTCTGCAGATCCAGGCTTCTCAGTGAGGCCTACCCTAACCACACTGCAGACCTCCCTGCACCCATCCCCATAATTTGCCAATTTGTTATGTGATTTTCTATTGTTTGTCTTCCCCTGACAGCATATTAACTCCTTGAAGACAATGCTTGTCTGTTTTATTCCCTGATATTTCCCAGGTATCTATAATAATGAATGAATAAATGAGTGAGTGAAGAGTGACTAATTACTCCAACTAAGCCCTCAAGTTCTCTGCCAGAGGAGAAATTATCATGTCCATTGCAATTCAGTTTAGCAGGTGTTTATTGCCTCCTTTGTGCTGGGTACTGGTGATATAATGAATTAGGGAGACATAGTCTCCTTTTCAAAAAGCTTGCAGTCTAATGCAGTGAATCTTAAACTGTGGTGTATAAAAGAAGTACCTTAGGAAGCTTGTTAAAAATACAGATTTCCAGATATTCTAATGTAAATAGAACTGTGATAGGACCCAGAACTCAGTATTTGTACTATTCCAAAACTGGTAGGCTATGGACAACACTTAAAGAGGCAGACATTAGACTGAGAACAAAGCTACTACACAGCCTGAAAGCCATACACCTAAAAACAGAAGCCTGGGCTCTAACCAGTGGTCTCCAAAGCCGAGTATGTGCCCACACAGTGACTACATAAATATAATCCAAAGTGGTACAGGAAGAAAAAAATGAAACTTCTCTTTATATTCATTTTTCTCCAAAAAAGGTAAAACTTATTATTAAATTTTACTCTTTAATGTACAGATTAACACTGGTTCCTTCACATGCTCAGTGTCAGCCGGTCACATTTCACCTATGAGGTCTCCTAAGGAGAAGGGGGATTTCCACGATCAAGGGGATTAACGGTGGTCCCTCCTCCTCCATTTGCTTTCACCACCGTGTGCTGTTTCCATGTGCCCAGTTAGGTAGATTTATGGGTTACATTATCTTAAGTGATGGGCATATTTACTATATCAGAGAGATGTCAGGAGCCATGAACATCTATTGTGGGTTCACTAGATATCTCTTGCTAATGAACTTAAAAGAATTGCCAAATAGTACTTCTTTTTGAAAATAATCCGTACTTCAAGTTTGTTTACCTTTGTAATGATGACAAGTAGCTGTCAGTACTACGGTACTGTGAAAAATACTTTCGAAAACATAAACACTCAATTTGTTTCTTCAAGGTAATGGTGACATTTTAATAATGAAAGTAAGAGCTTTTTCGAAGAAATTCATGCTATGGAGAGAATATTCAGAATTTGATGTTTGGAAATATTTCATCTGTTTGTAATATTCTTACCATAGATAATTTAAGTGTGTCACTTACTAAAAACTCTCAGCACACCTAAAAATTATGGGAACATAGTTTTCTAACTTGGTTAATAATCTTCCAGAAGCAGGAAGTCAGATTAGAATTCATTTTTTAAAATATTGAAATGCAACATCTTCCAATTAGATTTTAAGAAAAGGTACTTAACATTATAAGAAAAACTGAAATTTTATTGGCCAAATTTTAACAAAAAAACTTGATAACTGGTGAGTTGCAAAATGATTACCATACTTCAACAAGGACAACTAACAGTTTCTTTCTTCCATTCAGAGGTGGCTTTTTCCAGAGTATCATTCACAAAAACTGACTTTCACTAAGCATGTAATGAAGATTTTCAAAAGGTAAAGAAGCATATTCAATCACATTACTACTGTTAAAAATATGTTCTTAGGAAGAGCAAAAAATACCATTATAAATAAACTACTATAAAAATTAATTTAAATATAGCTTATTTCATCTTTACCTCATTTAAATTCTGTTGTACATGCATTTAGAATTTTCTCATGCACAAAACAGACTAAACAATACATGTATATGATTTATAAATAAATAAGTATATACATATCGAGGATGCAATTCCCCCAATTTTTTACAAGCAAAGGGAAAATCAAAAGAAGTTAAAAGACCCCTACTCTATACCAGTGGCTCTTGAAAACTTAGGTGATTCTGATGCTTAGCTAGGATGAGAATCTTGAGGCTGGCTCCCAACACATACACAATTCTGTAGTCCCCCAGACACACCCACTAGCAGGGGTAGCTTGGGAAGACACAGGACTTAACCTTATCCTTAGAATGAGGGAGTTCTCTTGAACTCCTCTAGTAAACTAAAGTAAACTAAATGCTTTAATATCTTCTGGGCTTTGGAGTTTCACTGATAAGTATACTTGTTCTATCCCAATTCTCAAGATGTGTTCTTGTAATGTGGACTCATTATATACTTTTTCTAGATGGTTCTGGTGTTTAAAAATAAGTCCTTTAAATATTCAGTTATAGGAATATTATGCATTTTGTAATTTCTTTTTTTTTTTTTTTTTTTTTGAGACAGAGTCTCACTGTGTTGCCTGGGCTAGAGTGCCGGGGCGTCATCTTAGCTCACAGCAAACTCCTGGGCTCAAACAATCCTCCTGCCTCAGCCTCCCGAGTAGCTGGGACTACAGGCATGCACCACCATGCCCGGCTAGTTTTTTCTATATATTTTTAGTTGTCCAATTAATCTCTTTCTATTTTTAGTAGAGGCGGGGTCTTGCTCTTGCTCAGGCTGGTTTCGAACTCCTTAGCTCAAACAATCCTCCCACCTCAGCCTCCCAGAGTGCTAGGATTACAGGCGTGAGCCACCATGCCCGGCTTATTTTGTAATTTCTTTACAGCTGGTTGAGACTCTCTAGATCATATGATTATATTCTGATTTCCACCTGAGGCCTGATACAAGGGTGAGGTGAAATACCCAAAGTCCTCCAGAATTCAATGGCAGAGCCAAGACCTATCCCTCTGGATCCTGCTCCCAATCTGGAGCCATCTATATTCTTCTTGGCCTTGCTCTCCTTGTAGATTCCTAGTGCAAAATGTCCTCATTACTCCCACACTCCCTACTTCCTTCAGTCCTAAATGACCACAGGAGAGTTAAAATGAGCTTTTGGTCTTACGCAAAGAACACAAAACAATGCATTTCAACTTGACTATCCTTACAACAATAGTATTTACTTCTTCTTGTTTATTCATGGTTGGAATATCAAATTTGAAATTGGTATATTATTAATTAGTTTGCCAAGTCTGGTCTCCAGCTTCCCAAAGAGTAATACCCAATGAGATTGATGGAGGAAAAATATAAAATAATAATGGTAATTAATAATAATAATTACTGTCCTATAATGAAACTGATTTTTAAGTTTTTTCTTTAACCATGCAGTTACAGTGGTTTTCACCCATGTAGAAGATAGCAAGACAAAAATAATAAAATGGAAAATGAGAGTAAGCCAGCTGGTTCAAAGAGTTGAGAGTGAGTGTGAACCGGAAGGGAGATGAGGGGGAGAGAGAGACTATGAATGTGAGAATATGAATATATTTGAATCATATAGCTGAAAGAAGAAAATCACCTTGGACAACTTTTCTTCTTGAGATTAAAATGTGTGTGTTTACTACAGTGATCATTCTCTTTCATTGTTACAGTGTATTAGTGAGGTTGACCAGCTGCTGTAACAGGTGAAATCCTGTGTTTCCTTGGCTTAACACAGTAGATGTTTAGTTTTCACACAAATGAAAATCCACTGTAATTCGGAGTGGGGGTGTCTCAGGGTCACACAGTTCCTCAGGCTTCTGCCAGCTCTAGTAAGTAACATCAGCTTCAACCTTCCGTGGTTGCCCGGTACACTGACATCCCCAACAGGATGAGAGAATAGCATGGAGGTTCATGCATTGGAGGGTTTTATGGCCAGGCCTGCAGGTGGCATGTATCACTTTCCCTCACATTCCAGTGGCTAGAACTCAGTCCGTGGCTACCCCTAATCACATGAGCCTTTGGAAAATTTGGTTGAGCTGTGTGCCCAGGAAGAAGAGGAAGTAGGTTTGGTGAGGAGCCAGTAGCTCTCTTTAAAATGGAAATGTTCTGGTTTCTTTACCTCTGAGAATCATGGAGAGATATCTCTCTCTAAGGCAAAAGCTAAAAATCACAGTGGGAAGCTTGTAACCTTCAGTCTCACAACCTGAGAAATGTGATTTTGTCAGCGCTGTCAGAAAAAACAAGTCATCTCTCAGAGACAGACCCAAAACTGAGTTCACAAAACTACTGTATAAAGCCAGTGTGTCTCTTTCTCAGTCTGCAGTAAGCCCTAGAACAGCCACAAGACTGACATCCTCATGTTCTCATGACGGCTGCCACTTCTTGGTGATAGGCTGTTAGGATCTGAATGTTTGTGTTTCCCCCAAATTTGTATGTTGAAATCTTAGCCTCTCTCCCACCCCAGGGGATGCTATTATGAGGTGGGGCCTGTGGGAGTGATGAGGTCATTAGGGCTCTACCCTCGTAGTTGGGATTAGTGCCTTTATAAAGAGACCCCAGAGACCTAGCTTGCCCCTTCCACTACATGAGGACACAGCAAGAAGGCACCATCTGTGAACCAAGGAACCGGCCCTTACCAGACACCAAATCTGCTGGTGCCTTTATCTTGGACTTCTTAGCCTCCAAAATTGTGAGTAATAAATTTCTTATGTTTGTAAGCCAGCCAGTTTATGGTATTTTGTTAAATAGTGTCCAAAGAGATTAAGACACAGACCCATGCAGGAGGCCTTGTCATTATCAGATCACTTACAGTGAGGAAAAAAACAAGTTATTTAACTCCATATGACCAGCATACTGTAGACCTATGTGGAAAACCCAATCAGAATTACAGATCTCCTTGGAGCACCTGGTATCAGGTGGATGCAGATGGGAAGACATATTTAGTGAAACTAGACTATGAGAGCCTAGCATACCCACTTCACAGTAAGGGTAGTCTTAACTGTGGTCCTGGAAATTACATAGTCCATTAAGCGATAACTCACGCTGTCTCTCCCACTGGCTCTGCCCATATGTGCCTCTTTGACTGCTTTACTTTGCTTCCTTGGCAGACACCTTTTGATTGACATCTTTCTTTACATATATATTAAACTTATAAGGGTTATAGTCAAGTCTTGCTAACCTGGAAACCACTGAGTTTCTTGAGGAAAGCTTTGTATACCTCTGCTCAGAAGCACTTTGATTTTACAGTTTGACTCTCCCTCATTTCTTGAATGCACCTCATATTTATTCCTAATCATTAATGAAATTGATTTCTGAAGAGGAAATCTGCAAATAATTGTTCCCTTCCCTTACTTACCTTTTTAAGGATACTAACAGTTTAACATCTTTTTACTGCATGGTTGCTTCAGTAAATCAAGAGTTCAGTTTTCATATTTTTTGCTGCACACTGACATTCTTAGCTTTTTTGATGGCCCCTTCGACTTTATCCTCTGTAGTGTTTACTGAAAATGTGTTGAAGAAATATGAATTGATGAAGTTGAAAGCTGTGTTTTACAAAATTGTCAGCCCTAGGTCTGTCCATCATCATGTTAGAAGTTGTGGTTGTTAGTGATTTGATTCTTTCTGGCCTTTTTTTGAGGTTCCTGTTACAGCACAAGTACCTTATTTATCACTTCTTTCTTTTTCCTATAATAACAGCAATCAAATTGAGAATATTTCAAATTTATTCAACTTAAAGTGGATATTTGCATGGTACCTGCATAGTTTGAGCTGTCTTTGAGCAATAGCACCAAGTAGAAAAATTTGAAGATGGCAGAAAAATGACAGGAATGGTTGGAATTATTTTCATAAACCTAGGAAAGAAGAAGCCTCATCTTTCCAGCCGGTATCTAGAGACGCCAGCTAGATTTTCTCAGAAAGGTTCTAATTGGATGTATCTATTATATATTCCACTTACAAGAGGACCATCTGACAAGACTGTCGGCTATTAATTTGAAATCAACTACTTAATTAATTGATAACATCTTATTTGAGCTCTCTTGTTTGAACTTCCTTGCATTTGAGTTCTAGAAACTAACCAACTATATAGGAAACAGTATTTGGAATAGCACTGAATAAAAACTAAAAAAATTTCAGCATATATTGAGGACATACACATTCAAAAGGAATTGACCTCTGATTAAACAAGGGAGAAGAGAGTTCATTATCATACAGGTAACACAGTGGTACCGTAAAGGATTCATTGGGGGATTTAACGTGTGTGTATGTATATATGTATATGTTTACTTAAAATAATATCATTTTCTACCAACTGTTCCTTTTGGTGTGAGAAAACAAATAGTGCAATGTAGATAATATAAGCATTCTGCTTCCTTCTTTGCCTGTTATCTCATTTCCTTCTTTTTCTTCATCTTTTTCTTCTTTTTTAAAATACAAATTAATTATAAGCTTCTCGAAAAACAGAAAATGTGGAAAATAATTTCAAGGGTCATTTAAGAAAAACTGTCAACAGGGCTTGGTGAATAATTAGCAGCAGGCCCTAAATATTCCATTGCATTTATTTCCCAAGTATTCAGCTCTTGATTGAGTTGATGAGAAAATGTGCAGATGAGCAAGTTTGCAGAGGGTGTCTCTGAGTAATGAGTAGATTTTGAGAGGTTGAGGGATATATCCAGGTAGATGTATCCAAAAGCCAACTGGGAATGTATGTCTAGAGTCCAAAGGAGGGATCTGGACCAGAATTAGAGACTTTGGAGTCTTAGAATTTGAATATTTATTGCAGTTGAGGGGATGTAAGTGGTCTCCAGGAATGATATGTTAGGGAAATGAGAAGACAGCTAGAAGGGAGTCATAGGAAATAACAATTCCAAAGAAATGCTAGGGTCAAGAGAAAGGAACATATGGAAAAGACTTAGAATGTGGGAAAACCATGAGAAGACAGAATTATAATTGCCTAAGGGTGGATAATTCCAACAAGGAAATGGTGAGTGACAGATGTTGTAGAGAGGTCAACTGAGATTAAAAATAAATAACTCTGTTGAAAGTCATTGTCATATTTGGTGTACACACTGAAGGGGAAGTAAAGCAACATGGTACTGTTGATGACAAAGGGATGATTATTTTCAAATGCACAAATAATTTAGCATTACCCAACCAGATCCTTACTAAAGTAATATGTTCAAATTTTTATTAATTTTGGGAAATATAGAAATTTATCAAGTACTATTGAAGACATATAAATTGATTATGGAAAGAAACATAAAACTAGGGAAAAAATGATCGCATTTTTTTGAGGGGGGGGGAAGTGTGTATGTATACCAAAAAGAAAATTGATAATTAACAGTGTTCTTCTTCATACTTTGGTGAAGTCCATACACATGAGAACAACCACTGGTATGTGTAGCCAGGAGAGGTTCAAAGATAGAACTGGATTCAGTTCCTGACTGTTCCCGTACATCTCAACATGACTTTGGCCAAACTACTAACCATTCTGAGCCTGTTGCTTTACCTATAAAATGGCAATGAGTTTTTTGTGAAATTTTTGTGACTATGAGATCATGTTTGTAAAGGGACTAGCGTGGTCTGGTGCCTATTAGGTACCAAGAAATAATAGCTGATGCTATATGTACTTTTTTCTAAGAGAAAAAAAGCAAGACTAAATGGACTTGACCTCATTTGTGGCATATTTAAGCTGTGGTTTACTTATTTATTTAATTTTAGAGATGAGGTCTCTCTCTGTCACGCAGGCTGGAGTACAGTGGCACAATCATAGCTCATTGCACCCTTGAAATCCTGGCCTCAAACAATCCACCTGCCTCAGCCACCCAAGTAGCTTGGACTACAGGCATGTGCCACCATGCCTGGCTAATTTTCTTTCTTTCTTTCTTTCTTTCTTTTCTTTCTTTCTTTCTTTCTTTCTTTTCTTTCTTTCTTTCTTTCTTTTCTTTCTTTTCTTTCTTTTCCTTCTTTCTTTCAAGATGGGGTCTTGCTATGTTCCCTAGGCTGGTCTCAAACTCCTGACCTCAAGCAATTGTCCTGCCTTAGCCTTCCAGGTAGCTGGGATTACAGACATGAGCCACCACACCTGTCTAAACTGTGGTTTATTTCTTTAAATTTCCTGCTTAATTGATGCCTCACAAATGAACAGATTTTTTCTTAAACCTCTTAATTTTCAAAGTTTCAAATTACATAGAACAACTCTTAAATAATTTAATGATACAGTATATTATCATTTGTTGATTTTTTTGAATTGTCTATTGCTTTTTATGTACTTGTATATGCAGATACTGTTTGAAGGTTCTCAGCATCACTAATCACTAAGTAGTATAGTCTAGGAAAAAAATCACATTGCTGATGAGAGCTCTAAGAATGACAACAGCAGTAAGTTCATTCTTCCTTACTAAGCCATACCTCTCTTCTCCATAATCCTTTACAAACAACAAAAATATAGTTAATGCCTATGCATCTATCACATTCTATTTTGACTTCTTTTGGGAAGTCTTCGCTGATCTTCTTTATTAAATAAAATTCCCCTGTTATATGCTATCACATTATAATATCATATAAGTCCTTTTTTAAGCATTCATCACAGAGACAGTTTTATGTTACTATGTCTAATTATTTGATTGTCTCATTCTCTAGTATAAGCCCCTTAAGAGTGGAGTCATGACTTTCGTCACCGTTATACCCCTAGTGCCTAGTATAATGCTTGACACATAGGAATATTTGGATAGAAGAATTCATGAATGAATGGATGCATGGAGATGGAAGGATGTTTCTTTCCATATCATCTTCAACCCAGCTCAGTGTTCTCTTACCTCTCATTGGGTTGCTCTTGCTTCCCCCTCTCATACTGGCAGTTACACAATCTTCCTTCCCATCCAGCTTAAATCGCACTCCCTGATTTCCCCGTACTTAGATAGGCTGCTTATGTGGTCAGTCAATGTACTTCTCTCCATTTTTGTTACCTGAATTGTGATCCTATGGTACATAATTGCATGTGGTGAGTTAGGATTCTGTTCATCCAGAAAAATTTTGAGAGCAATGTGAGATCACACTCATTGCGAGTTAGCGTTTGCAGAGCTTCTTTCTAAAATGGCAGTAATGGTAACGTTTCATAAATCTTTGGCCTCAGCCTGTCTCATACGGAGGTAAGACTTGTGTAGGCATTTAAGAAATGCCTTCCCTCTGAACCTACTGTTAGGTATGCATACCTGCAGATCAGCTGGCTGATCCTCACCCTACTTCTCTGGAGGTATTTCTTTAAAAGCCAGACTCTGGCAAGCTCTTTGGTTTATCTGGTTCATAGACAATCATTGAGTACATGGCATGTGCCAGACTCTTTGCAGAGACAGAGAGGCTACAGTGATCTGGACATGGGCTTACTCTCAATGAACTTACTCTCTATGTGGAAGACAGACATGTATACTACTAATGAAAATGCAAGGCAGGATGTAATACATACAAAATTAAGATTAGCATGCTACAAGAATGAAAGAAGTGGAGTAATGTGGAAATTCACAGAAGGCTTCATATAGGAGGTAGCATTTTACCTAGGAATGAGAGAGACTTGAGTAAGCAGAAAATAGTGAGTGGACTAGTCTAACTGAAGAGAACAGCTTCCCTAAAGCCTGAAGATAAAGGGAATGTCTGTAGATTGTTATGGGCAATATGAGGAATATTTTAGGGCCCAGATCATAGAGGTCTTCAAATGCCATGCTAAGAAGTTGGAACATTATTTAACTATCAATTGAGACTAGATTAAGAACTGAGAAGGGAATTTGAAAAGTCAGGCCCAAATTTCTAGAAAGTGATTCTGGTGACAGTCTGTGTATGAATCAGAGAGGAATGAGACTGAGACTTGTAATAGTCAAGGCAAAAATTAAGACAGATCTGAAATACAATGAGGGTCATACACTTACTGCAATGTGGTCTTGCCACATTAGTCCCTGAGGAGGCAGAATTACAGAACTTGCGCAGCCCATTTTTCATGTCCTAGATCCGGGATTCTGTCTTAGAGGCAGTGTGAATGTTGATTTGAGAGATAGAAGTTTGGTTTTTTTGCAGAGAGTTGGTAGTAGATGGACAAATAAAAGAATTGCACAAGAAGTATTTAAGATTGATGGTATATTTAGAAGGTCACAAAGAGTTATTACCAGGTCTGGAAGATTCCGTGTGTGTGTATGTGTGTGTGTGTGTGTGTGTGTGTGTTAAACCATGCATTTGGTGTCATTTAAAGCTTCTAGGGAGCCTTCAAGGGTCAACCTTGTGGTATCTGAACTCCCCAGTCTTCCAAGGAAACAGTCAGTCTTATAAGAGGTCCAAAGTTTGGCTAAACAAAGGGTAACATTGTATGACAAACTTTTCATAAGAGTAACAAGTTCAGCCAGAATTGTGAAGTGTTCTGCATACTTTGATCTTTGCTATGTGTGCTGTAATTAGTACAAAAACTAAGCTGAGAAGGGTATAAAATATTTTTTATCTTTTATTTTCTTTTAAGTAACATTAAAGAGTTAAGTTTTATTTTTAATTAAACTGAAGAAGAAACAACCTACAGAATGGGAGAAAATATTTGCAGGCTGTATATCCAATAAAGGGCTAATAACCAGAATCTACAAAGAACTCAAGCAAATCGGCAAGAAAAAAATCAAACAACCCCATTAAAAAGTGGGCAAAAGACCCAAACAGAAGCTTTTCAAAAGAAGATAGATTACCCGAAGAATGGACATATTTGAAAGTTGGACTTGGGGGGGGGAGGGGGCAAGGGCAACATACGTAACCTAAACATCTGTACCCCCATAATATGCTGAAATAAAAAAAAAAGAAGATAGACTAATGGCCAATAAACATATGAAAAAATGCTCAACATCTCTAATCATCAGGGAACTGCAAATCAAAACCACAATGAGATATCACCTAACTTCAGTGAGAAAGGCTTTTATCCAAAAGTCCCAAACAACAGATGCTGGCGTGGATATGAAGAGAAAGGAAAACTCGTACACTGTTGGTGGGACTGCAAACTAGTGTAACCTCTGTGGAAAATAGTATGGAGACACCTCAAAGAACTAAAAGTAGATGTACCATTTGATCCAGCAATTCCATTATTGGATATTTCCCCAAAGCAAAAAAAAGTCATTTTATCAAAAATACATTTGCACTTGAATGTTTATTGCAGCACATTTCACAATTCCACAATTGTGCAATCAACCCAAGTGCCCATCTATAAATGAGTGGATTAATAAAATGTGGTATATGTATACCATGGAGTACTACTCAGCCATAAAAAAATGGTGAACCGATACCTTTTGTAACAACCTGGATGGAACTGGAGACCATTCTTATAAGTGAAGTATCATAAGAATAGAAAAATGCCACATGTACTCACTATTAAATTGGAACTAATTGATCAACACTCGTGTACACATATGGTAGTAAAACTCAACAGCAGTCAAGCAGGTGGGAGGGGAGAGGAGGGGTAAATTCACACCTGATGGGTACAGCACAGACTATATGGGTGATGGACACACTTATAACTTTGACTCAAACTGTACAAAAGCAATTCATGTAACCAAAACATTTGTACCCCCATAATATTCTGAAATTTTAAAAAAAGAATGCACACTTAAAATGACTCGGTAAGATGGCCTGTTATGTCCCATTATTCAACTTGTCACTACTATAGTGAACAGATGCATTTCTGTGGAATTCTAAATAAGTAAAACTGAAATTCAGTGCAGAGAAAACTTGTTCATTAGTGCAAGTCTTCATAAAATGACATTTTGATATTAGACATGGAATTCATAGTAAAAGTCACATTTTCATGTGAAATTTATTGAACTGCTTGTGGCTTCAAATCTTAAATCAACCTGTTCATTTTAAAGTTATTTGTTATTGCTGTTTTTTATTAGAAAATAATTCAGTATAATGTTAAGTTAGAAAAGAAATGGCTACCCATTTAGAGAGGGTCCCTCTCAAATAAATCTCCATCCTTCACCTTCTCCCCTCTAAAAAAATAAATAATAATAAAGTGAAGAGGAAATGAGAAATAGTCCCTGCCCATTGGGGACATAACCCCCATTGACAGGGAATGAGGAGAGGAGTAACATAGCACATGATAAGGAAATTACAACAGTGTAGAAAGATACAAAGTACAAAAGCAAACATCTCCATCTAATCCCCCTTCTCCTATGTCAGTCCTTTTCTTCCTCCAGGAAAAAAAAAATGTGTGTGTGTTTATGTGTATGCATTTACTAGCACATAATGTATTTCTTGCTTTTAACAGCTGGATTGAGATATAATTTACACACAATAAATTCCTCTCATTTAAAGCATACAACTCAGTGGGTTTTAGTATATTCAGAGTTGTATAACCATTACCATGATCTAATTTTAGAACATGTTCGTCATCCCAAAAAGAAACTCGTACCTGTTAGCAGTCACTCCCTACTTCACTCCTCCCACCTATAATTCTCCCGTCCCTCCACCCCCTATCCTAGGTAACCACTAATCTGCTTTGGGTCTCTATAGATTTTCCTCTTCTGGGTATTTTGTGTAAATGGGGTCGTGTAATATGTGATCTTTTGTGACTGGCTTCTTTAACTTGTCATATTGTTTTTGAGGTTCATTTTTGTTATAGCATGTATCAATACTTAGTTCTTTTTTATTGCCAATAGTATTCCATTATAGATATACCACATTTTTTTATCCATTCATCAGTTGATAGACATTTAGATTGTTTCTGCTTTTTAGCTGTTGTGAATTATGCTGCCATGAACATTTCCTGTGCAAGTTTTTATGTGAACATATGTTTTCATTTCTCTTGAGTATATACCTAGGAATGGAATTTCTGAATCCTATGGTAACTCTACTTTCAACATTTTGAGGAACTGCCAGATTGTTTTCCAAAGTGGATGCACCATTTTATGTTTCTACCCGCATTATATAAGGGTTCCAATTTCTTCACATCCTTGCCAACACCTGGAATATCTGTCTTTTTTCAATGATAGTCAGACTAATGGGTATGAAATTGTATCTCATTGTTGTTTTGATTTTCATTTCCCTCATGACCAATTATGTTGAACATCTTTTCATGTGCTTATTGGGCCTTTGTCCATCTTCTCTGGAGAAATGTCTCTTCAGATCCTTTGCCCATTTTTAATTGGGCAGTCTTATTATTGAATTTTAATAGTTCTTTATATATTCTGGATGCAAGAATTTTATTAAATACATGATTTTCAAATATCGTCTTTCATCTGTAAGTCATCTTTTCACTTTCTTAATTACATTGTTTGAAGCACAAATGTTTTTAGTTTTGATGAAGTCCAATTTATCTATCTTCTCTTTTATCACTTGTGCTTTTGGTGTCATGTTGAAGAATTCATTTCCTAACCCCAAATCACAAAGATTTATTCTTGTTTTTTCTTCTAAGAGGCTGATAGTTTTGGATCTTACGTTTAGGTCTCTGATCCACTTCAAGTTAATTTTTGTGTATGATATGAAGTAGGGGTTCAGATTCATTCTTTAGCATGTGTGTATCCAGTTGTGCTTGTTGAAAAGACTATTCTTTTACCATATTGAATTGTCTTGCTTCTTTGTCAAAATCAACCCTAAATGTGAGGGGTTTATTTCTGGACTCTCAATTCTGTTCCATTGATCTACGTATCCGTCCTTATGCTAGTACCACACTTCCTTGATTATTGTATCTTTGTAGTAAGTTTTGAAATTGGGAAGTAAGAGTCCATAAACTCTGTTTATCTTTTTCGAGATCATTTTAGCTATTCTGAGTTGTTTGCATTTCCATATGAATTTTAGAATTAACTTTTCAACTTTTGCACAGTTTCTTTTTAAGAAATATTTATACAAAAATGATTATTCTTTGTATGTTGTTCTATGCATTGCTTTTTTTCATCCTCCATTTAACAAGTCATCTCTCTCAAGGGTGTTTTAAATGTGTGTCCACTGGGAAACAAGAGCTCTGTACTTGCACACAGAATAACTACTGGGAAAGGAATGCCCTCCGGAGATTCTCCTTTACCTAGATGGGATGATTACTTAAGATCATCTTAACCTTCTTTCTAAATCACTGTGAACCAACTATGCAACCCTATTTCTTCTACCTGCTACAAAGTTCCAACAAGGGAATCTTAGACCCCCAAGTAACTAATTTGATTCTTTAGAAAATGGCCTCTTAAATCAGAGTTATTTCAGGCTGCAGACTAAGAAAGTTCACCTACCTCTAAAAAATGAGGGATCAGTGGACGCTCCACTTACGGAGCAGCCCCTCTACAAATCTCTTTGCTATCAGCAGTCCCACAGCAGTGGAAACCCTCTTAGAGGAGTTAGCCCAGAAGGAGTGGGCTCTCTAGAATTAGACAGGTACTTCACTATAATTGAGCTTTCTCCAAACATCCTCATCCTCATCCCTGTGCTAGTCTCACTTTTCATTCATTTAGGTGAGGAGGCACTCAATGCTATCCAGAGCAAACTGTGCATCTAAACATACGCCATTCCTAAATGTTACTCCTAACTATGGCTGGCTGGCATTCAGCTGGTATTACAGCTATAACAGTTATTAGAAGCTGAAGTACTTCTATGTAAGTAGGTAAAGAAATCCGGCATCAGAAGGGTTAAATACTGGCATGACAAGGGCTTTCCAGGCATTTCCTCCTGAATCTCTATCAGTCCTAAGGGTAGATGCCTATGCTAAACCAGTTTTATATTTTGATTACCACCCCTGTGCGTATTCATATAATAAAAGGGTTAATAATGTGTTAATAGTACAGTGGTATCCATAAGCCCTAAACCTTCCCAAGAAAGCTATTTATCTAATATCACCTTTCGGGTTTCTGAGTAAAGGCTGCAGGCCCCCAAATGGTCTGTGGACAGAATTCAGGGCATCTAAGAACTTCGATGGGAAAAATTTACATCTTTATTTTCATTAAAGCCAACAAACTACAATATTATTAGCAGTATCTGAAATATTGTCACTAATAGCAATCACAGATTTTTCATATCACATTACATACAGTTCATGAAGATACCTTGAAATACCATTTACATTCTTCAAAATGATAGCACTGATTAGACCAACCACTATATCTTATTATTTAATGAATTAATATAAAAGCACATATCACTATGTTACAGATTTGTTCAATATTTTGATTACTGTTTTTCATTATAATTGATTTCCTTTGTAACCCTATATATTTTATGCAATTTTTAAAACATTACTCTGAAAAGGAGACCAAAGTCTTTACCGTAAAGCAGAATAGTCCATGACACAAAAAAGATTAAGAAACTGTACCACAGATATTATGTGAGCAGCTTGCAATTGGTGTGCAATCATTATCACTAAATGTTTGAGGGGGTTTTGGTTTTAAGGGTGAGCTATATCAAAAGTCATTGATTAAAAAGAAAATGTCTTACAATACTATCTACTCTTTAGAGAAATTCACATCTGAGATCAGTATTCTTTTTTATAATGATACCTAAAATCTAGGATAAAATAAGAAAGGCAAAAGTCCATGTACATGGACTCTTTCCAGTGGTCTTTTCTGTGGTGTAACTTGACATACTGTCTTAGGAAGAATAAGGGCTCGCTCAAGAAAATGTAACTCTAATCTATGTGTTATTTGTGTTTGTATTCTGATTTCTCCCTTAGAAATTTCAAAGTTCAGTATTGATACTTCAGTATTTACTAAAAAGCATCACAAAAAGTCCAGTATAAGTAAATGACCTTAGTAAGAGTGGATTTTTACAATAAAAGAATTAATTCCAAGGTGTTTTATCATTGAAATTACTCCAACAATTACATTAAAAGTGGCTGTGCAAGGGTTCCTTTCACCAGACCTCATTGTGCAGGACCTTAGCTTTTGTTTCCTTGGCAATCACAAAAGCAGGTAATGAAAGGAAAGAAGACAGGAAAAAGAAGATAGAGGGAAAATTGTCTCACTCCTGTAGGGTCACAGACTTATGTATGCATGGGGGGTCCAAAAATCCTAAGACCATTTTTAAATTGCTTACATTTTGATGGTAATTTGATTAAACTAGTCTAACATTTCTAAAAATAAAAATTTGCAATGATAATTTTTATATCAAAGATTTTAAGTCTGTTTCCTAAATTGGGATATTTGGGAATATTTTTTGAGATCACCTTTTTCCTTTTTTTCTTTAACTAATGAAAGTTGGGAATCACTCTTAGGAAGACATGGGTTTCCAAATTTCTTTAAACCATTGAATTAAGCCCCCCCACCCCACTGACATTGAAGGAAGGAAGGTGAAGAGTTCAGTACTACTGAAAAGAGATAACTATCCAAAAGGAGTATTTTGAGGCCCACTAATAGGAAAGAAAAGTTATAGCCCTAAACTCCTAATTTCCATATATATAAATAGCAAATTGGGGGCGGGTGGGGCATGTTACTCTGGCATCTTCCTGCATGCTAAATTCAAAAATGTAAATACATTAGAAAAAGGAAAAATTTTATTTCTCTTTTGGTGTCTATTTATTGTGCAAAGCTAAAGTCGAGCATAACGCACAGGTGGTTTAAAATGCTTCTCTGCCATCTGAGATCTCGGCTTGCCAGGGTATAGATGGGGATGTCACTTTAGGGAATTGGGCTTATTCAGTATGTAAAACGAGGCTGGCATGGCTTCAGAGGTTTTGTCTGTGTCTTTACCCAATTAACGATGTTTTTGCTTCCTTTTTTTAAAACTTTTTCTCTTCTGAATTTTTTTTCTTCTAAGTTTTAATCTGTAGATACATAGATAGGAATTACCTAAATTTTTCTGTCAATTGCTCTAAAATTTTTATTTTCTGCTATTCATGATATATATTTTTCCATCAAAATACCTAGGAATTATTAGTATATAAATCAGAGGTCTTAATCCCAGTACTGAAATAATATTGCAATGTACAATCAAGTAACAAATATTTATATATATTTTTTATTAAGATCTGTATTAATTGATGAATGCATTGTATCCACACATTTTGGATTTTGTAGTCTTGTTAAAAAAAACTAAACTAGGTTTTATTTTTCCAAATCTGGTATGTTATGAATTTATTTCGTAGTATTTGAAATTAGTATTTCATAGTATCAAATTAACTCATGGTACAGGTTGTTAAAAAGAAAAATGGTTCAGATAGGGAAGGTATTTCAATATATAATACTATTATGCATAAATACGTAGTGAAATGAGTATTGTACTCAATCACAAATAATATAAAAA
Source organism: Propithecus coquereli (assembly GCF_000956105.1). Taxonomy (NCBI): domain Eukaryota; kingdom Metazoa; phylum Chordata; class Mammalia; order Primates; family Indriidae; genus Propithecus; species Propithecus coquereli. The sequence goes on from NW_012136080.1 coordinate 5,311,818, forward strand.
GAAAAATCAACTCTTGGATAAATGAAGAAGAGAAAATAAGGGACAAAGTCTAGATTTGACAGCAATATTCAAATAATATCACTGATTGATATGTGTGTACGCATGTGGAAAGACAAAGAATTTTGTGACCCTGTAGGATTATAATGTCTCCTTTTTTGATTCACTGTGGTACTGTATTTATATTTAATGAAAAGGGCAGTATGTGGCAATAAGAGACAGAAATGTTGAGACCTTTGTGAACCCTCTAGCAATCACTGAATATCAGACCACAAATTTCCCCAGCTTTAATTACAGGCAAAAGAAAAGACAAAATTAGCATTTTAATATAGAAATATCTTAGGCTTTAGGAGAATTATGATAAATCTAATGTTGCCTAGTGAACCAAAGAGGGAATATTACAACAAACTGTCTCCTTAGGAATATTTGTTTAAATAAAGGCAACAATGCTTCATCCTTATCTTTTTGGATAATTATCGCTGTTTCAGGCTGTTCTTTGTTCCAGGTTTAAAATACCTTTAGTTTAAAAAAAAAAGTAATTGGCAGTGTTTGTTTTCTATAAAACTATAAGAAGAGAAAAATTCTGTTTGCTTGGCACTAACAAGATAATTATTTTAAGGAGAGTTTTTGCTCTACAGCTCCAGTTCACTCCTGCCATGGCATCTCTGCACTTGGATGCATTTAGGTTATCTCTGTTTCAGGCTGTTCTTTGTTCCAGGTTTAAATACCTTTAGTTTAAAAAAAAAAAGTAATTGGCAGTGTTTGTTTTCTATAAAACTATAAGAAGAGAAAAATTCTGTTTGCTTGGCACTAACAAGATAATTATTTTAAGGAGAGTTTTTGCTCTACAGCTCCAGTTCACTCCTGCCATGGCATCTCTGCACTTGGATGCATTTAGGTTATCTCATTTCAGTTACAGCATATTAAACTAACTCCTCTTCCATGGCTGAGGTTTGCCCACCTGTCTCCCCTAAAACACCTGCAACATATGTTTGCATAACCCTGTAATGCTTTGCCTTTGGGGTCCCGAGAAATTCCCCCAGAGCTTTTTGCTTATAAACAGCTGAGCAATTCGTTTTTCTAATGATGGTTGCTTTTCCCCCAGCATTGAGGCAATAACATATTCACTAAAATGAGGGTCTCATTTTTCATCAAAGAGAAACATTCGACATATTTTTACAGTGCCGTTTCTCCTTCTGAGCCTTATTTTTTTTCCTTTTCTAATCTAGCATGCTATAAAAATTAAGGCTTAGTAGCAAGATATTAGGGAAAAGAAAACTAATTCTTCATTTGTCAAATATTTTCTTTTCTTCGTGACAAACATTATACTGTAAATATAAAGTTTTTTTTCTATTAAACAAGTGCTACAGGAACTTTGTCAGTTTAATGTAAAAATTGTGACCAGTAAACTATAAAAATGACAGTATTTTGGACATATTGCAGGAAATCACTGTGATTATTATAATCTCGTAAGCTAGCAAACAAATACTGCATTAATAGCATAGTATGATTTCACACCTTTTTAAAAATTTATAAACTTATGTGCTCCTATTCTGAGAAATAAGACAGCCTTTCTCCCCACATATGAGATCCAGCATGCATGATAATTTTTCCTAAATATGTGTTTTTGCTTTAAAAAATGTAATGTTTGGCAGAATCTATCCTAAATTTATGTACGATTATCACAAGTATGAAACATCACTTTTTCTACCTATTTGTTATCATGGATTTTAGGTTGCCAAACTGTCAAATCTGCCCTTAATTCAGGATGTGTTTGTCAGCACTTGGTGGTACAAAAGGTAATCGTAGCTTCCATTTCATCGAGTTCATATAAAGTGCCTGGCACTGTGCTGAGAGCTTGATTTTCATTTTGTCATTTATTAATAATTCTTGCTACAGTTTTACAGATGAGGAAATTAGAGCTAGGAGTGTAATTAACTCCTTACAGTTGCTCAGCTAGCAATGGGTGGAGCAAGAATCTGAGTACAAGCCTCCCTGATCCCTCGCCTCACCCCCCAGGCACCTTGTGCCCCTGAAGCAGATGAGCGATGTTACATTTACCCTGGTGCTTTTGTTTTCAACATATAACTTTAACTCTACATTAACTCCTACTGCTATCTTAATCAATTAGGACAGGTATCACAGGAATTGATGTTCTTTTGCTCTTTTCAGTTCTGCAGGTATTTATAAATAGCCAACCCTTTGAAAATATTGTGCCATTCAAAGCCAGATGAATACCTCAGACCTTTTTCCTTCCGGAGTCTCTGTATGACGATTCAAAAGCAGATACCATCTTCAAGTGAGGATCAGGAGTTAGGGGATCAATCCAGAAAGCAATATTTATAATGACCTTTGTTGGATGAGCTTGATTTGACAGGCTCAGAACAAGGAAAATTGTCATGTACTATCTTGTAGTTATTTGTACTTCTTATAGCCAAATTAGCATTTAAATATGTTTATACTACCGTAACAAAGTTGAGTTTGAACTTAAAATACTGAAATGTGGCCATAGGGGTAAGGAGTGGCAGGGGGAGGAGGGTCATATGCTGATGTACAGTCTTCCCTTATAGAGTGTGGCCCAAGGGAGTTGTTCACCATCCAACTCGTACTCATTCTGGGACAGGGTGTTTGTTTTGCCTGAAATTGCAGTACAGAGCAGGTTATTAGCATAGAATATAGACCTCGGAAGTGAAGAAAGTTAACTATAACTGAGAGATTAGATAGATTTCAGTGTTATCTCTTATATTGATCAATGTCATTTAGGCACTATTTGTAAATTGATTTTGTGATTGTGCTAAATTAACAAAAGCATTTGTAAAGTCAGAAGCACAGCCTCGGTTTTGTTTAGTTTTGTTTTTCCGTATGGTTTCTTCTAGGACACTTGTTTCTACCACTGTCAAATCTGCTTCTGTAAATCTCTTTGTCCACAAGACTTTTAAAATGCCTCCCAAAATTCCAGCCTGTCCATGCCACGGGTGGGATTTTCAGCATTCTTCTTATATTGCCATAAAATAAAATGCTGAAGAGAAAGCTTTAAATAGAGTTTCAACAACTTTAACAGAAAAGACTTGAGTGATACTTGGGACGTTAACTAGCTGAAATCTTGTGAAAGACTTATTTTAAGCCCATCCTGGTTGGTCTGGGAAAGGCGTGGTATATCCAGAGTGGACTGAATTTGTGATTTCTGCATCTTTGTGTGTAGTTACATAGACTTCCCAGGACATGGAATATAACTAGTATTCTTCCATACACAGAGTTAAGATATAATTACCATTTTCTTATCTTTCTCCCAAAGGAAAATTCACCAAAACGAAAACATTTTATAAAAATATAAATAGGTTTGGAAACAATCATAGTAGTTGAAGTCCTAACTGTGTGAAAATGAGTTTAAAATACAGTCATGTGCCAAATAACAATGTTTGGATCAACTATGGAGCGCATAAATGATGGCGGTCCCATAAGATTATACTACTATATTTTTGCTCTACCTTTATGTGTTCAAATATGTTTAGGTACACAAATACCATTGTGTTGCAGTTGCCTACAGTATTCAGTATGGTAACGTGATGTATAGCTTTGTAGCCTAGAAGCAGTAAGCTATACCAGTACAGCCTACGTGTGTAGTAGGCCTAACCAACTAAGTTTGTGTAAGATCTCTATTATGTTCACACAGATGAAATCACCTAAAGACACATTTCTCAGAACATATCCCCCTCATTAACGGGTGGCTGTAATTACTAATTGTTCCAATACAGATGAAGATGTAATATCAAAGTATTGACATAACATGTTCTGCACAATGAGAAATTACAGTTGTCATGGGATCTGGTTCTACATATGTAGAATTCTAGTGGTTCCTATATTTTAGAGAAAATTCCAGATCTTTAGAGATTAGAAATCACAATCATTATATTTTTACAAGTTTTATTTGGAAAAAATCTCTTAAAGTAAGAAGAGAAAGTATCTCTTTACTTTTAAAAGTGTTTCAATTGCATGAAGTTAGAATTTGGCTCATTTAATTTCATCCCCCGAGGAAACCATTGATATCATTTTGGTACATAGTCACAGTTGTCTATCCATTTACCTATTTATGTGCACTTGTATGTGTATTTTTAACAATGATTTGAACCTATTATTTAGTTTTAATTTGTTTTTTGTTTGTGTGAGAAGGTATTCCAAAATTTCATAACTTTTTAAAACCTATTCAGAAGAGAAAAAAACTACCTTAATTGAAAGAGGAATTACAGGTAAATTGAAGAGCTTCTAGTACTGAATCTTAATGTATAAAAGTGTTTTTACCCTTTTTATTGTTCATGTCTAAATGCTGATTTTTATAGCCATGCAATGGTTTGCATATGTGAGACATTGAGTTCTGTGCTATCCAGTACAGTAGCCACATGTGGCTATTTAGCACTTGAAGTGTGGCCAGTCCAAGTCGAGGTGTGCCGTAAGTATAAAATACATACAGGATTTCAGAGACTTTGTACAAAAGAAAGAATGAGAAGTATCTTATTGATAATTTTATATATTGATTACATGTTAAAATGGTAATATTTTGGGTATACTGAATTAAATAAAATATATTATTATATTTAATTTCACCTGTTTTTCTTTTCTTTTTTTAATGTGGCTGCTAGAAAATTTCAAATGACAAATGAAGTTTGCATTTTGACTCACATTACGTTTCCGTTGGATAGTGCTAGTCTAGATCATCTATATGTCTGTATATTTATGTTTTAGAAACAGCATCATCTCCTCAACAGAAAACCCTATTGAATAACTTTGAACCATAACCTCTGATTTTATTTTCTTAACATTTCAAATGCTGTTTTTCAACATTATCTTTTGATTCTTTTTTGTTTGTTTCCAGTACAGCGGTACTTTAAACTACCTCTCTCTTTGATACCAGTAAGTCTCCTAGGAATTTAAATAGGCCTCAGTGAAAGCAATACTTGAGCCTCATTTATATGTTCAAGTTAGATCATTATTCCTAATAATGGCTTTAAGTGCTTAGGTAGATCAGCACTGCATGTCTTGAATTGCTTGTCATTTCTTTATAAAGATGTTTCAAGAAATTGTTCCATGTGATCTTTTCTTTCATTATTTTCTAGCAAAAAGTAACATAATCCTTTATTAGTTTGTTGGAAGTCAGAAAAGAAAAGCCTTTTATAATAGCAAAAACAAAATGTATTTCCAGGTACTGAGAATAAAGTGCAAAATTAGTCATGAGTGATAGTCCTTCGAAAGTTAGTTTTTAAAATAAATCGCGAATGCACTGTCAATCTGCCAGTGGCTTTAACCTCTGTTTTATTTTCCCATTATACTTGGGTCCAGGTTGTCATCAGCTACTGTGAGGAAACCTATGTAATTCCTGGAGAGAGAAAAGTTGCACTGTTAGACTTAATAGTATGGTAGTCATGGAAGCATCAGTTATCTTCATCAAGGCAATTCAGATTTGATTATTGTCGAACTGTGTTGAATACCAAACCAGTGGAGTAGTAGCTGGAGCTAAATCAAGGGATTGTCATTTTTGTCAGATGATTAGGGCTGGCTTGGAAGAGATATGATAGGGTTGAGCTGTGTAAATACTCTCTTTTCAGCAGAAAAAGAAAAGGTCCATCACGGCCATTAAGATGCAGCTTGTTAGCTTGATGAATTTCAAACTATTTAACCTTAGCAATTATATCCCCCGCCTCCCTTATGCCTACATGCATGTATATCAGTGCCTTGGGATTATGTCTCCATGGATTGATATCTAAGCATATTGTTAATTTTCTATTAAGATAGAACACAGATTTTCTGTGTCCAGATATATCTCTCAAAGGATGGTGCATGCCCTTCTTCAAATTATTAACTTGAACTATATGCTTAGGTAAATATTAGAACATATTTTTTTGTAAGCTTTTAAAAAACTTTTTTAATGGAAAATACATGTAATTTAATATTTTAAAGATGATATTCTTTTAAGTTATGCTTATAAATATATTAGGTCTTTATAAAGTATAAGTATATTTGTCTAATTTTTATTTGCCTATGAGGGACTCGATACATTTAAATAATAGATATATTTAAATAATAGCAACACATTCAAGTAGACACACCCAAAGTAATGATTCAAGAACATTTCTGCAATGTTTATATATAATATTAAATCCCAGAAAGGGCAATGTTATTGCTGCTTTTATGAAAATAGGCATTGGTCAATTTGCTTTTGTATGGTAATGGTTATCCTACTAATATTTCCACTACCTGGCATATTTTGGACACTTATTAAACTCATAAATAAGGGTGGATGACATAGAAATTGCTAACTTTAAAAGAATTGCTGAAATCTGAAAGAACTCATTTTAGGAGAAGAAAGACTCAGTGTGCCATCTAGTGGACATACTTAAATTTCTGTTCATAAAAAACATAGTGATTTTAACTCTTCCTTCAAAATGCAGTTATCTTGACCCCTTGTATCTCTCAGCCCTTTAGCATAGTTTGTGCTTGTGTTACATCTCATATGGTTTTTCAGTTTTGTTATAATTTTATCTCATTTTAGTTTAGAAAGTTATATTTGAAAGTTATATTCTGAAATCATCAAAAATAAATCTAGGCCAGGCATGGTGGCTCACACCTATAATCCCAGCACTTTGAGAGGCCAACATGGGAGAATTCTTTGAAAGCCAGGAGTTCGAGGCCAGCCTGGGAAACATGGCGATACTCTATCTCTACAAAATAAATTTTTAAAAAAATTAGCTGAGCGTGGTGGCACACACCTGTACTCCTAGCTACCCAGGAGACTGAAGCAGGAGGATTGTTGAGCCCAGGAGTTCGAGGCTACAGTGAGCTATGATTGAGCCACTGTACTCCAGCCTAGGGTGGCAGAGCAAGACCCCATCTCAAAAAAATAAATAGACAAATAACTCTGATGACAGGAATAAATCTATGTGAACCATGAGACAGGTAAAAATAAAATATATTAAAATAATTTTAATGCTTAATCAAGGAAGAACATAAAAAAAGGAAAATACAAGCACACTAATTATTAAACTTTATTACTATATGTATTCTTTTCTGAAGGAATATAAAAATGATCATTTCTGTCCTTTTATATGTTAATGTATAATTTAAATAGCTTTATACATTTTAATTTATTGTTTTGTTTTTCCTTTAGAGAAATCCAAGACCGGTGACTTATCAATTCCACCCAAATTTAGATTATTACAAAGCAAGGGGAGCAGACCTCATGAACAAAAGCCGGTAAGTCCCCATTCTCCGATGATAGTTATAAATCACAAAGATGGTCTCAGAGGTCATCAGGAAATTTTACACATTGCTGAAAATAATCTTCCAGATTTTAGCATATCAGGGGTTAAGGTACATAATGGATCTTTGTTAAATAAATTATTGAAATGTTTTTAAAGGCCTAAGAAAATGGTATATATTGATGTCAGTGATAAGATGAAAAATTAAATAAATATAAAAGTACTTGTTACAGTTTGAAGTTAGGCAACTTCATTTTTCTAACACTAATAAACCTAAATAAATTGTGCCTACTTGTATAATCTCTTTCTAGATTTTTGCTGTTGATTGAAAAGAGGCAGTTCTATAATATATTTTTAAATTATTTCAGTAACAAAATTAAAATTGGGTTTCCCAGCTGCCTTTAGAACTACACAATAAGCTTATAAATGCATCTTGTGTGTGCATTTGTGATTGCATACATAGAAATTTTAAGGGTCACTGTAGGAATAAAAAAAACATTAAAATCCTACTTTTAAAAGAAATTAACATTGGCATAAAGGGTTGATGAACAGTTTTGTTCTTTCATAATACTATATTCGGATGTCTCAAGAGTTAACTTGTCAAACCAGAACCATTTCAAATTAGAATGTAATTTCAAAGTTTACTCTGGAAGACAAAAATGTTAGTAATGATAAATGCTGCCAAGTTGTCCGAATTTTCTTCCTTAAGCATTTTGCCTATCTGCTGGCTTTTCTTAAGTAGAATTCCAACAGCCTAAATATACATTTATGGAGTACATATACACAATGTGTTCTGCTGTTACTGGAGAGTTAAAAATAAGTTATAATTCCTGCTGCATAGGAGCTCATAGTCTAGGGGTGGAAAGAAGTTTGCAACAAAGTAGCTAAATTTAAACTTGAATTTAAAGCTTAAATTTAAACTTTGAACCCTGTACTGGTATAGTGTTATTACAAAATTACCCATCTTTGATTGAGTTTGTCCCATGGTTTGATATACTATACAATTATGAGACCAGTTCCATAGCCCATGAGACTTCTCTGAAGCTCTTTTCTCTTTGTTCATTTCATATTTGTCTTGTTACACAAATAAAAAGCTATTCCCTACAGTCACTTGTTCATTTAATTCAACAAATTTTTATTGAGTGCTAAACTCTGATTATTTTAGTTACTAGAGATGCCCAGTGAACAAACAAGACCAAAATCCCTGCCCTCAGGAATCTCACTGTCTAATCACTAGTATTTCCTCCCCATTATGTCAAGTATTTAGTTTTGGTATGTTTAAAAGAATGTGGTGTATTAGGTTCTTTTTTTACACAAGAAAGAGCTGAAGTCCCTTCTCTCTCCTTCTCCCTGCCCCACCAGATTATTTTTCACACAACAGCCAAAGAAATCTCAGTTTATAACAGATCATATCACACCTCCACATAAACCCCTCCAGAAGCTTCCTATTGTCATTGATAATTCAGTCTTCTTCCTGTGGCCCTTTCCTTTCTCTTTGAGCTTATCTCCTTCCACTCTCCCCTTCTCTTTACTTTTCTACAGCTTCATTGACCCTCTCTGTTTCTTGCTCTTACCTGGGGCCTTTGCACTTGACTCTTCCCTACTGTTAGAGAACTTCTACCCCATCTTTCCATGCCCCTTCATGATTTAGGGCTCAGCCCAAATATCACCTCAGAGAGGCCACTCTTCTCCCTGCCTATCTTCTCCCCTATTCACTCTATCCCATCATCACTAACTGAAGTTATATGATTCATTTATGTATTTATCATCTGTCTCCCCAACTTCTCTACTAAAATCTAAGCCCCTGAGAGCAGACACTTTGTCTTATTCACCACTTTGTGGCAGCTATGACAATGCCTGGTATAGGGAAGGTATTCAACACATATTTGTTGTATGTTTTTTTTTTTTTTATAGTTTCAACATCTTTTTTTACCCAAATGAAATGTACTGAACCTTTCCTTTCTCCCTTTCATGTTTTTATTTTCTTCTATGTAGCCTTCACTTCCTGTATTTTTCTTCTGCAAAATGTTTCTGTTTTACATAATTCTGTGTAAGCACACTGAGATTCTTATGCAAAGTATTGTTTGATGATTGAAGGAAGGTTTTTCATCATCTCTTGTGCAATTTCAAAGCTTAAAATTGAATTATTGAAATGTAGCATGTGAAATAGAAGACATAACGGACCAGTGAGCAAGGAAAGAGTTAATAGATGTCGCTGGGTAACTTATAACCTTACCACACACCAAAATAAATTCCCAAGTGTACTCAAACAAGCAAACATGGAAAAAATACAAGTGCCTATCTGACCAGTAGTTACATGAGAACTTGTTAATCTTTTATTTATTTATTTTTAATTGACAAATAATTGTGTGAAGACTTTTTAACCTTAACAGTAATGGAGGAAATCACAAAGGGAACAAACTGGTAGGTTTTGCTATACAACAAATATTTTTAAGTAGATATGTCAAAAATAAAAATCAAAAGGTAAATAGAAAATTAGGAAAATATTTGTAGTATATGTAACTGACAAAGTATAAAATCATTAATGTATGTAGAACCTCTGTGGTTTAATAATAAACACAAGATCTTGTCTCAGTGGCCATTCCATCTCATGCCATGTTCTGCTGAAATCTCCTTCTCTTTTCCAAATGTTGGAATACCCTCGCCCCAGGCTTTTTTCTTTTCTATCCATGACTCATTCCTTAGAGTATCTCAGCCCAGTTCATGGCTTTACATACTATCTATAGCTGAATGGTCCTTAATTTATGTCTTCAGTTTTACTCCTTCTCTTGAACTCCAGACTTACATAGCCCACTATGTACTGAACATTTCCTCTTGGATGTCCCATATGCATCTCAAATTTAATACTTTGTAAACTGAACTCTTGATTCTACCTCTACACTCACAAACCTGTTGTCCCCCTCAGTGTTTCTTCATCACAGGAAATACTGGACTTGTTTCTCCTAAACGCCAACCCTTTTCCTTTCCTGATTTTAATCTGTAACCTTTCACTGTAATATTCCATAACCATGAGGATAATAGCTTCTCTGAGTTTTGTGAGTCCTTCCAGTAAATCATCATGATTGGTAGCCTGAGGACCCCTTATAGTAGAGACTAAGAGTAGGCAAAGATTTATTACACAGGAAACAAAAAGCACTAGAAAAGATAGATTAAATGAACTTTATCAAAATTAAATTCTTTCTGTTTGTCAAAAGACATCGTTAAGAAAATGAACAGGCAAGCCATCACACACTGGGGAGTAGTATTTGAAATATATACATCTGACAAGGACTCCCATCCAGAATATATAAAGAATTCTTACAGTCAAGAAAAAGACCAAATAGGCAAAATGCTTGAACAGACACATCACAAAAGAAGATATAAAAATCATCTATGGTCTATAAAAAGATGTTGAACATCATAGTCATCAGGAAAATGCAAATTAAAACTACAATGAGATATCATTTCACACCACCTAGAATGGTGTCTTTATAAGAGACTGTCAATAGAAAATAATGGCAAGAATGTGGAATGATTAGAACCCTCGTATATATGAGTGGAAAAAGGTATAATTACTTTGTAAAACAGTTCAGTAGTTTCTTATAAAGTTAAACATACATTTCCCCTATAATACAGCAGTTTAATTTCTAAGTGTCTATCCAAGAGAAATAAAAACATATCTGCAAACAACAAAACACCTCCACGAGGATGTTCATAACAGCCTTATTCATAGTTCCCCAAATCTGGAAATAACCCAATATCCATCAACAAGACATGAGATCAACAAATTATGATATGTTCAAATAATGGAATACTACTCAACATTTTAAAGGAATGTACTGCAGTTCGCCCTTGGTATACATGGAGGAGATATGCAATAACATGGATGAATCTCAAAAACATTACTGACTAAAAAAAGCTATTAATAGACACAAAAGAGTGCATACTGAATGGTTCCATTTATGTGAAGCTCAAGAACAAGTGACTAACATGGTAACAGAAATGAGAGAGTAGCTGCCTCAGGATGAGGGGTTGGAACTGACTATAAAGGGGCAGGAAGGAATTCTGGGGTAAAAGAAATATCCCAGATATATTATTTAGGATGGTGGTTACACAGGTATACACAACTGTCAAAACTCATCAGACTGAACACTTAAGATCTGTAAAGTATATGCAAATTATACCTAATTTTTTTTTTAAAAAAGGAAAAAGGTCTGTACTAGGTAGAATATAGTGTTACCATTTTACCTAAATTGGTTAACAATCATCTTTGGTAGAGCAGAAAAAGCACTTCAGATATAAATGTGTTTATAGCACAAATGCTCAGTTATTTGAACATAAAAATATCAAAAAATTGCATTTATGTGGCCATCAGTGTCCTTAGAAATTCTGATCAGCCAATTAACTACTAATACTGATAACCAGGGACTTCCTGGCTTCATGGCTTGGGGAGCATTATTAGCATATTATTTCTTTACCATAATTTAGCAATAAAAGATCTTTGAAAAAATGCAGTCCAAATATAATAAAGCCTAATTTTAAAAATCTTATTGACCACATAAAATGAAAATTTTCCAGGAGAATCTTATAATACCTTTTAGGTTTCAAACCAGTATTTATTGTTCAGTAATTAAACTAAATATTTATTGAATACTATAAACAGTACCAGGTAATTTGCTAGGCCCTGGAGATATAAAGATTCTAAGACCCAGAGCTTGACATTAAGGATGTTCAGATTCATGTAAGCTATTAGTCTTAGGCATATAATTTACTTTATAATGGAAGCTAAAAAGTATTCATTCGTTTCACAAATATTTGAATTTCTTCTCTGTGCCAGGTACTGAGAAAACAGCAATGAAAATGATAGATGTGGTTCTCCTCTCACAGAGCTCAGATTCTATTATAAGATTACAATTGTTAGAAGGGGAATATTTGTGCTTCCTGGGAACCTGTACTTTTCCAGGACATTCTAGTTAGGCCAGGCCCTGAGAGAAGCACTCCCATGCTGAGCAGATCCTGATCCCTAGGAGAGATGGGGAATTATTAGCCACTAGGATTCTTGGGGTAAGAATGGATGCTTTCACTCCATAGAAACATGGAGTCCAGCTGAGTAATGTAGATACATCTTCAGTGTCCGGGGAACCCTCCTCATTAGAATCTTCTTTCCCTGGAGCGTGGCTTCCTCTTATATCCTATGCAAGGAGAGGAAGCCTTCTACACAGGACCTACCTGCCAGAATTATTAATATCATTCTGGAATCTGTCATCCTCAGTATCAATTAAGTTCTTGTGGGAGCGTGCAGAGGAAAGCTGGAAAGGTTAGCACAGAGAATGTTATTGTTGATCTGCTGAGTGAGAGATGAGAGAACTAAGCGTGGTTTTTTACATCTCTATTAAGGCCTAATTTAATCAAATGGAATACTTAATTTTGGTTATATGAAATTGCTTAAGCAAGTTAAAAGACCTATAGTTGTGGGTCCTATAAAAATGCACAATAGATAAAGTGAAACATGCTCTTGAGGCACCACTGACAGCTCAGCTACCATTTATTTCATCACCTCTGCATAGGAGAATTACCCATTTTGAAAAATTGTGTTATTTTCAAATCAGAAAATCCATGAATGTTCTGGAATAAAGAAGATAAGTAATTCTGCTGTTAATATAGGAGATTGTAGACTTTGAAAAATAAGAAATTTTGTTCTTTGACTACTCAATTGGGCATTTCAGTGGCCACAGATTCTTAAGTAAATTATTAATAGATGAGTCTTTCTGAAGACCGGTCACAATTTAAATGTACTGTTTTTTTTATAGCAGCAATTTCTGGTTATTTAAGGACAAAATTGGAACGAGATTTGAATGTTAAATTGTCATTCTGAGCTCAAAAGTTGAATGAATGAGAAAATGTCAATTCCCATTTTTAAAAAGAAATGTGCAAGTAAGTGAAATCAGAGCACAGTGAATATTATCCACACATGTAATGGAAAATCTACCACTAAAATACCTAGGCACTTGCTTTTAAAGACTTAATTATAGCAATCCGTGCTGAAGCAGAGAAGAGAAATCAGGCTTCTTGATTTTTAGAGTTATTCTTATCCATGAAATCACATGTCATCTTTGCATCCTCATTCCTCATTTGGATTTGCAACACAAGAAGTCCACCGCCATAGATGCAGCAGGTATTAGCCCCCTGCTTTCCAGGTGTCTGCCTGTCTCTTGTCTAACCTCTACTTCCTGATCCCTTCTGAGGGTTTCCCCTGTGAATATATATATCTCCTCTGGATCATCTTCACTTCCCCTCTTGCTAAGCAGCGACAGCCCCAATACCACAACTCTTTAATAGCCTCCAAACAGCTCAGAAAGTAGTAGCAGGGCCAATTACGGCTGAAGGATCCAGCCTAGTTAAACCATTTTAGACCTTAGATAGCTAAACAGGGACTTTATCAGTGGTTTCACAGCTACAGTGATTTTTGATCAAAGATAAAGGACTGGACCATGATGAACAATTCTCTGCGGAATAATATGGTGGCTGTAAGGGCTACATATAGAGATGGAAGAACTCTTTGGCAGGATTATCAATTTGTTTCAATTTATACTCCCCCAGTTGGTGACTTAGGGGGCCTAAGCACGTTCACCAGTGCTGGCTCAATGATTTTTGATTGTTAATAGGAAAGGTGAAAATGGTACTTCTTGACTAATTATGAGTTTGAACTGCCTTTTAAATGTTTATTTGCTGTTTGCAGTTCTTCTTTCATTGAGTGTCTACAAGACAAATGTGGAGTTTACATTTTAATACGAGAAAGAAACAATAAAAATACCTTGCAATAGATTTTTTAAAAAACTAAAAATACCATTTAAGGAAGTGAAAATTGGTATGAAAAACACAAAAACAATTACAAAGCAAAGTAAAGGGACAGAGAGTGAAGGGGTCCATTACTTTTGGTAGAGTAGTCAAAGTGAGTTTCTCTGAAAAGATGGTATTTGAACAGATACTGAATAGTGAGTGTGCTGCGTGGATACTTGGGGAAGAACATTCCAGGCCTATGGAAAAGCAAGGACAGTGCTCCTGAAGTGGGAACGTGTTTCTGTGCTTGAGAAATAGCAAGCAGGCCAGTATGGCTGGAACCCAGTGAACAACAGGGGAGAATGTTGTTAACACATGAGGTTGGAGAAATAGTAGGAGACTCGGTCATATAGGGTCTGCCTTGCAGGCCATTGGAAAAGCTTTGGATTTTATCCTAAATTAAGCGTTTTGGGAATTCACTGAAGGGCTCTGAGCAGTGGAGTGACGTCATCTGACTTACATTAATCTGGCTGCTGTGTGGAAAAGGGTATATAAGAGGAGAGGAAGCAGAGAAATTTTAGAGTTAGGAAACTAGCCACAAGATGAACAATGATCTAGTGACTTGGAATTAGCAGTACAAAAAGAGAAAACTGAATTATTTCAGGATACATTTGGAAAAGGATTTGCTGATGGACTTGATGTGTGATGCGAGAAAAAAAGAGGAGTCAAGGGCAAGCCTGAGGTAACTGATGGACCTTAGTACTTCAGGCACAGCTCGTTTTTTTTGTGCTTCACAGATGCTGTGATTTTTTACATATTGACAGTTTGTGGCAACCCTGCATCCAGCAAGTCTATCGGTGCCATTTTTCCTACACCATGTGCTCACTTTCTGTCTCTTTGTCACATTTTGGTAATTCTCCCAATATTTTCTTTATCATTATTATTGTATCTATTATGGTGATCTGTGATCAGTGACCTTTGATGTTAATATCGTAATGGTCTTGGGTCACCACGAACCACATCCATATAAGAAGGCAAATTTAATTGATAAGTGTTGTATGTGTTCTGACTGCTCCACCAGCCAGCTATTTCATGTCTCCCACTCCTTAGGCTTCCCTATTCCCAGAGACATAACAATGTTGAAATTAGGCCAATTAATAACCGTTTAGTGGCTTCTAAGTGTCCAAGTGGAAGGAAGAGCTGCACATCTCTCACTTTGAATCAAAAGCTAGAAATGATGAAGCTTAGTGAAGAAGGCATGTCAAAAGCCAAGATAGGCCAAAAGCTAGGATTCT